>NC_048224.1:50278629-50429434 GCF_002007445.2 Ailuropoda melanoleuca
CCTCCGCATCCCGCGACCTTCTCAGGTGGCCCGAGCACGAGGTGCGGGGGAGTGAAGGCTGCCAGCCCCGCGTCCCTCACGAGGCAGCCACCGCCCTCCCTGAAAGCCCAGGGAAGCCTCTGGGCATCCGGTGTTGTTTGGGAGAAACTGAGGCTCAGAGAGGAGATGGGGGAGACTGCCCAGGGCCCCCCGGGCCAGAATCCGCCCCCCCCCCCAGGGCTTCCCCCAGCCTCAGTTTCCAGTCCCCTTCAGGGGGCCCCCACCACGCTTCTCCGCCAGCTCAGCCCAGCACCTTCCTCCCAGATTTCTAGAGAGAGTGCGGGCGGACTTTACTCCAGGCTCTGCGGGGGACCCCTGCCTGACGACCCTTGCCGGAGGACGACCCCTGCCGGATGGACGGCGGCCTCCGCACCACCACCCACTGCCTGTGCCTCAGCCTCCGTGGCTTCCCGCAGGAGCCCTGCCCTGGTGCCCTGTGAACACGGCTGCACCCCACAGCTCAGCCCCCCGAACTTCGTCCAAGATTGTCCCCCCCACACCCTTCCGGCCGCCTTGAAGTGCTCACAGCCCCGTGGTAGCTCTCCTAATAAATGGTACTACCCTGACCTGGTCCTCCCTGGGGGTCACCCTGGCCTGGGGAGGAGGACTGGATGCCAGGCTCCCTGGGAGGAGGGTGGGACAAGGGAAGAGGCCACTTTGGGACTCAAGACAGCTCCAGTTTCATCAACAAATTAGGCACAGCCAACACTTACTAGCACCTACTGTGTACCTGGCTGGTACTGAGCCCTTGACTGCCTTAGTGCTGTGGGTCCTCACCTCAGCCCCATGACCATCGTCACCCCTTTCATACCGAGGAAGAAACGGAGGCTCAGAGAATGTCTCCCCAGCCAGTAACATGGGGCCGGGGTGGTAGTCGTGGTGAGGGGAGTCACCCAGGCAGGACTGCTCAGATAAGGCACCAGGGTAGTTGGGACTGGGTATGACAGTATGATGGGTCATGCTGCGGGGACACCCCAACTCAGACTCTGGTTACGGGACCAGGTCCTGCCACCACTGACTCTATGGGCAAGATTCTTCTGTGAGCCTGGGTCCCTTCTGAGGTAGAGCTGGTTTCAGGGCCGAGGGGAGCCTCGGTGTTAGGGCCTGGCACCAGGGTGGGCCCTGAGGTGGAAGCCAGGCGAAGGAGGGGCCCAGGGACTGCCAACGCTGTCCTGCCGACCTCAGGCTGGCTCAGATGCTACGGGGCCAGAGGATGCATGGCTGGGGGGCATCAGAGCAGCCTCCCTGGAGGAGGTGGGGCCTAGCTGCATGAGGAGCCCCGAGACCCAGCCAGGCACAAGCTGCACCCAGGTCTCCCTACAACCTTCTATGTCTCTGCCACTCTGGGCCCCACCTGGGTTGTCTGGGACGAAATCTATCCAGGGGTGGTTGACCCATCACGCGAGTACAGGAGCCTGGGTATGTCATTCTGGGGATGGGGGCTGTCGGACCTTGCAAAGCCCATCATCGGCAGAATGGGGGACATCAGGCCCACCCCACAGGCTACAAGAGGGGTAAATTCAGTCTTGTGTGCTGCTCCCTGGGCCCAGCACATGTCGGAATGTAGGAACGTTGGCCGTCTTCAGAGAAGGATGTGCAGGGGACTGGAGGGAGCACAGAACCCGCTGTATAGAGGAAGGAGGTGATGTATAAGGCTTCGAAGACCCCCGGCAGAGACCGAAGCCAGCAGGTTTGGGGGGTGGGGGAGGCAGCAGTGAAGACACAGCAGGGAGTAGAGAGGAGTGGCAGGCTGGGGACCACCGCTGAGGTTCCAGAAAAGAAGGCACTCGGCCTGGCTGCCTGCTGCCCGGGTGCTGGAGGAGGGCCACCGCGACACGACACGGGGAAGCCAGGAGGTGGCTCTGACTCAGGCAGGCACTTGGTCTCTACTGCCTGCGTTTGCAGGGTCCAGGGGTGGGCACCAAGGAGTCCTTTCCAGTCTCCCCTCCTCCTGCTCTATACCCTTTCTCCCACCACCCACTCTCTTCACTCTCCAGCCCAAATGACTTCGATTACGTCCCCAGACACTGGCCCACACTGCCCCTACCTCTTGACTTAGCTGGCGAACCCCTGGACATCCTTCAAAACCCAGTTTGGATGACGCCTCTGCCAAGAAGACTTCCTGTCGCCCCAGGGGCAGAAAAAGTCCCTTCCTCATCTTCTCCGGCTCTTATGGGTTGGCTCACACAGGATTACGAAACAGCTGGGAGCATCTTCCTACAAGATGGGACACCCCCCAGAGGCAGAAACCGGACCATCTGCTTCACTTCTGAGGGGGCCAGGCGGGAAAGGGACATTTTTTCTTTGCATAAAAGCCACTACCAAGCTGTGTGCCAAGGCATACTTCTCCCTAGAGGGGGCATCTTTTTTCTAACGTGCACAGAGGCTTGAAGCAGACCGGGAGTGGCCCCAGGGGTGAACTAGTCAGGTCGGTTGGGATGATGGAGTTGGCGTGATGGCTCTGCCCCTACTTGGTGTGTGAGCTTGGACAGGCCGCTTCACCCCTCCGGACCTGTAATCTGGAGCTGCCCCCTACCGAAGTGGCTCTGAGGAGTAGATGGGACAACAAAATGAGACAAAGCCCGTGAAGCCTGTAGGACATCCGGAGGAGAGGCAGCTGGCCTCAGAAATCGGCCGTGATCACTGCTGCCCCCCCGGGGGGAGGCAAGAGAGTCAGGGAGGGGGGCAGGCCAGAGGCCACCAGATGGACCGAGAGGAAAGGGCCAGTGCTCCGAAGTCAGGAGGACCCAGGTTTGAATCTGCCCCTGCAGATCCCTGAGTGGGGCACCTGCCAAGTGCCTCTCCTGGATCATAACCCCTGCCTGACTGGGCTCCCATAGGGATGGCGACGTGAGGGACAGCACACAGTAGGTGCTCATGAAATGTCTGCTCCCTTCTGCCCAAGTTGGCGCTTGAGAAGCAAGGTCAGGACGGGATTCTGGCTGAGGCCCAGGAAGACCCAAGCATCTCCCAGGCCTCCTGGGTATGGCAAGGGCCCAGGGATGACGTAGGGCCCACCGGCTCCCCAACGGTGCCTGTTGTGCCCCCACTCTGGCCCCAAGTTTTGAACCAAAGCTTATCTGACTGTCGCCTCCATCCCAATCCGAGCAGCGGCCGGCCCTAGACTACACAAACCCAAAGGTTCTGCTTTGGCCCCAGGATGTAAATAGGAAAAGGTAACTGGAAACTAATTGCAAAATTTATTCCAGGGCTGCAGGGGCTGGGGAGATTCTTAAGGGCACTTCTCATTTTGGGGCTGTGGGTCTCTGGCCTTGGAAGGGGCACACATTTCAGTGGCAGGGGCAAGGACGGAGACAGGGCGGTGGAAGGGAAGGGGGCATGGATGCCCAGTCACCACCAACTGGGCAGGCTCAGCACAAGCTGCAATGGCAACATGAAAGCAGGAAAGACAGTGGGTGCCCAGCCCGGGGACAGAGGACAGCCAAGGCCTCCCCCTAGCGCCTGGCCCCGGAGAGTGTCCTTCAGGACACAGGGCAGGAGGCCAGGGAGCTGAGACCCAGCTTGAAGGTTTGCAGCAAGGGACCCAATGGGACAGGGCCAGTGAGGAAGGGGCTTATTAGTAATGTCCCCCATCTGGAGACCCATACACCCTCTTCAAGTTCACCCATATTCCCACACACAGAGACTCTGAGCCCCGACAGGACACCTGCTGTTCATCGAAGGAGGGGCAAACAACAACTCTTCTCTGGATTGAAACAATGGTCCAGCACCCCCCAGGGGTACTTGGCATGCGGGTGTTTGGAGAGAAACCGTGGGCAGTACTTGGTGTTAATCCCCAAATCCCAGCTTCAATCCTCAAATCCGTCCCCTACGCCCCCACATACACACCTTTCAAAGAGTATCTAGATTACTAGATTAAAAAACAAATAAAACCCCCCAACCCACAAACCTCTTGAATACAGCCATTGCAGATACATACCAGCCTGGGCTGGCCAACTGTGGGTGGGGCTAGAATGTTCTAGCTCCCTGGTGGGAGAGGGATAGAAACTTCTCCAGTGGGAGAGGGCTAGAGAGCTGATTGTAGTGAAATTCTTTTCAGATAGCATGTCAGAGTTCTCCCCTGCACAAGTCAGATGGGGTCGAAGGGCTAGGGAGGAGGGCTTGGTCCAAACCCACCCCATAGTGTCCTCTAGGCCCCCACAGTGCCCGACCAACTTCACAAACTCAGTGACCCCTAGTTTACAAAACAGAGGGCTTCCCTCCTGGTCTCTGGGAGGTGGTTCTGGAGACCCTCTCTTCTCCCCCACTTGATGTCTGCTCAACGTCTCTCTGCTTCTGTTTCCCGGAGAGGGGAAAGGGACAATTCTGACCCAAGGGACATGGAGGCCCACCAGGGAATCCCACAACTCCTCCCTGGACCTGTGCTTCCAGACTCCAGGACAGACAGCTGGGAGCAAGGGGAGGGGGAGGGGTGGTTAGCAGCCGCCCTCTTGGGGCCCTCTGAGCGGCAGGCAGGTGACAGTGGGGCCACCCTACCTCAGCCAGGCCCCGTCCCCCCTCACCCACCTTCCCAAACACGGGGCTTCAGAGAGCGCAGGGGCAGGGGCTTACAGGGTGGGGCTCCCGGGTTGGCAGAATAAACGCAACCATCCGGAGGCCCTTGGGGGTGGCTGCGACCCCCAGCCCGGCCCCGGCCCCGCCCCCGCCCAGGCTCAAGTCTGCTTGGCTTGCAGCATCTCGATGAGCAGGTTGTTGCGGGGCATCTCGTTGCCCAGATGCTTGTGGTACAGGTACTCCTTGGCCTGCACGCTCAGCGCCCGCACCTCCACCAGGCACAGCAGAAGCTGCTGGAACTTGTCCCCACAGTGCGGGTAGTGGCACAGGGTGTAATCCAGCAGGGCGGCATTGGCCTTCTCCTGAGCGTCCTTCACCAGGCTGGGGTTATTCAGGAACTTCACATCTGCAAAAGAAGGAGCTCTGTCACCATCCCCAGCCCATCGCATCAGCGGCGGTCACCGGCGACACCAACACCAACATCCCCTAGAAGCACCAAAGACGGGGGAGCTGCCACCGTCAACGACATGCCCGGGCCTCCCATCGCCACCATGCCACCATCGTCGTGGCTGAGGAATGCGGCCACCAGGATCGGTCACCGATATTGACAGCCCCGTGTCCCTCTCAAATGTGGCCACTGCCACCACCATCGGCCAAACCATAGCCATTCCTGTCACCGTCACCAGCAGCAGTCACCAACACCGACCTCTCTACAGTCATCCCAAACATGGCCACTGCCACCATCACTCATCCAACCACGATCATCTGTCACCATCATTATTGCCACTGTCACCATCCCACTGGTCATGATGAACAGCTCCATCATCTCCAAAACCACCCAACCTCACCAGCTATCTCCCTGGGCATGTGATTCAACTTCTCGGTTTCCTGCAAAATGGTGACAACAGTACCTACTTCACAAGACTGTTGGGAGAATTCAGGGACTTGGTCGGTGGAAAGTGCTTGGAGAACAGTGTCTGGCACATAAGGCCAAGATGTCACCATTATTACCCCTGCTCTCCCCCCACCATGATCAATACCATCCCCAGCCCCAGGGTCAACACCATCCTGGGGCACCTGGGTGGCTCAGTCGGTTAAACGCCTGACTCTTGATATCCACTCAGGTCTTCATCTCCGGGTCATGAGTTCAAGCCCATGTTGGGCTCCACGCTGGGCGTGGAACCTACTTTAAAAAAACAAACAAAACAAAAAAACTGTCCCGTTGCCATCATCCCCACGATAGTCACCATCAGCACCATCAGCAGACAGGCACACTGACGGCAAAGGTCCCATCTCGCAGCTGCCAGGCACATGCACTGGTGGCCCTAGTCCAGAGAGGACAGGCGCTCCTTCGGTCTACCCTGTGACCAATGAAGGGCCTGCGGTACTGCAAGGAGATTCTCTCATGGGGCCATGGAGGTGACCCCAGGGAGTCCCATGCAGGAGACACAGGCAATGGAGCAGACCTAACACAGAGCGAAGGGACTGATCTTAAAAAGCACAGAGCTAAGTGGTAAAAACCGAAAAGGAAGACCCAGAATGAGATCTACAAGGCAAAGCCGTCTCCATAATAAAAAATGCTTGTGCAGAAGCGTGCACATTATGTAAGAACAGGGACAAACGAGGAATCCAAGTTAAATGTGAAGGTGTGGCCGCCGTGGGAGGGACGAGGGCAGTCAGCCCTGCGTGGACTGGTGGTCACTTGTGCCAGGGACAGAGGAATGTGACCAATGCCTCCTGCACGGCCAGTGGAGGTCCAGTGAAGACACAAAAAATAAAGTGTCTTCGGAGAGACGCTGATTGGGGTTCAAATCCCAGTCCCACCAGTTAGGAGCTGTGGCCTTGTGCCCTGTGCCCTCCTGGCCTGCAAGGCCTTCTTCCTCTGTGAACGGGGCATGCCCACCTTGCAGGGCTAAGAGCTTGGGTGCTGGGGCCTCCACAGGCGCCTGGGCCCCCAGGGCCCCCCAGAGGGTCAATTTGTCACTCAAATTGCCACTGCTTGGCAGGTGTCTCTGAGCTCCTGGGCAGCGCCCCCAGCTGGTGCCCTGCCTGTCAGCTGAGGTTCAGCAGGAATCCACAGAATTGGTCCCCCACCCCCAAATCCAGCCCGGCCTGGCCTGCGACACGGCATCCAGTGGTTCAGAAAGCGGTCATCCGTCCACTTCTCCTCTGCCCCCATCCCCACCAGCCCTGTGGCTGCGGGGGAGTCTGGAGCCCAGCATGCGCGGCTCTTGGCCCTTCTAATCCTTCTTAACCCCCACCGCGTCAGGAGGGCTTGATGCTCCTGGCAACCCTGATCCCCAGCCGCCCCCGGTGCGCCTGCTGAGGCCTGTGTTGTCCAAAGTTGGATTTAGGGAAACCCGAGCTGGGCCCAAGGCGTATGGCAGGATCTGGCCCCAGTCCTCCACCCCCACCCCTGGCCCCCTCACCTCCCTTCAGTAAGTGAGCCAGGGTCATTTTCTTCCTCGCCTCCCTAGGATCACCATGAGCCCATAAGGCACCTTTGTGCCAATTAGAAAGAAGTTCCTCCTTGTCCACAGACACAGTATGGCAAGGGGTATACAAGCTGGATGTCAGCCCCTATTCATCCCTGGCCTAGGTGCCCTTGTGCAGTGAACAACCTGTTCAACTGTACATTGCAGCCCTGCTCCTTAGCCTGGACTACTCCAGACACACTCAAAGGTCATGGGAAGGCCCCACCCTCTCCGAAGCCAGTCTCCTAGGCACAAGAGGTGTTTACTGACCCCATCCCTGTCCCAACCTCTCATCCCATAGGGTCCTGTCTACCTTCACCTCCCACCCCCACCTCTCCCCACTGCCCTCTGCCCCCCACCCCCAGCCCAGACTGGGCAATTCTTCTGACAGTGCCTTCTGACAATGCACACTAGGACGCTGGGGGTCCAGAGAAGGGTAGGGACCAGCTCAAGGCCACACAGCAGTAGGGGGGCCCAGAGGAAACAGCTAGGGGTGGAGGAGGAGGGGCTAGGATGCTGCAGTAGAGGCAGGAGCGGGAGGGGGCTGGGAGGACCAGAACCTCGGCTTTACCAGGATTTACTGTTCTCCACAGCACCGCAGCGCCGTACCGGGGACAATGGGGTGGGGTGCAGGGGGTGGGTGCAAACAAGGACAGCGCTCGGGGACAGCCCCTACTCTTAGCAGTTCTCTGGATCTCTCAGCTGTCTGCAGACTGGAGACCCCCACCGCCCCCATGCGGTGGGCTACCAGGCTGGGGGAAGGAAGCAGTCACCAGTTAAGCCCCAATGACTACAGTATAAGTGCACCCAGTTTCCCAGGCGCCCCTCCCGCCCCGGGCACCATGCACTAGCTCAGTTAATCCCCACAGACAGCCAGGCAGGCAGGAAAGGGCATCCCCCAGGTGCAGGGACAGTGGGGCGTGCCTGGGACTCCCAGTAGATGCCAGAGTCTGGATGCAAACCCAGGTCTCCTGGCTCCAAAGCCCCGTGGGTAAGCCCAGGCAGGGTCAAGCTTGGACATTGATTCCTGAGAGCAGAACAGGAAAACTTGACGTTTCATCCAATCCAGGTGCCCTGTCCAAGGGCCCCCACCCCTGGGGTCCTAGGTTTCCAAGGCTACTCTGGACTCCAAACTCCTCTTCCTCCTCACCCTGGAGAGACCACCATCAAGTCATAGCCCCCTCTCCCACTTCCCTGTGTCCCCTGCTAAAGGACTGTCGTGAGGATTCTGTGGGATAACAGGGGTGACTGAGCCAACATCCCACTGGACACCATGCCTTCCTTCCATTGGACACGGGAGCAGGAGTCACAGACCTGGAGGTGCCCCCTTAATACGTCAGGGGTTCAAATCCCAGCTCTATCACCAACTGGGTGACCTTGGACAAGGCCCTTCCCCTGAGCTGTTTCCCCGTCATCTGCAAAATGGGGGCACACGAATCTGCCTCACAGGATGCCCAGCTCTGGGCCCCGGGACACCGCAGGTGGGAGATGGGCACGGGGGAGAAAAGCCCCGGAGTGTCCCCCAGACTGCTGAGCTCCAGCAATCCTGGAGGTGGGAGGCGGGAGGGGGTTGGGAGATGGCACCCCCACCTCGGAGAGCAGCCTGCTAGCGCTCTGCGGAGCTGGGGGCCCCCAGGTTCTCAGAAAAGCCCCCTTTTCACGGTTTAATTGAATATTTGAATAATCCTTTCATTCCAGCGAGGCATAAAGAATGTTGTCCCAATAGCGGTGACTCAGGCAGGCGCCCCCGCGCACAATGGCCCCTCGAGTGGGGCTGCTATTCAGGCGGCCTTTTGTTGGCGCGGAGCAGTGGGTAAATTGCAAACGCTTAAGGGAATGCTGCAGCGGCCGCCTCAATGGGAGTCAGGAAATCGAATGTTAGGTCAATCCATTAAGCTTCGATTAAGTCCTCTGCGGAACAATGCCAGCCGGGCCCATCTTCATAAACACCACGATTGCCAGGAGAGAGGCACTAATTTTAATTAAACCTCCTTACCTGCCTCCAGGCCTGTGGGGAGACGGCTATTTAGACGCCAAATGGCACCCTTCTGCGGAGGCAGGCGGGAAGGAGGCACTGAGGGGGCCTGCAGGCGAGGGGGGGGCAGTCGTCATAGGGGATGGGGCTGCCTGGTCCAGGGAGGCACTGGCCCCAGGGTGATGCCCAGCATGCCAGCTGGAGGTCTAAGGGCAAGTGGCCATCCCTCTCTGGGCTCCAGGTCCCTTGGAGACCTATTCCTGGGGCCTAGGTGTGGGGAACATGGGACAGCCTCCCCCCACCTTCCAGACTCTGGGCAGATCTTCTCCCTCATCTTGCCCAAACTTGTTCACTTCACTCCAGCCCTCGGTCTAGCCTCTTGCAGGGCTCTGGGCTGCCCCCCACCATCCTTCTCCCATGCTGCAGCTGGAAGGACCTTGCTAAAATGCAAATGCGATCATGTTACTCCAGCTGAAAAGCCTTCCCAAGGGAAGGGTCAAGGTCCTTGGCCTGGCATTCGAAGCCTTGCACAGCTCAGTCCCTGCCTGCCTCCCCAGCCTCCACTCCACCCCCTCCCTGCCCCACGACCACACCAGACTTCCAGGATTCCCCATCCCTCTGCCCAACCCTTTGCTGCCACTTGCTTTGTTTCACCTAGAACACTCCTACTCATACTGCAAGGCCCAGCTCAGAGGCCCCTCTTCCAAGAAGCCTTCCAAGGTATCTTAGGTGTGGGTGGTTTCTTCTCTTTGGGCCAAACCTGATCACACTGGCCTGCTCAGTCTCCTCCTGGAACGCGGAGCCTGTCAGCCAGCAGCCTCTCTACCTCACCTGGCCTCCACGAGTTAGTTTCTGACCTGCTGGGCTGGGCGCTCCCTCACCCACCTCAGCCAGACCCGCATCCCTGTGATAAGGCACGGTGCCAGAGCATGCGCGATAAAGACGGAGACTGACTTGATCATTCATTCACTTCATTCATTTCTTTGCTCGTTTGCTCACTGGTGGGTGATAGGAGGAAAACAACACCCATGCACATTCCAAGGGGCCAGGCCATGCACTGAGCACTTTGGGGGAATTCCCTCACGAAAGCCTCACAGCAAATTAAGGATTATTACGATGGTCATCTTACAGATGGGAAAATAGAGGCTCAGAGAGGGGAGTGACTTGCTCAAGGGCACACAGCCAGAGAGAGAGTCCAGATTTAGAATCCAGGTGGCCCGTCCCTAATCCCCATTTTTAACCACTGTTCCGCCCTGCCTCACGTGTGTGAGAACACACACACACACACACACACATATGCATACACTCTCGCTCCTGCATCCGGCCCTTCCAGCCTATGCCAGACAAGCACTGGAGATAGTCCCTGTCTCCCAGCCACCCCCTCTGGCAAACAGGAGGAAGACTAGCAAGAAGGAGGGGCAGGCACTCGAGCTTCAGAACAGGCCACTCACCCGGACCAGGGGAAGAGGGCTGGGCTCAGCTCTGCTATCCTTACACCCCAGACAGGGAGGAGGCCTGGATTGATCTTGGTGGAGGCCACAGCTGGGCTGGGCCTGGCAGTCCCCAGCATCCAGGGCTTTGTTGGAAGAGGAACAGGGGCTGCAGGGGTGTGTCTCAGGCCCTGAGGGGTCTAGAAAGCCAAAACATGGCACCTGCTCTACAGGGAGGCCTGGCCAAGAAGGCTGGTGGCTGGCAGCCCACCTTCCACCCACCCCTCCTCTGGACCTCCCTGCAGGCCTCCTGATGGGTGTCAGGTCAAGAAACACCCCAACCACTGGACCCCACACTCTATGTGCGTTCTAAATCCTTCCTGTCTCCAAAGCTCCCATCACTCCCCAATTACATACAGATTCTTTCTACAACGTGACATGTAAGAAGCCGCCAGCCTGTGAAAGTTCATAGTCTGCACATGCGTGAAAACAAAGGTATAAATGCAAAGGCACAAACATGCACATAATTCCTGGAGTCTCCACCCCCCCAACCACATGCCACCATGCCTTTGGCCTGAACCAGTGCCCAGAGCCTGGCAGCTCGCAGAGACAAGCCCGGCAGGCGGCTGCCGCTGGAGGAAACAAGGAGGGAGCATCCCCCAGCTGAAGCCAGCCTGGCCAGGGCCCCTGAGGCCCCTCCATGGGCTCCAGGCCACAGCTCCTAATGGGCTGCCCAAGATTCTGTCCCTAGCCCGCACCATGGTTCTCCCCTACCAAGCCCTGTAGCCTTGAATAGAAACCCTCCAGCTACCAGCCTCCTGTGCTGGAGTCAGGAGACCATGGCCATAGCCCGATGACTGGGCTTCCCATGGTCAACACTTCATTAATTACCCCCCCACCCTGCCCCGCTCTCCCCACTCTTAGGCAGGCGCTCCCTTGCCAGACTGGGGCTGTGATGCAATCGACCACAAAGATGAAATCTGCATTCTGCCCCCTCCCCAAGCAATGAGGCATCCATGCCCCTCTGTTCTGAACTTCCGTCCCATCTACACCCCTGATAAAAGATTTATCCCTCCAACAAACTCCTACTCATCTTCCAAGGATGATGACATGCTTCGATGTCCTTCTTCTAGGAAGCCTTCTAGGCAGAGCCCTTGTTCCCCATTCTGGGTCCCCATCTCTCTGTCCCCGCCCCAGCAGCACTAGCTGGAGGCCTCGACTGGGCTGGGAGCCAGCCACCTGACAGCGAGGACATGTCCATGTTCACGGCATTGCTGGACCCAGGGAAGGCACAGGTGGCTTGCCAGGTGAGGGAGGACAGGAGGCCAGCCTGAGGAGAGCCCCAAGGAGGGCGGAGGCTGGAGCAGCACAGGCTGGGCCAGTCAGGAGGGCGATGAGAAGGAGACCCCTGACTCAGGGAGTGGGGCTGGTGGGCGGGGCTCACCTTCTGCCACTTCCCTGCCTTACTTTCCTCCCTAGCTCTGCTCCCAGTCTTCCAGCCTATACATGTGACTAATCATTTCACTCATTGCTGTAGCTTGCTAGTTATATTATGCTTATTGTCTCTCCCCCAAGAGAAGGTGGGCTCTGTGACAATACGGATTGGGGATCTTTTTCGTTCACCCTGTGTCCCCAGTGCCTTGCAGAGTGCAGATGTTCTGAAAAGGTTTGAAGAATGAATACCTGAGTGAATGAATGAGTGGGGAGCCCAGAGTCAGAAGCTGGGCCCCCCCTAGAGCAGGAAATGGGGAAAACAGGGACCCCAGGATGGGAGCCAGGGAACAGAACCTCATGAAATCACACAAGCGTTTTTCTGGAGGTGACCTGGGCCCTTTTCTAGGGCTTCTGGCCAGGAATTTGCAGAATTCTCAGAAGTCCTTGTCCCCCAAAGGGCAAAACTTTGACACTGTCTTGGTCCTCTGTACTTCCAAACAGAGAAACTGAGGCCCAGAGAGGAAACAACCTCCATTTTAAGAGCCAGGCCTGGGCCAGGTCCCTTCATCCCTTCCTCTCCTCACTGCAGGAGGGGTCCCTGCCCCACCGACGTCCCCCTGGGGCAGAGCCTCCCGGAGCTGGGCCCACCACCTACCTCGCCCCCTTGCCGCCCCTGGCCGGGCCAGGCGCACTCACCGAGGCTGAAGAGGATGAGGAATTTGAGGCAGACGAACTCCTGGCGGTCGAGCTGCAGCGCGTGCAGCTGCAGGACCAGCTCCTGTGCCCGCAGGACCAGGCCATGCAGCAGGGAGCCTGCCTGGGCGGCCACCGTGCTCAACTCCACCTGCGCGGGCAGACGCCAGGGTCAGGCCACGCCTGGCAAGGGGCGCGGGGGGCAGTAGCGGGCCCGGGTGCGAGGCTCTGCGTAGGGACGGGGGGGCGGGGGGGCCCGGGAGGAGGCTGGGGGGGTCGGGTGTGCCCATCCTTGGAGCTGAGCCAGGTGGGGGCTGCCTCTCCTCGGGTCCCCAGAAACCCTCCGATCCCCGCAGCCAGTGCCCCGCGCTCCCAGGGCTCCTCACGCTGCCGGGCCCAGCGCTGAGCACCCCGCGGCCTCAGAGCCAACCCCAGGCAGGCGGGTGTGGGGGGAGAGCTGAAGGGCCCTTCTCACACAAAGAGCTGCAGCCAGGCCCCGTGGTACGAGCGGCTTTTGTGTTTTGTGTGGCATCGGCAGCAAATACCACGTCGTGCTGGGTGTGGGGCAGGGTCGGGTCTAGTAGGCATGGATCCATGTGGACACGGCCACGTGACTGCCAGGGCCCCACACGCCCACACGTGGCCACTCGGACTGGGGATGTGGTCACACCTCAGCTCCCATTCACACACACTCACGGACACCCTCACAGGGCGCTGCACCTGTTTCATGATGTGAACACACACACACACACACACACACACACGCCCTTTTATGGTCATGCACCCACGTATGCGTTCCCACACATGGTGACAGGTAGGTCTCAACAACCACATGCTTACGTGTGTGGAGATATGGCCTCAGAGACTTCGGCCTGCATGTTGACATAGGCCAACACAAACATACAAACACGTTCATACCTCACACTCCACCATCTGCATTCACAGATGGCCTCCAAGTCCCACCCTTGGGACCAGCACTCCCTGGCCCTGGATGCCCCGAGACACCCAGGGCAAGAACGGAGCAGGAGGACCAAGGGCCTGGGTTGGAGATAGGGGATGGGGAGCAGGGCCTCAGCCTCCAACCCCCACCCCCAGAGTGCCTATCAACGGCTCTTACTTCTGTCTCCCCCTCGGGTGTGGTGTTCCCTCCACCAGCCTAGACCCTGGCATCAGCCTCTATTCTTTCTCTCCCTCCCTCCCTCCCTCCCTCCATTTCTCCCACACCTCCTCCTACCAATTGGGGATCTTCCTCCTTGAACTGCCCCCTCCCAGGTCTCCAGCATTCCACAATGGCCTCGACTTCTTCACCCCCCATCTCGTCCCCTCCGTGTGTTTCCTCAGATACAACCTGGATGAGCCCTTCTTCACTTAAAACTCTCCTGTTGCTCCCTGCTTGATCTCAGAAGTTCCCCGCTCCTATCCTAGGGCCTCTAATTCCCTGCGGAGGTCCCAAATTTCTTTGCCCATTTCATTCATTCAGGATTTAGGGCCTGCCCCCAGCCTTACCGCTCACCTCACAGGGCTCCTGGCCCCCAAACCCCATACTAGCACCCACACACCAACAGCCTCTGGCAGCTCAGCGTTCTAAACATTCCCCTGTGCACCTTTGTCCATGCTGTGCCCTCTGCTGTGGTGGGGGTGGGACTGCCCCCCCCTTTACCACCTGACCAGCCCCTATTTGTTCTTTCAAGACCCAGGGCCACCATCACCTCCTCCAAGAGCCCTCCAAGATCCCTGAGCTGCTTCCTAGGGGCTGGCACCTGTCAAGGCCAGGGCCAGGGCTGGTCAGAAGGAGGTGGAGCAAGAACCTAGGGGAAGGGCTGACATTGGGGTGCCCATGGCCAGCCCTGGAGAGGCCTAGGAACTGTTCTGGGCTCAGAATTCTGGAAGCACACTTCAGGGCCTGGCATCGGGTGCGCTAGGGTCTGGTCACCTCCTGCCCGGTGACGAGCAGGATGCTGCCCTCCTTGCCGTGTTGGATCTGGCGGTAGATGTGGTCAAACACCAGCAGCTCACTCCAGCAGTTCTGCAGCAGCGTCATCTGGTCGGCCACCTGGAGGGAAGAGGCACGTGTGGGGCTGGGGTCCAGCCAGGTGCAGCTGGGACCTTCCTCTCAGCCCTCCCCTCCCAGCTCACGATTCAGAGGCTCACTTGGATCTGTGACCTGAGCAAGCTGCTTCCCCTCTCCGTCCCCTTTGTGCCTATCTGCTTACTTCATCAAAGTGTAGCAGGGATCGCGCGCGCGCGCGCGCACACACACACGCAAAGGGCCAGCAGAGGTGCTCAGAACTCCAACAGGCCCCAGCTCTGCTCCTACAAGGTGCATGACCTTCAGCAAGTTCTACAGCCTTCTGAGCCTTGATTCTCTCATCTGTCAAGTAGGCAAAGTGGGGCACCCAGGGCAAGGACAGGAACTGCCCCGTGGGGGTATCCTTCTGCCCCGGATGGTCACGACATTCTAGCACGGCAGGCATGGACACTCGTGCCCGTGGTGAGTGGGACTGGGGACCGTGGGGTGCCAGAGCCAGCAGGGCCCTCAGAGATCCTCTGGCTGAAATCTCTATTGTTTAGATGAAAATCTGCCACCCAAAGGACAGGGACTCTCCTGCGATCACAAAGAGGTGGGGGCACCTGGGCGGCTCAGTCATTAAGCGTCTGCCTTCGGCTCAGGGCGTGATCCCAGCATTCTGGGATCGAGCCCCACTTCAGGTTCCTCCGCTATGAGCCTGCTTCTTCCTCTCCCACTCCCCCTGCTTGTGTTCCCTCTCTCGCTGGCTGTCTCTCTGTCAAATAAATAAATAAAATCTTAAAAAAAAAAACAAAAACAAAACAAAGGTAGAGCCGGGCCAGAGCCACGGCTGGCTTTCTCAGTCCACAAGCCTCTACAGTGACAGATACTAGGCTCTCTTGGGAGTTCAGAACTGCCCGGGGCACTGCAGGTCAGCTGAGGGAGACACCATGCGGACGCCAGTCCCTCCCAGCCCCGGAGGTTCATTCGCCAACACCATCCGCACAGCAAGTACTTCCCGGACACCTTCCCGGGCCTTGCCCCATGATATATGCAAACTATGACAGCTACTGGTCACTGTGCTGCAGCTCCATGATCCCAGGAGGCTGGAACCATTGTTATCCCCAGTCTATGGAGAGAAGACACCCCAAGAAGTCAAGTAACTTGCCCCAGGTCACCCTGCTCCATCTGGTTGCAGATCCACGCTCTATACTGTCAGGGATGGAAGAGTACCCGGCCACCCAGGGGTTCATGGCACCCTCGCTATGTCCCCCATGAAGCTCTCCCCAATCCCTCCTCCTTCCACGGTGCCCTCACCATCCTCTGGATGTGGCACCTGCCACATCTGTTGGCACCAATTCATGCTTCTGTCTCCCCCAATACCTGTGGGGTCTAGGAAGGCAGGGCTGGTGTCCAGCTCATCTCTGGGCTCCCGGAGGAGGGGTGAATGAGCAACCAATGAACAGATATGTGCTCCCAAGACAGACACAGAGAGCACAGAGGATGTACCCCCAACTCACGGGCCAGAGAGATCCAGGCAGCCCCCCGCCTCAGGGGAGCTGGCAATGCCCAATGACTAGCTCTCTCTTCTTGCGGGTAGAAGCGTCCTCCTCCCCTCTGTTCCCGCTCCCCTGGGGTCAGCCTGGGGCCCATCCTCGGGCCGAGGGAGGGATTGAACAAGTGTACAGAGAGCGAGTGAGCAGCTGGACACACAGGCTTCCTTCAGGCCTGGCCTGCCCACTCTTTCCACGGCCCACATGGCTGGGAACAAGAGGGAGGGCCTGTCTCTGTCCTGCTCTGGGTCACCAGCCCCTGTCTTCCCTTGCTCACCTCATCTCTGTGTCGAGAACCTGTACACCTCTCCCTTTCTCTCCTGGCAGAAGGTGCTTCTAGAGCCCCGCTACTGTCAAAGCAAAAAACCCAGCTGGGGCCCATAGCTCAGCCGCAGCCAGCCCTGGATTGGAAGGACCAGGAGAGATTAAGGCCCAGGCAAGGCTGAATCACAGGGACCTCTCTCCTACCGCTCCTCAGGAAGTGGCCAATCCCAAAGAACCACAGGCAGGCGGCCTCCCCACCAGTTTCCGAGGAGGGAGGCAAGGCTTGGGAGCACCTGTGATCGGGCCCACTCTCAGCACGCCCACCTCAGCCTCCTCACCCCTGTCCTATCAACATTCTGCCCATGTTACAGATGAGGAGACAGAGGCTTGTCTAAGGTAACCAGAGGTCCCTGAAGGGGCCGGGTTGCTGGAGGTCCCCAGGAAGTCCCGAGGCCTGAGTAGAAGGTGCCTGCCGGGAGTCAGTGGCCTACCCGGGGCGACCCAGGTGGAGGCAGAGAGGGAGGGAGGGTGAATGTGTGGGGCTGGGCTCTGCCCACCCCCCATCGGGGCCCTTGGGCCTGGCTCGAAGGAACGGGGGGGGGGGGGGGGGGGGAGGGGGGGGGGAAGGAGAATTAGGAGATAAGCAGGCTGAGCTTCGTGCAGAAAGCAAGAGGGGTCACAGTGACCCGGCGGGCCAAGCCCTGGGAGCAGACTCTGTACCCAGACCTCAGACCCCAGGAGTGGGGGCTGCCCTGCCCACGAGGCTGATAGGGGCAGCAGGGCAGAGCGATGCAATATTGGCGAAGCCCTGGTGCCCTGTTGCCCTCTGTTTGAGTCCCCACTCAGCCACATATCCTCCTCTGCCCTGATTTTCTGTTCTGAGAAATTGGAAAAATAAATCCTCCCTCTTTTGGTTGAAGAAGACATATGAGCACAGGGGTGTCCGTTGTGAAGGGCTCTGCACACCCATGGTGGGCTTCCTGCAGATGCTGCCCCAGCTGAGGTTCCCATCCACCCCCAGCCAAACGGACTTTTCACTTGCTCTTCCTCTAGATGGACAGATGGACACATAAAGACACCAAACTCCAAAACGCTGCCCACACAGATGAGTGTGCACGCGTGCATGCACACACACACACACACACACACACACACACACACACACACCTCTTTTTATTTCAAAGAAAACCAGAAGGCCCTAGCTGCCAGACCCTCTCCACAGGAAAGCAGGTGGCTAAGAGGCTCACTTAACCAAAGAGGGTGGTTTTCACCTTCCTTAGCTTTCTCCCTAAGCAAAGATTCCTCCTCTGCCCTCAGACCTCCCTGGCACCCAGGGAACAAGGACATTTGCCGTCCTGGCCCTGGGGTCCCTCGCCAGCCTGGCCTGTCTGCTCAGCCTACCAGCCGCCCACCCCTCCTGCCCATTTGCCATAAATCTTCCCGGAGCCTTGACACTTTGCAGCCTGCCCTGGAGAAGGGGTATTTATGGGTGCCGAGCTGACCTCCCTCCCAGCAGGGCCCCCTCCGGAGCCCCCTGGGGTCTGATCCGTCTGGCAGCCGAAGGCCAGCGGGCTCTGTAATTCTCCAGTGGCTGACATGCCACGGGCCGGCCGTGGCGCTCTCCCAGCCGAGTGGTCGGCAGGCCACCGTTTGTCAGCCTGGGACTGACAGAGTTACTGCTGTTTAAATGAAACAATATATCTGAGCAGTTCAATCTGTTGCCAATCGGGGGCCTCCGAGCTGTGTGTTGAGGGTGAAGTGATATCAAGATGGGTCATTGGGCACTCTCGGCCCTCACCTCCCCCTCACTGATTCCTATCAGGCGTCCTCCCAGCCTGCCCTTCCTGGGAACTGTCCAGAGAGGCTGACTGCCTGGGCCGACACGCTGCCCTCCGCCAAGCAGAGCAGCAGGGACAGGTGTTTCTGCCAGCTTGCTGCTGCAGAGTTGCTTTCCAAGCCCAGGGCAAGGTGGCCACACATCTTCTCCCGGAACGCTAGTGTCCGGAGGAGCATGGGTACAGCCTATGCTTCCCCACTCCTCCCGGCCAGGCCAGAGTACCTCCTGCAAGTACGGATTACGGGGGGCAGCAGCAGAAGGGACAGGAAGGAAGGGAGCAACCACTGCAGGCTACCAAACGCTCCTGTGTGCTGGGCCCTGTGCAGAACACTTGACCCGTCCTGGCTCGCTAAATCCTTGCAACAACCCATGAAGTAGGTGTTGTTTCAACTCTCCTTATTTTATAGATAAGGAAACTGTGGCCCGGAAGAGTAGTGACTTGCCCACAGTCACGCCCCTGGTAAGTGGCAGGGCTGACAGAGCTGGAACTAGGACACAGGCTTCTCTGATCCTGGTCTTTGTTCTTAACTTCTCTGCCACCGTCAGCTCAACACCCCACGATTGTGTGAGATGAAAAACAGAGACAGAGGGACATCTAAGCCGGGAGAGAGAATGGAGGAGGAAAAGCCCAAGAAGGCATCCAAGATCGCTGCATCCCCGGCAGCTTCAGCAAAGACCCCAGGTCCTCCCCTGGGCCATGAGATGTCATCAGCACCATAGGGGGCTATATGGCCTCTAGGAAGAGCTCAGGCTCTGTGGTAAGATCCCTCCCTGCCCCAGGATGTGGGGCCCCCCTGCCAGCCCTAGCTCCTGGTCTAAGCTCTGCTTCTGACCCTGCCAACCTCTCTGGACACAGACACCTTTTCCCATTTCTAGGCCTTTCCCTATGCCATTCCCCCTTCCTGGAATGTCCTTAACCTTCTCAGACAGCTTTCTGGAAAGGCAGAGATCAAAGAAACCCCTGATATCCTTAGATAGAGTCATTCGCACGGCTGCTAGGCCCCACTGGCTCCCTTCCATTGCTCCCAGAGCGCTGGGCAGCCTGTGTTGGCATCATCTGTGTACCTGTCTGTCTCCTCCAATAGCCTGCTCTGCCCAGCCCAAGTGCCCCACTTTCAGAGCTAGAGAGCTCCCCACTTCTGTCTCCTAAGATGTATTCTGCCTGGAGGTGGGGGGGGGCTGTGAATGGTCACCCAAGAGGGAGAACAGGGTCACTCAGCACTACTCCCACTTTTCTACTTCCCCACCTCTGGCTTTGCAAACAGACACCAGCCAGGGCTCACCGGACCAGTAGGAAAGAATCCCACATGGCTGATGAGGAAGCCCTCTAAGGGCTGGGCTGGTACTTATCTGCAAGACTCCTTTACAGAGGATGGTGACCATGGTTCATACTCCTGGATTCGATGCAGAGATTCTGGGAAGGGGAAGCAGGAAGGTTTGGACCACAGAGAAGCCAGAAGCAGGAAAAAACACTCAGCAAAGCTGGGACAAAAGCCCTTCCCATCCTGCGTGAAAAACCCCAAGAGACTAGGAAGGCGGCCAGAGGAAGTGCCCTGCCCCTGGATCCAGGGTTCTGGAAAGCCAGGAATGCTCTGCTCCTCCTCCCCTCTGCACAGGGGGCTCATGGGAAGTCTGGAGGGGAAGCTGGCAACCAACCCAAGGGTCCTAGGATCCTCATCCCCAACCAGGGCCTCCAGCCGGGAGTGAAAGGCAGATGGGATTGTTCAAGGCCCTGCCTCTCGTCCCATCCATGAGGTTGGCCTAGAGAAGGGGCAAGAGTGAGAAGTCCCACCCTGCGACAGATACAGGGCACATCCACAGACCCTCCATTGTCGAAGCAGGAATCATCACCACCAATTCTTGACTCCCAGGGTTACCCAGGCCCCCAGCCCCATGATGCCTCACAGGCTCACAGCACCCACCTCCTATCTTATCCCTCCCTATGCCCAGCCTAGGCAGGCAGTGCCCCCGGCCCATCTGGCCACATGCCCCTGGAGGAAGCCCAGGCGTCAGCACTGACAATGCTGCTCAAGGCTGCAGGGGCCCCAGTAGGGAGGGCAGCGGGCCCTGCTGTTTACATCCAGCCCCGGAACAGCCAGGGAGGCTGGCCGGGGAAAGCCAAACACCGATCGGCCTGGACTAGAGACGGTCTGTGCCCAGGCCAACGAGGAGGGCTGGGCCTTGCCTGGGCTCGAGAGGCCTCAGAGGTTGGCAGAGCACCCTGTTCACAGGGAGCCCGGGCACCAGAGCGGCAGCTCCCAGGCCTTGGGCCTTCAATCCGCCAGGCAGGAGGACTGGGAAGTTCTTCCCTATCTGACCTCAGTTTCTCCTGCTGCTTTCTTGCTTGCTTTAACTGCAGGTACTTCAATCCAGGGGAAGGGAAGCCTTGCAAAAAAGGAAGACTGGCTCCTTTGGGAAGGTCAGTGACAGGCCCCAGAGTCCCCCCACTTAACCCCCACGGCACACACAGACACACGAGACCAACCATCATGCACAAGAGATCCGGGGACAGCAGGACCTTCCACCTTAGCAGGGAAGGAGACCGTCCACAAGCACTCCAAACTCTAAGATACTAAGACCCCATCTCTGAAATTTGAGGCTGGCAGGGATTGGTGGCCTCTCCAAATGGGAGGACAGGATCGGTTGTGTCCTCTGCTCGACACGGGGCTGGGGCAGCCAGAGACAGCTTCCAACAGACTCAGCTAGTCCTTTGTGGGGGGATGCTCAGGGTCTCAGAGGAAGAGATATAAATGCCTACAGAGACCCTGACCAGATAAGAAAGGAACAGAGAACTGAAGGGCTGGAGAAACAGAGATGCAGGGAGACAGCACACCAGGGAGAGAAGGACCAGAAAGAGACAGAGGCAGAATCTGTGACAAACAGAGACTCAAGAAACAGAGAAGAAAAGAGAGCAGGAGGGGTAAAGGAGAGGGGGCAAGGGGACAAGGAAGGCTGTGATGGACCAGAAATGCTCCTCAGTGTCTCCAAAGAGGCCTCCCTGTGCCCAGATACTGCCTGAGGCCAGTGGGCAGGACAGCTCCATCCAGGGGTTAACTGGGACTGAGGCTTGGGAGCAAGAGGACATCCCAGACCCAGCGGCCAGCCAGGCGGGAGGAGGGACTCACCTCCAGCTCCTTGAAGACCATGCACCTGCGTGCCCAGTCCACGATGGAGATGAAGGTCTGGTCAGCCATCCTGCACAGGAGGCTGAAGGGTGCGGGCTGGTCAGGGCGGCCTTTGGCTGGCTCCTGCAGGCAGCCCACAATGCGCGCCCGCACCTGGTCTTCGTCCGGCTCCAGCTGCAGCAGCTGCAGGATGAGCTCGGGCACACCAGGCCCTCCGGAGAAGGGCTCTGGGTAGCCATAGGGTGGCCCAGGCTGCGGGGGACTGGCATAGGGCTCTGGGTACTCGGACTTGATGGCACGGCCAGGGAAGGTGGGATAGAGGTAGCCGGCCAGGGGCCCGTGGGCACTGGGCACGGCCATGGGCAGTGCTGGAGCCCCAAAGTCCCCCAGTGGCCCAGCAGGTGGACCAGAGGCCAGGCCCTTGGGCTCAGGCGCATGCAGGCCAGGGGGCAGCATGTAGTCCGGCGGCGGAGGGGGTGGGGGCGGCACCCCCATTGGGGGGCCTGTCTCCAGCTTGAAACCGTTGGCTCGAATCTGTGCCTTCTTCTGCTGCTTCAGGGCACGGTCTCGTTTGTACATGGGCCCAAACTTGTTCCGGCCACCCCGCATTCGGTCAGCACGCACAGCTGCGGGCAGGAGCAGAGCGTCAGCCTCAGCCTCTCCAAGCCACCTGCCATAATGCCACACTCACGGATCTTTCCCGAACTGTCACTTCCCCCGCTCAGTACCTTTTCATGGCTCCGTCTGCCCACAGATGAAGTCAATCTCCTTAGCCCAGCATTCAAGGCCCCGTTTACCCTCCCAGATCACCCCTTACAAGACCCCATGTTCTTTCCACTCCACCTTATCTCTCCACTCCTCTGCTTGGCACATCTCCTTCTTCCTCCACCTTGCCTTTGCTACTCTTTCTGCCTCAAACCCTTTCCTTTTCTCATGCCTGCCAAACACCCAGCCCTAGGGTCACCACCCGCAGAAGTATTCCTGGATTGATCTAGGCAGAATCCGCTGTCCTTGCCCCAGATGTCCTGCCTCTTGTCCACTCTCATCCTGCTGAGTGGTATCATGCCATGTGACCCAGGCTGAGAGTTTCTGGGGACTCAGCAATGGGTTCAGGTGCCTAGTACAAGGCTGAACAGGGAGATGGTGGCAGGAAGTAGGCCCTCGCCGGCCTTACTCACAGCATCCAGTCCAGTCCCCTGTGTCCAGCTGCTTCTTGACTGATTGCCCAACTCTGTCGAACCCCTACTGCAAAATGACTCTGGCTTGCCCCATTGCCTTCAAATACGAAGCTGAGCTTAGGGCTGGCCAGGGTTCCGTGCTGGGAGAAGGGACCTCCCCAGCTGACCAGATGTCCCTCTGCCTGGCCAAGAATGTATCACCAGCCGGAGCCAACAGGTGCGCCTCTGCAGCTGCAGTGTGGCCCCAGCCCCTGCTCAGACAGGACCCCACCCTGAGCTCCAGGAGAAGGGAGAGAGCAGGAGGGAGAGGCTGGTGCCCAGGAGCGGAGGGGTCTTGGAGGTCCATTCGGCCAGTGTTTCTGCCTCAGGGGTCAAGAACCCCGCTCTGCTCCCTCCAGTTCACCGGAGTGTTGCTGCTACTGGCAACAGTGAGCTCCCCTGGCCCCAAGGACCAGAGCTGGGGATATGGGGACATCCCCCTCTCATCTAGGAGTCCTTCCTCTAGGTGGCAGGACTTGTGCTGAGCTGCTCCCAGAGCCACTAGGGGCCTTCTACATTGTTTAAAAGCTTTAGCCAACAGCTGCCTGCTCGGCGCACAGCCCGGCTGGGGCCAGCGGGGTGGAAGCCTACGACTGTCCACCCTCAGAAAGTTTGAGGCTTTCCTGATGAAATGTTTGTCCTCCCCTCTGGACTGAGAGGTGGGAGGATGGGGGTGGGAAGCCAGGGTTGGGCCTGGGTCCTCTGGAACCAATTGTACTCCCTTCCCTCACCCTCTCAAGGGCCCTCCCAAGAACACGGTGGAAGGACTTTCACCCACTAAGTGACCGACCTGGTGAACTTTTGGATGGACAGACAGATGGGTGGGCTGGATGAATGAAGGTTGTGATGATGGACAGATAATAACATAAATAATGATAATGATGATGATGATGATAATAATAATAGCAGTTACTGTGTGCTAGCGTTTCATGAAATTCCCTCACACTGACTGGAGGAGGAAGACACTACCGTTAGGTCCACTCTTCAGATGGGGAATCTGCAGCTCAGAGAGGTTAAGGAAGTTGCCCAGGGTCAACCAGCCTGTACGTGGTGGCACTGAGACTTGAACTCTGTCTGGTAACGGTACTAAAAGCTCCAGGGGATGTTGGGCGTCAGTGGGGGTGTCGCAGGTCGCCTTGCAGAGGGAGGAGGTCTGCGGGGCCCTGCCGGGTGCTGCACACCCTCTCAGAGGCTGGAGAGAGGTTCCTCTCGCCGGTGTTCACTTTCAGATACCTCTGGACCCAAGCCCGCTGAGCCTGCACGCGTCCCCGCACCACACAGAGCCACCCCTCCCCCGCAGAGGGCCGGCCGACAGGACAGGTGAGGGGCAAACGGAGGGCTCCAGAAACTTCAAGCAGGCCACGGGTACCCTCCTCTCACCCCTTCTACCACCTGCACCCCCTACCCGCGTTGCCAGAGGTCAGCGGTCGGAGGCCGCAGCGCGGCGCGCCCACCTTCCAGGCGCATCCCCACCGTCAGGCACTTCTGGAAGCGGCAGAAGGGACAGCGCTTGCGCTGCGTCTTGTCGATCTTGCAGCTCTGGCTCTCGGTGCACGTGTAGTGCTTGTTGTTCTGCACCGTGCGCTTGAAGAAGCCCTAGGGAAGAGCGGAGTCAGCGCGGGAGGCGGCGAGGCCCCGTGTCCCTCTCCCCGGCCCGCCCGACAGGGCTTGTCCCCGCGTCGCGGCCGCTCGCCCGCCCTCCGCGCGTCTACAGCCCGGCCGGTCCGCCGGCCCGCCGCCCGCCGCCCGCTCACCTTGCAGCTTTCGCATGTGAGCAGCCCGTAGTGGTAGCCGGACACCTTGTCCCCACACACGGGGCACAGCTCATCCAGGTCCTCGTCGTACGAATAGTCCATGCCCGCGGCGTCCGCCTGCGGAGGGAGGAGAGGGTCACCGCGGGCGGGACGCGACTGGCAGACCTGGGGCCGGCGGGGTGGGCGCCCCCACGGCGGGGACCCCCATCACCGCGCCCGGGCTCGGCCGCCCACTGGAGCGCCCCGAGCAGCCCGCACGGGGATCCTGCCGGTGCGCTCCGCTCCTCGGCCTTTACCGACCCTGTCCCGCCGCTCGTGCCCCGCGCGCCCCCTGCCCCTCCCGGGGGCTCCTCCGGCCTGGTCTGCGTCTCGCCCGATCCGGCACCCTCTGTTCGGTGCGCTGCGCTCCGGATTCGTTCGCGTGAGAACAAAACCCCGATTCTGAGAAAACGAGATGGGCTCTGCCGCGGGGGAGACCCGGGCGACCCCGGCCAGAGTGGGACCTTGAGTGTTCTGGGGATCGACCAGGGACGAAGGAGACAGAGACAGAGTCTGGGAGAGACAGAGAGATGGACAGAGAGAGAGCGAGAGCTACCGCCCGACGCTGCCCAACGGAGTGAGTGCCCTGGGGCGCCAGAGACAACGAAAATCCGAGACTGACAGAGACACACTGATTCCGGGCAGAGAAAACCCGGGGCAGACGAGACAGACAGCGAGACAGGGAGATGGAGAACGAAGGAGAGATCAGAGACACCGAGAGACAGAGGCCCAAGAGAAAACCTGAGAAAAGCAGACGCAGAGCCAGAGACACAGCGGTAGACGAGAGACAGCCCGAGACACGGAGAGCCGAGAGCAACCGGGGAGAGAAGAAGCCCGAGAGGGGGGACAGAGACACTGAGGGAAAACCTGGAGAGACGGAGGCGCCCAGCGCGGGGCCGGGGCCCGGAGGACGCGCGGAGAGCGGCCGGACCCGGGAGCCCGAGCTCCGAGGCGGGGCCCCGCAGGGTCGGACCCCGCCAGGGGCTCGCGCCGAGACAGGCGGAGAACGACGGCGCCCGGGACCGAGAGCCCGAAAGCGCCGAGCCGCCGGGGCCCCCGGGCTGGGAGAGACAAAGCCCGCGGCAGCGACGGCAACGGGAGGCGCAGCCCGTGCCACCAAGACCGAGACGTCGGGCGGAGGGAGGGCGCAGCGGAGACGCCGGGTGTGCAGTCGCAGGCCGGGCGCGAGGCGCAGAGACCTCGGGCGGAGACCCCGCGGGCTCCGGGGGGCCGAGCCCGAGGCGGGGGAGCGACCTCGGGCGGAGAGTCGAAGTCCCCAGGAGGGAAGCGGGGGGCGCGGGGCCTCGGAGCGCTCCCCCCCAGCCTCCCCACCCCCCCGCCGCCTCCAGGGCCGCACCAAGGCGCACCTGGGACCCGGGCCCCTCCGCCGCCAATGCGCGCTGCGCGAACCCGCCTGGCAGGGGCCAGGGTCCGGGCCCTCTATATCAGCGCGTGCGGTATCCGGGGGCGGAGGCCCGGCCCGCGCCCTCCCCCTCCATCTACCCTGGCTAGCGCCTTTACCCCTACCCTCCTGGCCCCCCATTCCCAGCCCGGGCGCCTCGGAATCTGGGCAGGTGCTGGGCGCCTGGGAGCCTCGAGTCACCCAGGAGGTGAGCCCCTGTTTGCTAATCCAGCTTAGTCGTGGCAAGGGCCACACTGGGGGCGCTGGTGGTTTTGCAGCGTGGAAGTGGGTAAGGGCGAACGTGCGGGTCCATGGTCAAGGCACCGGTTCAAGGCTACAAACCAGGTTCGCGTCCTGGCCCTGCCATATTTCCTCACTGGGGACAAGCAAATCTGCACACACACACACACACACACACACACACGTCCTCAGTTTGCTTATCTGCGAAGTGGTAATGATGACTGGACTTCCTTAAGAGTGGGCATGCGGATGAACCGAAGAGGTGTGGACAAAACGCATGCCTTAGCACTGCGGAAGCCATCAGCAGTACCCATCTGGGAGATCTGTGGCAAACCCTTTCTCCACCATAGGCCTCAGGTTGCTCGGCCGGAAATGGGACTCCTCCGAGGTCTGGCGAGGACCTGAAGCCACCGAGGGCGGGGGAGCTAGGAGAACAGAGGGTCCCCTTCCTCCTTCCCGTTGTGAGCCCTTACCGGGAGCTGGGGGAGGGGGAAGGGAACGGCCGGCATCCCCGGGACAAAGCGGTCTCGAGCTGGGCTAGGCTAAGCAATTGCTCTGGGTTGGGAAAGGCTACCCGGTCACTCTCATTTTTCAGATGAAAAAATTGAGACCAGAGAAAGGGCCTGCTCTCGTCTTGCCCCGCCCCCTCCGCGGAGAAGAGTATTGAGACCAGCAAGGCCAAAAAGCCGCGATCTTCAAGCCGGGAAAAACCACAGTTAGGCACTCGCAGCGACGTGACCGATCTGAAGGCTCTGGCCCTTGGCCTCGGCCGACTTCGTCTGGGCCCCCGACCAGAGCCTCCCCCGACCCGAGCCTCCCCCGCCACCCGGCTTGGGCTGGAGTTGGCACCTTGGTCCTGCAAGCCAAGGCTGGAGACCCCGCGCAGACCATTCCGCCTATCTTTCACCACGAGGAAGAGAGGGCAGAATAGGCAGCTGACTTGCTGTGCAAGCCCGGCCAGGTCACTTCGCTTCTCTGAGCCTCAGTTTCTCCGCATGGAAAATGGAAAAGTTCGGCCCTACGCAAGGAGTTCTGCAGTTTCCGTGAGATGCCACGGTCGAATCTTGGTGAGAAGGGAGAGAGAGCCGAGCCTGAGTTTAGCTGCAGACTCCCGGCATCGGACCCCTGAGAAACACTAGCGTTGGCAGGAGCTGGAGGTGGGGACTAGCGCCGGTGAATAGCTCTCCATGGGGCCCGGGGGGGCCTCCGAAAGTAGAAAACTGGACCCGCACCACCTCCGTAGGGAATTGAGGGGGAGGGCTGGGGTCTCCTTGACATCGCTGAGGAAGACTCAGGCAATGTAAGCACAAGTCCGGATTGGGGACCCAGGTGGTCTAGGGGGCTGGGCCCAGAGCCAGTTCTCCCCCTCTCCCTTCACCTCTACCCCCTTTTTCTCCAGAGGCTACACTATCCCAGGTTCAGAGCTCTGAAGCTGACCCAGGCTCCATTGCCCCCACCCTCACCCACGTACCCAGGAAAGCAAGCATTGATCTGGACCAGCCACGGAATTAGGACTGACAGAAGGAAGTTGGAGACAGAGACACAAATCCATACAAATCCATGGAGACAACACAGACACGCAGGCCGGGAGACCCAGAGATCCAAAGACAGGCCCAGGGACCGTGGACACATTCACGGACTGCTAGGCTTGGGCCGACACAGTCCTGTGAACACTAGGCCACCAGTAGACACCGGGACACCGCAGACCCCCATGGGGCCTGTCCCCACAGGCCTAGCTCCTCTCATCAGCTGCCCAGGGAAGAAGAGGGGGTAGCATGATGGGAGGGCAGGTCTGGGGCAGTCTCTGGCCCCTTCCCTGCCCAGAGCAGCGGGCACCAGTCACTCAGCCGAGGAGGCAGTGGCCGGCCCAGGCCGCAGGGAGGCA
The DNA here is from genome assembly GCF_002007445.2 of Ailuropoda melanoleuca. Taxonomy (NCBI): domain Eukaryota; kingdom Metazoa; phylum Chordata; class Mammalia; order Carnivora; family Ursidae; genus Ailuropoda; species Ailuropoda melanoleuca. Next base: position 50,306,514 of record NC_048224.1, read on the forward strand.
CTGAGGAGGGAGGCTGGCCATTAGAGGCCTGGGCCCAGGCCCTCACTTACGGAGCGGAAGGAGAGCTCTCACGCCGGGTGAGGGTGCACAGTGGGCACCAGGGGTCCGAGGGAAGGCTCCGGCAGCCCAGGTGGGGCAGTGGTGACCGTGGGCACACAGGAACTCCTTCACGCCACGGCGGGCGGCAGGCGGACAGTAGGCTGGCCCTGTCTGTCCGTCCTCCTCCTCCCCGCCCTGGGGGGGGGCACCGGAGGCCCAATTGGTCTCTGCCCCCACGTGACTCTGCAGGCCTCTCTCCTTCTTTGTTGGTGTTTCTCTTCATTTAGGTCTATTTTTTTCTTCTCCTAAAAGAAAAAAAAAATACCCCTATCTATCTGGGGGCCGCGGTGGGGGTGGAGGCCAAGGCACTCTGGAGGCCTTGGCCAGCTGGCTGTTCCAGGCCGCTGTGGGAGCCCAGAGGCAGGGACCCCATGTAGGCGGTTAGGCAGCCCCGCTTGTTAGTGACTGGGTGGGAGTGGGGCCTGATTTATGGGCGGCTCCCCCACCAGGCCTGCAGCCTGGCCTCTCTCCCCTTGGATGGCTACCTCCCTGGGGCCTGGCCCGGCGGGGTCCGGCCTGGCCCAGACACGGGAGTGGAGTCAGGTTGGCCTCAGCCGGAGGCAGGGGCATAGATGACTTGACCAGGTGGCTCTGCTGCTTTGGCTTGAGCTTTTCACTCTTCCAGAAGGTGAAGAGAGGAAGAAGGGACTTGAAGGCAAGCAGGTGAGCTGACTGAACACCTCCCATGTGCATTCCACACTGGCTGCTCTGAATGTCACCATCTGGTGGGGGCTGCTGATACTCCCATTGATTACCTGGGAAAGTTGAGGGGCCGAGACTGCCTCCAGGGCCAGGTGGTTGCCTCTAGTGGTCACAGGTTGGGCCAAGTGGATAGCAAGGCCAGGATAGGGCAGGGCAGAGGGCAGGGGGTTTTGTCTGAAGGCCAGGCCTTCCCACACAGCCAGGGATGTCCCTGTCCAACCTCCAGGCCCAGACGGGGCCTGAACTGTCCTGGTCCCATAGGGCCCAAATTGTTCTGTTCTGCACCCCTGTGCTGCATGACACCCTCTTTCGTGCATTCCTTCATTCATCTCACATTTACTGAGTGCACACTGATGCCAGGCACTGGTCCGGGCACTGGGGAAAAGGGAAGAAGTTTCTGTCCTTGGACCATTTACCTCATAGGCATTGGTTCTGGGGGTTGGAAAGGGACATGGGTCCATGGGGCAATCACTGCTGAGAACCCTCACCACACCCCTTCATCTGAGGAAACAGGCCCATCACACAACACCTCACTTACCTGGCTTGGGAGAAGAGGGACTTTCTGGATAACTGAAGTCAACTATATTTAAAACCTAGTGTGTCTTCCTCATTGTGCCACTTACACATTTAAAAAATATATTTCCTTATTTTAGAGAAAGTTTAGAGAGAGAGAGAGAGAAGGGGGAGGGGCCAAGGGAGAGGGAGAGAAACAGACTCTCCGCCAAGCACGGAGCCCCTTGCCAGGCTCCATCGCACGACCCTGAGATCATCACGACCTGAGCTGAAACCAAGAGTTGGTCGCTCAACTGACTGAGCCACCCAGGGTCCCCCAACACATTTTTTTTATTGCGAAAATACATGCAAGAGGAAAATCTTATTGACCTTCGTAACTAACTGATTCTACTGATTAAATATCCAGTAGTCTCCCCTTATCCGTGGTTTTGCTTTCCACTGTTTCAGTTACCTGTGGTCAGCTGGGGTCAGGGAGTAGACGATCCTCTCTGTGACTTGTTGTTAGAAGGTCAGCACGTAGCATCCTCCCGCGACATCACAGCGCCCCCACCATTCGCCCCGCCGCTCATCATGGAGGCATTTCATCATCTCACAAGAAAAAGGGTGAGTACAGTACAAGATATTTTGGGAGAAAGCACATGCACATATCTTTTATTACCGGTATATTATAACTGTTCTGTTTTATTATTAGTTATGGTTACTGTGCCTAATTTATAAATTAGACTTTATCATAGGGATGTACGTATAGGAAAAAGCATAGTGTATGCACGATTCAGTACTATCCATGGTTTCAGGCATCCGGTGGGGGTCTGGATACATCCTCTGTCAATAAGGGGGCTACTATATTCTCATTCTAATTTCTACCTATGACATAACATGTAACTTATTTCTCAACATGCGTGACCTCATAATTAAGTCTTTTTCACCCACTGAAGTTCTTATAAGATATATTTATCTTGCATATGACTGAGCCTAACTAACCTTCCCATTTTAATGCAATGATTTTGTTTCTGGATTAATACCATTCATCCTCTGAATTTAAGAAAGAAATACCCCAGCAAGCACCTTTACATCACTGACACGTCACATACATGGACCAACAAACAAACACTGTCCTTTGCGCATCTTTGGATGGGAGACTGTGAAATGGGGTCTGCTTTCACCGCCTTCTTAAACAGGGTCTTTCAACCCTGTGATGCCATGGAAAGAACTCAATTGGCTTTGTCAGTCTCCAGGTGAGGCTCTGAGCCCTGAGAAGGAGAAATGTGAGGGATTAGTGATGGAGACTCTGGCTTAAATCCCAGTTCCGCCATTTCCCAGCTCTGTGACCTGGGACCAGTCACTTCTCTCTCTGGGCCTCCCATCCTCTCCGTAAAACGAGGACAGAATGAGACAATGCACACACCATGCTCTGTGGCTCCCTGGTGTGTCACGTGTGCTCACTAAATGTTAGCAAAACACAACCAACAAGCTGCAGGACTGGCGGGTCTGCCCTCAGGGGCCCTTGCTGTGTGGAGTCTGAGACTGAACCATCATCCTGAACACTGCTTGCCCTTCTGTGATAGAGTGACTCACCCCAGCCTGGGGAACCCTCAAGGAAAGACTCAGGGCTGATTTATCTCTGGGTCCACAGCAGCCAGCACAGAGCGAGCGTCAGGGAGCATTTGTTGAACGACTACTTGCCTCTGCACCGAAGGCCCCACATGCTGCCTGTGGGGGTAGAGTTCTGCCACCTGTCCTTCCTGTCCTGTTGTCTTCTCTGTGGGCGGTCAGCAGACACTTTGCACCACGCAGGCTGGACACTGCTCACCTCTGATTGCCCTGGATATGTTTATGGGCTTCCCTTTCATCTGCACTGCCCCTCCTCGGCCCTCAGCCTTCCTGGGTGAGGCCGGCAGGGAATGATGAGGCCCCAGCACAGAAGTGCCTAAGCGCCAGGTCCCCTACTGTTCCACACCTGCGGTCAGCCTCCACCATCCTGGGAGGAAGGTAGGATTTTCCCCTCACCTTCCATGAGCTGTTTGAGAAATGAAGAAACTCGGGTTCAGGGAGACAAGGTATCTTCCCGAAGTCACAAAGCAAGGGTGTGATGGAGCTAGGATTTGAATCCAGGCACTGGGCTTGCAGAGTCAGCATCCTTTCTCCTCTGCCAGAGCCCCTGGGTGGCCCATTTGTCTTTTCCTTCAAGCTCCAGCCCAGGTGGTCTCAGGCCATGAGACCCACACAGAGGGGAAGGAGAAGGGGTGACCCAGGCTCCCCCTTCCCACCCTCCCCAAGCAAACAAAGCCCAGGGTCTCTCTTCTAAGTGGGGACTTTCCCAAAGTGCCAGGCCTATTTCCTGGACGTGGAACAAGGAACAAACAAACTAGAGACCTAGAAACTGAAATGGAGAAGAGAAAGAGAGAGAATCAGGCTGGGGTTGGGGCACAGTGTAGAAAGACAAAGAAAGAACCCACGGAGAAATGAGGCAGAAAATGAGAGAAGAGAGACCCACTAACAGCATAACAGACCCAGAAATGGTCAGAAAAAGAGAGAGAGAGAAAGAGAGAGGAAGGGGGGGGAGAGAGAGAGAGACAGAGACAGAGGAAGGAGAGAGAGGGAGAGGCAGAAAGAACGAGAGCAATTTAGAAAGAGAGAAAGTAGAAATGGGGGAGAGGGAGACTGAGGCAGAGAAGGAGAAAAGAGAGAGGGACAGGGCCAGGAGCTGGAGGCAGAGGGGATGTGGATGCCGAGACCCCTTGCAGGGCAGTGGAGGGGGCGGGGCTGCTGGCAGCAGCAGAGGCTGTTTCCGCTGCACCCCTTATCAGCCTGCTGCCAGATGTTCAGATCCGATGCCAATGTCAGAGAAGTCCATAGTGCCAGGTCAAGGCCGTGGCCAGCGGGAGCCTCAGCTGCAGTGTGGGGAGGGGAGCTGGGGGACGGGAGGAGACCTGCTTGCTCTTCTCCCCGGGCCTCTTGGTTCTCTGGACTGGACCACCTGGTGCCTCTGGGGGCTACTTCTCCAGTCTGAGAGTGGGGACTTGTGGGGGCAAAGTGGGGCTCCTGGCAGCACGTGGATACATGTATGTGTGTAAGTCCGCACGTGCGTGGAAGCACATGGACCCAGGCACGCAGACTGGCACGGGTGCACATGAGTGCACAAAGCTACATGGGGACCGCTCCCAGGCCTGTGCACAGCTGCCCCACCACTGCCCTCCTCTGCTGGAGCCCCTGCTCTGCCTGGTCGCCCCTCACCTGAGCCAGGCCTGCAGCTGGAGCTGGAGAAAGGCTCTGTGGCTGGCAGGGTTCCCAGGGCCCACCCTGCTCTTCTACACATGGGACACTCAAGAAATCTGCGCGCCCTTAAGAGCTGGACTGAGGGACCTGGGACCTTCTAGAATTTGAGGCCTGGTGAAGATCCTCAGGAGGAAATGCAGGAGCTGGATGTCTGGCGGGGCTGGGGCTTCAGCCTTGGGCCTGGGCCTCTCCGCCATGCTCCTGGAGCGTGCAGCCGCAGCTGGGGCCCCCTTCCTGGGATAGTTTATCTCCCAGTGCACACGCTTGGCCCTCAAGGGGTGACCCAGCCTTGCTCCCCACATTCCTCTTCAGCCACGCAGCCGGTGGGCCCCCCACAGCCCTGAGACATGGCCTGTGCTTGGGGGGTGGTCAGGAGCAACAACTCAGAGCCATCTCGCTGACCTTTTGGCCCCAGCCCTTTGCAGCTGTCTCTTTGTTTTTCTCCGCTTTTGTCTCTGAGCATCTCTCTAATGTCTCTGCCATGATTAATCTGTGTCTATCACTGTTTTTTGCCTCAATCTTTCTCTGGGAATATCCCAGTTTTTTTCTGTTTCGGTCTCTTAGTCTGTCTCTCTCTAGGGTCCTTGAGTGGGGCCAAGTCTGAGGATCCCTCTGCTTTGCTCTCTGCCTTATAGTGGCCAACTTCAGTGGGAATGTAGATGAAAAGCAAGGCTGTGGGCAAGTGGGCAAAGCGCCTGGACAAGTGGAGACCCTAGACATGTAACTGGTGAACTGGGGCAGCCAAGCAGCCCTGGCAGTATGGACTCCCTGCCACCCGCCTGCTGAGAGTCAGCCCAGATAATGGACATTGATCAGGGTATGCAGCTGGTGGGCTCCCCCATGTAGAGAAGACGGGGGGGGGGGGGGGGGGNGCCGGGGGGGGGGGGAGGATGGTGTAGGAGGAGGAAGCTGGGGCTGGAGGTCTCCTGGCCTGAGGGCCTCCTTCCTGTTTGTTGGGAAGTGACTGCCTCAGAAAGCTGCTCAGGGGAGAGGAGGGAGGCCATGGTGACTTCCGGGAAGCTGGCCAAGGGCCCGAGGCCACCCTCCCTGTGCCCACATGGGGCCTGCTGGCCCTGGCTTAAAATAGTGCAGTTCCTCTGCTGCTGCAGGGCCCAGCCCAGGCCTCAAAGGGCTGCTGGCTGCTGCTTGTGCGACAGCCAGGGCCTAGGGTGGAGGGGATTCACCCAACTGTCCAACCCTCCGCACTTTGCAGCGGCCGTGCCTCGACATTGTAGGTGGGGAGTTGCAGAGAAAGCAAGGGTTCCTGAGTCAGAAACCCTGGATTCAAGTGTCAGCTCCAACAATGACCAGCTGTGAGACTTCGGGCTGGTCCATTATGTCTCCTTGAGCCTCGGTTTCCAACTATGTAAAATGGGGTAAGTGCCGGGCTTTTAACCTAAAAAAACCCCAATATGTAGACTCCTCAGAACCTTGCCAGGCACAGAGCAGACACAAAAATGGGAGTTCCTTTTGCCTCTCTTGCCGGCTGTGCCCCACTCCTCACTCTGAGGAAGGGACGCCTTGGTGCTTTCCTCAGTTCCTACACTTCTCCTAGGACTAGGTATTGAACAGGGACGGTCTGTGGAGAGGGAGATTGCAGGGAGGGCAAGGATGGGGCTGTGGTCTCCATGGTGAGACTTGTTGCCAAGGGAACAAGACTCCAAGAGCCCTGGGTCTGACAGTTGGGCACTTTTGCCACAGGATCTCAGACAGACCGATTACCACCGTGGACCTAAAATCCTGGTGGGCAGCCAAAGCCAGAGAGGTAGCTTCTGGGTCTGCTGGGTTTCCATTACTGGGGTGTTAGTGGCTGCGGCTCCTCTCATACAGCTTTCTCTTGTGGATTGACTGAATTAACCCCCTACTTTGAACCAGCCACAGTGAGTCCTCCTTAACTCCTAAGACAAAGGCACGTCATCTCCATTTATCTGACCAGGAAAGTGAGAGGTATCTATCTGGGTCAAGGCCACACACAACTGGCAAGGGGAAGAGCGAGAGACCTCGGGTGGTGAGACCCCGCTGACGTGCCTCTGTCACACAAGCTGCCTGAGGAAAATGGTCCCTGAGAGAGGGACCATGTAGCCACAGCCAACCCGATCCCAACACCCTCCATGAGCCATTTCTGGGGGTTTCTGGCTTCAGACTCTGACATACGCCAGAGCTCCGTTTCCTCTTCAGTTACATAGAGATGATCTTATTTACCTCAGAGAGTTGTTTAAGGATAAAGACCTCAGCACAGACCCTGCCTAACAGGAGGCACTCACTAGTGCTTATGTTCATTCCTGAGGTTACATTCGAGTTGTGTAACCTTGGGCAAATTACTTACCCTTTCTGGGCCTCGGTTCTCTTATCTGTAAAATGGGAATCTTTATAGCATCGGCTTCATAGGGCAGCTTTGAGGAATCAGTAATGTAATGCATATAAAACGCTTAGTACCGAGCTTTGCCTTGCTCCATATACGTTCATTATTCTTCCAGATTATTGCCTGGCATTCAAGGAAATCAAAAGCTCAGCATTAGTTCAGTAGCAATTTACAAATTTAGAGCAGTGTTCTAAATTTTGTTCCACAGAACACTGTCCCAACGGAATTTTAACGGGAATTAAAAAATGTTCCATGCCTAAACACTTTTTTGGTAGGCCCTGGGCTAGACAGGGTTAGTTTTCTTCAGGCAAGACTTCTCAAAGCCTTTAACGTGCCAACAAAGGTGAGGGAGGCAGTTAGAGTAAGGTAGAGCGAGTGCAGTAGTTCCCAGATTTTTGGCAATGGAACTCCTACTTCTTTTTCCATGAAGCCAACTTGTTGGGTTGTCTACGTGGAGAAACCACAGATTTGGTGTCGATAGCATTCTACATATTTTTGGGACTGCACTGCTTTTCAGATCAATTTGGTTGGGTCTATTCACTCACCTCTTACAGAAATTAATCCTTTATTAGTTTAATAGTTTTGTTTTGCTAATAGCAAGAAGTTCAACCAAAGGCCATTACTGAGTTTTGTTACAAACTCCAGACATTCATATTCAGCACTACTGAACTGCTCAGGCAGAGCAGGGAGGAAGCCCGTTGTAACTTTGGTATCAGATAGACCTGGATTCAAAAACAAATTCTGCCACTTTCTCATGTGTCATCTCAGGCAAACAGCTTAATTTCTTTGGGCCTCAATTTGCTTATGTATAAAATGGGGCTGAGACCTGAATCTTGTAAAACTGTTACGATTACAGGAGACAATGCATGTAAAGCACCAATCTTAGTGCCTGGTACTCACTAGGCGCTCAGCACATGTTTCTTCTCCTCCTCACACCTCTGTGTCTTATCTGTTCCCTCTTGTGGGGCAAGGAAGAGTCTATTAATTAGTTCTGCAGTTTCCTTTGTTCTAAAGCCATCTCTTTCAAATCTCAAGGGCTCTCTGGTCCCTTGTGCTGGAGGAGGCTGAGGTGTGGGAAGGCAGCTGGGCTTCCCCTCATTTCACACATGGGGATTTAATAGACTTTGATCAGACTCTCCTCAGCCTTTATGGTTTCAAACTGAGAAGCCTTCATCTTTCCTGTCTTCATATAACCCTCAACCCAAACTCTGCCACTTCTCTGATCATATGAACAGCAGGTTTACAGGACGGTTGGGCTTTGAAGTTGGGTAGATCTGGGTTCAAGTCCTAACTCTGACACTTCCTGTGTGACTCTGGGCACATCTCTTGATCTCGCAGACCCTCCATTTTCTCAGCTCTAGAAAACCTCATATATTTCCTGGGAAGACCGGTATTAATCGGCTGGACCATAGTGACAGAACAGGCAGGCCACCACCAGCACACTGCTGTCACGGAGATGTAGTTCTCTTTCCTGAGACTTAGCAGATGGCTTTCCTTCCTACACTCTGGAACATGGCATTCAAGGCCCCCAAGTGCTTCTCCAACCTCAAGTCTTGCTATCCCTTCCATCTGCCAGTATTCCTGCCATGGCAGTCCCTTGTTATACCTGAATATTCCATGTTTCGGATTCTTAGCCTTCAAACGTCTTGTTGATCCCTCTCACCTCTACCTGGTCTAGCCTCCTCTGTCTAATGCCTTTCTTCAAGATTCGCCTTCAGTGCTCCTCTGTGAAGCACTTCCTGAGTAGAACAAGCCACTCCCTCCTCTAGATCCTTGCCACCTCATATATGTCCTTCATTACAACTCAGTTCCATGGTACCGCAAAGGTCTGTATTTGCCTCCCCCATCAGACTAAGTTCCTCTAGTTGTGCCACTTTCTGACTGGGTGACCTTGAATGAGTACCTTCACCTCACTTCAATAAAATAGAGGTAATAATCCTTGAAGTTCAAGGAGATTCAGGTTTGTGAAAAGTCCCAACACAGTGCCTGGCACACAGAGCAGACATCTTATTCAGTACTGGTTCACTGATTCGAGCAGCTCTGAGAGAGAGAGCCCTCTGCCAGACACTCTCAGCAAGAGGAACTGAGTGGGTGTTAGCTACAAGCAGGACCAACAGGTCTGGAGACACCAGCCAGCTTCTTAGGACACCCCACTGTCCCTCCCTAGAACCCCAGACAAGTTTCACAGACACATGCCATGTGCAGAAGGATTCACATTTATTGGTTCAAATACAGTACCTAACATTTGCTAAACATGCATTTCACACTAATTGGTCACATTTCCACAGGTAGTCAATTCACAGAAAAGGGCCCATCCCTTGCCAGCTGGCAGGGTGGGAGGTAGCAGAGGGCCTGGGTAGCCTGCAGAGCCCACCAGCTATCATTTGGTCATGCAGGGCTGATGATGCCAGGCTGGCGGGCAGCCCTTGGCCGGCCCTTTGGGGACAAGGGCTCAGAGACATCCCATTTACGCGATTCCTACACAGGACTGTGGGTAGAAGTGGGCCGAGGGTAGGTAGCCCAAGGATATGTTCACTGATGCATGTGCTACCACAGCCCCTAAAGGTGGGGTTGTAAGAGGTGGTGCTCCCTGTGCCTTGGGTCACAGGAAAGAAATGGTGGCCTCTTCAAGGGGGTGGCTGGGACTCCCCAGACGTGGCCCAGACATCACAACGCAGCCACAAGCCCCTATCACAAGCCTGGGATGGCAACACAGACAAAAACACCAACACCCCAGGGCAGGCAGAGTTTCTTTCCCGACAGAAACATGTACACAGAGCAGGAGCTACCGTGTTCTTTTCCCACAGGATTCCTCAGAGAGGAATCGATCAGGATGCCACTCAAGAGGTAGTTTTACTTTTTTTTCTTTTTCATGGAAATTTGAGTCAACAACATTATTACCTATTATAAGACATTTCAGAAAAAGAAAAATAAAATGGTCACCAAAGGGCAAAAATGATCCTTTGGCTGGCAGGGCTGGCTCCAGGATTTGGAAGACCAGCCTCCACCAGTAACACTTTTCTCTTGGGCTTGGAGCAAGCTCTGGCCTAACTCACAGCTTCCCTTTGAGCCTGCCATTGATTCCTGAGCAGGCTGTGCTCCCCTTAGGGCTGCAGGCCCAGAAGAGGGAGGCCAGATGGGCACTGGATTGGGCAGAGGGACCAGGCTTTTTACGAGCTGGTAGAGGCAGGGCCACTGTAGCTCATGTTGCAGGATACCCAGAAGTCTTCACGTTTCAAGGTAGCCCGGGTCTAGCCAAGAAGGAAGCCCCGGCGTGCTCCTCGACTCCGCATGTTCTCTGGGGCTCCTGCCTCTGAGGAAGAAGTCCAGGTCCGGTATCAAGCCCAAAAAAGAAGCTGCTGCTTGTGGCAGCCAAGAGAGGGGTTTCTGGGGACCCTGTAATTAAATACACATCCCTGAGCTGTGGCCCTAGAAACCCTTGCCTCGAGGCTAATCAGTTTCCAGCACCTGGTGGAATGATTGCCGTTTCTCATCCTGAGACACAGATAAAACATCATTTCACAGACACTGGACATAGATGCTTCGAGCTGAGGAAAGAGGGAGGAATGATCAACTGCAAAGGCAGAGGGAAGTGTAGGGGATTCTCATGGATCAAACTGGGGAAAGGGAGAGCAGTGGTGTTTTTGTTTCGTTTTTTTTGTTTTGTTTTGCTTTTTGTTTAAAAAAAATCAATAAAGAAAAATATAAAGTTTAATAAAAGATCTGATCTGAAAGACTGGATTTCTTAAAATAATTGTAAAATTTTAAAAAGCAACAAGGAAAAAGACATAGACCAGGGGTCCAGAGCTAAAGACTTGGAACCACTGCTCAACTTCCTGCCCTGCTGGGAGGCTAGGGTCCCCTTACTTTGGCCAACCTTGGGCATGGCTTAGATGTCGCCCATGCTGGGTTTGTCCATCTGTCTCCATCGGTCCCATTCCCCAGGAAATCAAGAACAAAGGTAGGAAATGGGGAGCAGAGCAAGGCAGCTCAGAGAGCCCAGGGTTTTAAGGACCTGATGACATACTGGCCATGGCAGGTGCTCACATCCCCGAAAAGGGGTGGCAGGAGAGAGGCAGGTCAGTGTGGAGCAGGTAACTGTCAGCAACGCTGTGCAGACCCTTAGATTCCCTCTATCCATCCTCTAGTTCTGGGGAACAAGACAAGGAGGTTCCTGCATGCTGCCTTCTATCCCTGGAGGTTTGCCCACCTCAATTATGGGTTAAGCATGGGACTGGGTGTCCTCTGAGCTAGGTGGAGTGCTTTGAGACAGGTTCTGGGGAGTTCCTTCAGATTAAGGGCAAGACCACTGAACCTTGTGAAAGACTCCAAAATTCTACAGAGGACCCAGAGAGCATAAGTTGTAGGTGAAGTTCCAAGATTCCAAACTTCTATCTTGGGTCAAGAAAACACTTAAAGGGAAAGAAAAGGGAAAGCCTGTGTGTTTCAATGCAGTGCAAGGAGGGAGAATTCTCCTTTACCACACAGCTTTCAGGGTTCTATTTTTATGGTGGAAAAACTCTCACTCAAAGTGAGTGCAATTGGTAGCAGGGGATGAGAGAGCGGACAGAAGAGAGGGGAATTAGAGACAACATGCGCAACTTTTTTCTTCTTCCACTAGCAAAAAGGCTACCTGTTAACCAAACATTATGGAAAGAAAGGCAAAAAACAAACACACCAAACCTCCCCCTCCAACCTTTCTCTGGGTCCTTCAAACCAAATTCACAAATACATCTAGTGGCTGACCTAATGTCTCCACGCTGCTAGCTACACTCCTACCTTCTCCTCATAATACCTGAGTTTGCAATGCAACACATTCACTTTACCCTGTTTAAAAAAAGCCCACGTCATAAAAGGACTGGGTGCAGAAGACATTAAAGGCTGTCCACAGGTCAGGCTCCAGCTTGGAACACACGGCCACTTGGCTCAGAGATTCTGCAGGGCTCTTGGCAATGAATGGGCTCTTTGTTCTGTGGAATCTGCTGCAAACATTTGTAAAAATGGATTTATACAATGGCAACTTGCAGAACCTTTCCCCCACGCCACAAATTAACAACTTGCTCTGTTTAATGCTGTATTATTGGAGAGACATATTCTCTTGTCACAGAGCAATTTCCTTTGATACCCAACACAACCGGTAAAATGCTTAATTTAAGAGAAAAGTAATTTCAAAAAATAATAATAATTTGACAGATGGAGATCTAAGCAAAGGAAGATACTGCACACAGAAGCAGTCTTGGAGAAGGGGACTCTGATACGTGTCTCCTCCCCTATCTTGAGGAAAGCAGCTCGGAGTCTGACCTGTAGCCAAAGAATGTGATCTAGTTGGTTAAATAAAATATTCAGGGAAACAAAAATATTGTGAACTTAGAAATAAACAGATACACACGCAAAAATCTTCCCATCAACATGTGAAAAACATTCTGGTTGGAGCTTTTCCTGAGGAACGTGTCTCCTTTTCTTTCTCAGAGCAGTTGGGGAAATGGCATTAAGTAATGCTCTGAGTTTTAGATCCATCAAGGGACAAAGTCATCACTCTGCTGGTACCCGTAACATTTCATTGGAAAGAAAAAATTGTAATCCGACACAGACTACCTGGTATGCACATGATGTGGTGGCCCACTAGGTAAGTTTGCTAGGCCGGGTTAGGAAGAGAGCAAACGGCCTTTGACTAAACAGGCAAAACAAAATGCTGCAGGCCCCTCAAGCCCACCCAGGGAGGCACCCAGCTGAAGTGGTCTGTCTGCTGCACTGGCTGTGGGAGGTACCTGGGTACAGGCAGGGACAATCGCTGTCGTAAGGCAGAAAAAGGAAAAGCACCTGAAAGAGCTCTAAGACAGACATGGTGTGGCCACTGGCCAAAGCCAAGAGGGTAAGGAACATTTCCCAGGACTAGGTAGAGAACGTAGTGAAAAACTAGGAGGTCCAGGCCGTATCTGCAGAGGGGGGCAGCCAGGGCCTTAGGAACATGAGGTAGTTTCAAGCTCCCCCCACCCTTCCAGGTGCTTTGGACTCCAGCCCTCCAGGCCTTGGTCAGCCAGGCTACTGATAATCTAACAGGCAGGTGAGCCACTCCGGTACTTGGACTTTCTGTTCTAAGGAAACCTGGTCTCATTTTGGAGAGATTAGGAGAACTTGGGAGGAGAATGAAGGGGTAAAACTTCTGTTCAGCTGATGGGTGAATAGTCCTTCCCACTGTGGGAAAGACTGCAGGTTTTGGATTCAGTCCTGAGGGTGAGACAGGATGGGGTGAGGGGAAGACAGGGAAAGGAAGATTGTTTATTCTTTTAGCAGTCTGGCCTTTGTCCCACTACCCTTTGAAAAAAGCAAGGTGAAAGGAGAATAAATCAGCAGTGGGCACCAGGATTCAGAGCATGACATTTTGTTCAGTTGTTTTTTTCAAAGGGCCAATAGGAAGTCAAATTTATAAGAGAGAGGCAAGGAGACTGAGGAAGGTAGACCTTGGTAGATCCAGGTAAAGACACTAGGTAGTTGTGAGCCCCAAGGGAGCTGGTAGACAAGTCCTAAGAATTAACTTACTGCCAGGACCATGTGTAGATAAAAAGTTGACAGTGGCAGAAACTAATAGTGGTGGTTTGGACGGCGGGGGTGGGGGGAGCCCACAGCATGGTGTGAGAACAGAAACACTTCTCCCTGAAGAGTTGTTTGGAGGGAGGACATCTAACTTAGATTTGGTCACTGTACCTCCTCCTTCAACTACCATGCTTTCCAAAGAAAAGGGATGGCTAAATCTTCATCTCCTGCCCTGTTTCCAATGTCTCACCCACTTTGCTTAATAAACCTCCCAACACCACTTTGCCCCTTTATGGTGTGCTCTTTCACTTTACCTGGCAATTCTGTGGCTAGAAAAAGGCAGTTTGCTCTCTGACAGACTAATGTAGGAGTCTGCTGAGAACATGTGGAAAAAGGATGGATGGTCACCCCCCTCCCTTTCCACTGAGGTAGTCGTCTTTGTCAACATTATGGAAATATTCATCTCAGCCCCATCCCACCCTCTCCCTCAAAATACAAAAGAACTATCTCTAAACAACGACAACACTGTAACATTAAACAGCTTCACATTCTGTAAACTGCAAGGAAATGCATCGGCTGCATTCACACAAAAGCATGTGCATCATGTTGAAGGCCATACATTCAACTCTGTCGTGAAATAAATATATAGAAAAATGAGGTTAAAAAAACAGACAAACAAACAAAAAATCTTCTTGCTATGGAGGCAACTGGAAACACTGCTCCACAGCCTCCATCTTGGTCTCTCTGGCTCTTTCTTCTGGAACCTGTCCTCCCCACCCAAGGCGTTGTGGCTGGCCTGAGGAGGGGTGCTGGGAACAGGTCATTCCTTGCCCACACTCGTCTTGCAGGAATGCAGGACCACCTTAAAGAGGAGGGGCAGCTGCTCCAGGGGTACATTCACCATCTTTCCTGGTAACAAGGCGGGAAAAGAAGAGTTAGTAGTGGCTGCAGTGGAAGAGCGTGTCTGCCTCCTCTTGGGCTAGTGAAGGGAGAATATTGCCTTTTTGAGGGACTGGAGCAAGGAAAGTGCCAGGAGTGTCACAAAGACAGGAGTATCAGACAAACTGTGTTAACATCCTGATACCCACACCCATTCTGGTACCCTCGAGAGTCTAGTAATGGTGCAAGCTATAATCATTGCTACCATCTACTTACTCTGTGCTAGGTGTTTAAATGCATGATCTAATTCTCACAATATTTCCATGTGATAAATATTATTTGTTATTCCCATTTTAAATATCAAGAAGCTCAGAAGGGGGTCAAGACTACAAAACAATAACAAAAACTCCTTTGCTAAGGTAGGATTCTTGAGAATTATTTTAAAGATACTGCTTTAAATGAATAATCTCAAAAAATCTGTAAGAAATTCTATGAAATGAAGTTAATTTTAAAAACTGACATATAATTAATTCATGTAACACAAAATACACCCTTTTAAAGTATTTATTTTAAAGTATATAGTCAGGAAATGAAGTTAATTTGAGAAACTCTGAGTCTGTTTCCCCATCCACAGAAGGACCATAAAATCACCAACAATCAGCCTTGCAGAGTTTATTCTGAGATTAAATAACATAAGGTCACAAAGCACCTGCACAAGATAGGCACTCAGGAAATGTTAGACTCTCTTCCCTACAAAGAAAATACAAACTTCTTATTATAATATAACTTTCCTGAGGGCAATGGTAGTAGCTCTTTTATGCAGTTGGTGATGAGCCCGTAATGAGCATCTTGAAAACACTGCTTGTCTCATTTCTCTCACAAGCCAAGAGAAGCAGGGAAGGTTTGGAAGCCCAGCACCAAGAATGTTACCTGCAATATAGCGGATCTCAGGTAAGCACATCATGAGGTCAGGAAAGCGGTTCGGCTGATGTGTGTATTTATATTCAGTGAAATCCTGGCAAATGTACCAATATCGCTTGTTCAACTGTTCCAGCTGTGAGGCACTGGTCAGACCCCTGATATCTGTGAAAAAAACCACACAGGAAAAGGAGGGGCTTTCTACTGTGGAAGAAACACCAGCTCCTTGAATATGTGCATCTTTCAATTAAAAGTTATTCAACATTGTCACAACAGGAGATCTTTTCTCTTTCTATCATGGAGGAACAAAACTCTGGATAAGGGAAGAGAAATCAGATAAAGAAGGAAAAAAATTATAAAGGACAGTCACTAGACTGAGACACTTGAGCACTAGGCTGTATCTTTCTCATCTTCCTACATAGCTCCCAGCACAGGGCTTGACACAAAACAGTCACCAGTGGATGTTGAACAACTGACTGAATAATCTACCTTTCACAACGTATCCCTTACAATGTCTTTAAACTGACCCTTTGCTGGAGCCAATCAGAAAGCTTGCTAATACCCGCACGTACTCACACATGGTCTCCTATGTGCTTCTGCTCATACTATTTATTCTCCCTGGGCTGTTACTCCAGCTTTTTTCTATATAGATTTCTCTCTCATTTATTTATATATAAATGTATGTGTGTGTGTGCATATATATATATATATATATACACACACATACCAACTCCTTTTTATACATGGAATATAAATATAACTTATCTATATAATTTATATATAAAATAGGATATATTCTCTATATAAATCTTACCCAGCCTTTGAGGCCCAGCTCAGATTTCTCCTCCAAGTAGCTGCTCCTGATCTCCCCCGATCTGAGTTTCAAGTAATGTGTCAAGTGTCATAAGAGTGTCAACATCTTGAAGCCAGGGACCTGGGATCTATTTTATTTAATGTCTTTAATGTTCAACACAGTGCCTGGTCTAGGGAAGGCACACGGAACAGCAGATAAATGAATGGAGAAGATAAATGAATGAATAGTGGAGAAGCAGCAGGAGGAGTAAGCAAAGAGGAGGGGATCAGAAGTCTCTGGACTAGGAAACTGAATACAGTAACAGAGCAATTTCAATGTCACAGGAAGCAAAACAGCCCAGTTCCACTGTGAGAACAGAGCGCTCATACACTACCTTGGAAAAAAGAGAATATAAATTCTCCTTCATATTCCAGGCACTAGTACCACTTTGCAGGTAATACCCCGCATAAACCCCATCCAGCATTCTTCTAATTAAAAGCCATGCTTGATACATGTTGTGTGAGTTTTTCTACACCCCCCACTCTGCCCTGAAAAGGCTGTCAGAACCACTGCCAGCCTGTCATAGATGTCTTATCTCCAATAGTTTCATCAGTCACCCTGCTCTTCTTCAGCCACTGGTAAACTTGGTACATATTTTAAATGACGCATGTACTGTCCTTGGTGTCTGTGTTTAAATGCATTAAAACTGACTAAACAAAGCGAATCCTCTTCCTTCCTCAATGAGTTATAGAGACTGTGGCATTTAGGTTTGAAGAAAAAAATCCAAAGCATGCCCTGCGTTATAGAGGGGCAGGCTGAGGAGAGCATAGGCCTTCTAGGATTGGTACCCACATAGTGTGACAGATTCTGTGTGACAGTCCTGAGGGCAAAGGGGTGGAAGGTGGTGTGTGAAACACGAGGGAAAATGCTCTCCAGCAAAAAAAAAAAAACTAACCCCACAAAACCTTTTCTCACCTCCAGCTACTTACCTTGATTTAAGAAGTTAATTGCTTTCATGCAAGCATACTCCTCATTGCTGACCTTTAACTGATGGAACTTGTGATACAGGTAGATGAGCCGCTCGATCACCTCCATCCCTTCATCACTAAATCTGGAGAACAGACAGAGGTGTGAGTGGGTTTTGAGACCAATGGAGGTCAAGGAAGGGAAGACAGAGGTGTCCTACAGCTTCTTAAGGCATTTAAGACAGAAAAGAGCCTGAGCCTGGGGGAAATGGAACCCAAAACCATTCTGAAGGACAGGTAGATGCATGGTTTGTCTAGAGGCAAGGCAGCTCATACAAGCTACTGTTCCTAAGGTCAGGTGGGGCCAATTAAATCTAAGTTCAAATCCAGTTCCAACATATAAAAGTTCTAAGACCTTGGGAAAATCACTTGACCCCTCTACGCTTTGAGGTTCTCTTTCGTAAAATAATAATGCCTGTCTGCTTGGGGTAACAAGGGCCAAAGGCTGTCTGAAATGTAAATGTGGAAAAATATGACATTATTAAGATACTGCTACAGTTGAGATGCAGCCCCCCGTATCAATGGCAGCTGCCATGGTGGCTCTATCTGAGCCTCTGCCATAGTGAAGAAAAAGCTGATGATTATATTTTTTAGGTTCACGGTTTCCAGCAGGGCTGAGGTTATGCACAATGAAAAATGTTACTGGCATCCCTGACTTTAGCTAGGGAGGAAGGGAAACATTAACTGAGCCTCCATGCTGTGCCAGTCTCTGTGCTGCGCACTTTATGTGCACTTTCTCATTTAATTTTCTCAGCTCTATGGGCTATGTGAGATTATCATTACCACTGTATAGATGAGAAACTGAAGTTCAAAGAGCAGAGGGGACTGGTCCACAAGCACACAGCTAGTTGGTGGCAGAGCTAAAACTTGGAACCTGGGCTAACTTCCCAAGCCTTTGGTTTTTCCAGTATCTAAGGACAGCACCATACTGTAGCAGATAAGCCTCAATGTGGACCATGCTCCTTTCTTTGGATTAGAAGTAAGCTCCTTGGGGAAAGATCAAGTTTTACAAAAAGGAGCCCCAGGTTAGGAGACCAATACTCTGGGTCATAGTGGGCAATACCTCATACCAGAGGTGGAGATACCACCAAACCAAGCAGGCAAAAAAGCTTAATGGGGAAGCAAGAGTTTGTAATAGCTGGGGTCAGGCTCAGCCTCTGCCCTTCTAGGAGCGGACTAAGGAGAGTTCCAGATAGGCCTTAGATGCGGCTCTGTCAAGGAGAGAAGATGCTCAGCCCTGGGACTACTTCCCGGTGTCATGTTCAGATCTGAGTACTGCAGCCCTATGCCAGGCAAGAAGTCCATATCTGGGCAGGGTGCCGAACACCTAGGGATGTACTACTGCTGTCTGGGCTCTACTGCCTTCTGCGATGACTCTGAAGGCTTTGCAAAGGCTTGGCCTCCTGGGCAAGTAGCACATTTTCTCTTCCTGGGGGGAAAGCCTGGCTCTGATTGGGGCCATTGGCATCTGCACTTCTCAAGCACCAGGGGGAGCTACAGGAGCAGTTACCCGCAATCTAGAGACTGAC
The DNA here is from genome assembly GCF_002007445.2 of Ailuropoda melanoleuca. Taxonomy (NCBI): domain Eukaryota; kingdom Metazoa; phylum Chordata; class Mammalia; order Carnivora; family Ursidae; genus Ailuropoda; species Ailuropoda melanoleuca. Next base: position 50,325,144 of record NC_048224.1, read on the forward strand.
CTCTTTGCCTCAAAGCCCCATCACAACCTGGGGCTTCTTTCCTCCATTCGCTGACTTGAACAATGAGGGCTGACTCCATTTCTCTCTGTGCCTGGCCAATGGCTTTTACAACTTTATTAATACTTTCCCAAACTGGCTGATAGACAAATTTATACTGAATAACTACTATATAACCTTATCTACCATTCTACCCTTTGTTGAGTGTTCGTTACTTGCCAATTACTTTGTTAAATATTCTACACACATTATTTCACTGGATACTCCCAATAAATCTACACAATTGGTATTATAGCCCTCTTTGTTCACATGTGGAAACAAAGCTCAGAGAGGTTATTTACTGTGCCCCTACTGCATTCTATTTTACCTTTTTTTTTTTTTAAACTTTTATTTATTTATTTGACAGAGAAAGAGAGACAGCCAGTGAGACAGGGAACACAAGCAGGGGGAGTGGGAGAGGAAGAAGCAGGCTCCCACCAGAGGAGCCTGATGCAGGGCTCGATACCAGAACGCCGGGATCACGCCCTGAGCTGAAGGCAGATGCTTAACGACTGAGCCATCCAGGCGCCCCTCTATTTCACCTTCCTGACAACCTGTGAGATAAGTAATATCACCTGCACGTTAGGGATGAGGAAGCAAAAGAAGAGCATCTTGCCCACCCCAAAGGTGCACAGCAAATAAGCGGTGGTGGGGTGGGGCCAAAGTTTAAACCCAAGTTTTCTAATTCCAAGCCTCTTGCTTTCTCAGCACTACACTGTCCACTCCCTGTCTTGCTCTTAACTGGAAACTGGGAAAGGCTACCTCATGCCACCACAGGGGACCTCAGGAACTGTGTTCCCACAGCGACTCAGCCCAGGGCCCACCTCAATCAGGTGTAGGGTTTGCTGCAGTGCCTGCATGATACTGAGACATGCAGGAGGCAGTGGGCCTGGGAATGAAGAGGATGCCTCATCACAGGATTCTGATGATTACTTCTGTTCTTGAGAGGAAAAAGGTCTTGACTGTGAATTCCCTCTAGTATCTGCCTGGAGGGGTGGTGTGGGGAGGAAATGTGGTATGGCATCAAAAAGGAGGACGCAGGGAGAGCGGCAATGCCAGCATCTGTCTGTGGCCGAGCAGTGTAGCAAACAAAGATAACGTTCTCTCCCTTAATCAGCACCCGCTTGCCCCAAGTGCTCCCTCTGGCACTGCAGAACCTGCAGGTGTGTGGTTATCAGCCAGACCCCCAGCCAGCAGTGGGGAACTTACTGCTGGCTGAGTCTTGATGTGAGGGACACGAAGGAGCTCCCAAGTGCCTGGCGTGAGAATATGTCCCAAATCTGCCCTTTCTCTTGGGGACAGCACGTACCTTCTTTTCCACATTTCCTAGGACAGGCAACCATCACAGACCCCCGGCAGTGGTGGGGGGCTGGCAGCCAGCCCGGTAGCCCCCACTCAGTCTCCACAGCCCGACTGCAAAGCTTTCCTCCACACCCCGCATCCCACCCCTTGATAAACAAATTGTTCTCTGTTCCATGGGCCTGCTTTCTCCTGCAGCCGTTCCTCCTCCACATCTGCCCACTCCACAGTTCTAACGCCCCTGTATTCCCTGTCTGCAAATTATCAGCATTTAAAGCCAGAAAGTTGGACAAACACACCCATTCTTCTTCCAGGTTCCCATTACACAAGCATGCTGGGACAAAGAAAACATTCCTGCCAGGATCCCCCAAACCACTGGACCATTCAGTCAGCAATTGAAGCTGACACTATGTAAGTTATGTCCCATTAAGGGGGCCGAGAGGCCCAGTTGTCTCTTTTTCATTCAGCTAAGTGCACCTACCCCCAGGAGCAGTCATCAGCTTTAAAGGAATTGTCATCTCAACGCCCATGTAAACACTCCAAGATTGAAAGTAAGACTGCAACTCTAGGCCACATTCCAGAAAGTTGAACTTTTTTAGAAGGCTAAATAATTTAGTAGAGGGTAACAGTAAGGCTTCTGGGCTTTGGAGCACACTAGATCTAGGTGATAATCTCAACTTCATCTCTTTCTAGGTTTGTAGCCTTGAGTTTTCTCACCTCTCTGAATCTCATGCTCATCGGTGGAGCAAGGATAACATTAATGCAGTTGCTTGGGGCGGTGGTGAGGACTAAACAAACAATGTTTGTAAAGCACTTAAGATGGAATTTGGCACAATAAACAGCCCATAATTGTTAGCTATTATCATTATTAATGGTATCATCATCATCACTCCTGTTATCACAACAAAAAGAAAAGACTGTTTCTTGAAACTTACAGCTAGGGTGTGAGCAGGGAAGCTGGGAGGCAACTTTCCAGAGATCTGGCAGAAATGGAGCAGTGCTCACGAGATAGAAGTGCCCATTAAGGCCCATCTAGTGCAAGGCATCTTCTCTTGAGAGTGAAGGAGTCTTGATTAGGGCCAGGAGCAGTCACTGGCTGGTGCTACAATCTGCTTTAAATCAAATTCGCCCAGCTCACTGTCTGATAACAGCCTGATTAAGGAAAATGGGTACCATAAATTTGATTCAATATTTGAGACGAGAAAAGGAGATGGTCATGTATCATCAGGGAAAAGCCTTTTCATGACAGCAGGAACTCACTTGCACTCAAGAGTCGTGAAAAAGTAAAGGCATTTTGGGGGAGTGGGAGTAATGCAGGAGCAGGCAAGGTAAAAAAGAGCTATGGCCAATTACAGACTCCACACCCTGGGTTTCTAGCAGAGTAAGGAATGCTTTACTCTAATGTACCTGATTCCAGAGGTTCTCATACTTCCTTTTCCTCTGACCCCCTGGGCTCGCCGGCTCATGCATCTCAGGCTCAAAAGACTCCAAACCAAACTCAGAGTGGCTCATCTCTTCGCCTGCTCTTCTCAGGCTGCATTATCTTGGCTAAGAGAACTGGCACTCACCTGTCTGGCAGCATCCCCAACTTCTGCCTCACTGAAGTCCCACTGACTACACCTCCTTGTTATCTCTTAACTCTGTGCAGCCCTCTCTATTCCCATAGTCACTGCTGCCTTGTCCAGGCCTTGTTTTCTTTTACCTGGATTATGAAAAACCTCTTACCCAGCCACCATCCTCTGGTGTTGTCCATGCCAATCCACCTTAAGCTTTACACCCACAGGGATCTTTCTAAAATGATACCTGACCACGTAATTGCTCCACATAAAAACATCTTATGATTTAAGAGTATTTACATAATATAATCAAAATTCTTTTGATAGGCATTTAATGAATCTTTTTCTTTTTAAGATTTATTTATTTACTTTAGAGAGAGAGTGCACGTGTATGTGCGAGCAGGGGGCAGGGGTAGAGCGAGACAAGCAGACTCCCCGCTGAGTGGGGAGCCCAATGCGGGGCTCAATCCCAGGACCCTGAGACCATGACCTGAGCTGAAATCAAGAGTCAGACGCTTAACCGACTGAGCCACCCAGGAGCCCCTAGACTGGCATGTGAACACCTTCATGATCTGCCTTTTTTTTTTTTTTTAACCTTTTTCTCCAGCCATTTCTTCCCTCATTTCTTCTCTCAGATACATTCTCTCTATACCCTAATCCACAGGATTGCTTTTGGTTCCCTGCACAAACCAATCACCCAGGAACTCTAACTTCTAGGACTCTGTTTTATCTCCTGCCTTCCTCCTATTCTCTATAATCTACCTAGGAAAACCCACTTCAAGACGCAGCTTAAATGTCTACATTACCTGATTATGCAAGTAGAGGTCCTTACTCCCTCAGCTGTGCTGGCACAGTCCCTCATATGCCCCTCGATCTCCACCAGTATCCTCCTGGATTACAGATTGTTACCTGTTTCTATCTGTTTCCCAATCCCCTAAGCCAAGAATAGGGGCTCTCACCTCAGAGTCAGAAATCATGTCTGCATCATCTTGGTCCCAGCACCCCTCCCTCTGACACACAGAATAGGGTCCTAGGTACATGGGCGTGCAATCAGAACTAACATGTTGAAGTTTAACTTGTATTTTTCCATGGAAAGATTCCATATGCTTCTTACATGGAGTAGTAAGTCCTGACAACAAATCTATTTCTTATTCTCAGAACTAACACATGTTCTAGAATCAGCATTGTTCAACAGAACTTTCTGAGATGATGGAGATGTTCTGGATCTGCACTGTCTAATACAGTACCCACTAAGCACATGTGGCTAGTGAGCATGTGGAATGTGGTTAGTGCAAATGAGGATTGCTTTTTAATTTTATTTAATTTTAATTAACTTAAATTTAAAAAGTCACCCAAGGCTAGCAGTTAGTATACTGGACAGTAGAGCTCTACATTCTCCTCGGTAAGGAGCCTTCCTAGAAATAAACATTTCCTCACTAATTTACTGGCCTTGCCTTGCTCTTGGGGCTCAAGGGACTGGATACAGTGGGATGGGGTGCTTTATGAAGCTCAAAGCCACAAAGAGCCTTGCATGGCCAATGATCCCTGCCTACCTGCAGAGGGCCTGGGAAAACCCATCATTCTATAGGGACTAGAGCCCATAGATAGACTTTGTAGACAGCTCCAGGCTGCACTGGTGGATTCCAGGTGAACAGAAGCCAGGCGAACAGAGGCCAGACTCACTGGGCCAGCTCTGCAAACCCTGACAATATTAAAGCCTGCTGACTGCAATTCAAACACTCAGCTGGCCCAGAATCAAGGAGCAAGAGATATGAATTTGATGGAAACAATGAATTAAAGGCTCAAATCAGGAGGTTAGGTCATCTGTAAAATCAGATAGTCTGTTTATAGGACAAAGTATCAGCTGGGTTCAAAACTCTGTCATTTATAGATTACCCTGAAGCCAGTAAGCATCACTGAAAAGGAAATATCAGAAAAACAGGGGAGAGTGTCAGCATCCAGACTCCTCCCTCCCCGAGCTGTGCAAAGGGCCCCTGAGGGTCTTGGAGCTTTACTCTCAGCCTAACACTTAACCTGTCTTTATTCCATGGCAATTGGGTGATAGAGAAGAGGCACTTTGGTGTTGTGTAGAGAAGTGTGCGGGCTGGTACCCCATCCCTCCAGTTTTCATTGATGGGGGTACCTCTTCCTCTTTCTTGGTGTTCTGGAATCCCAAGACTTCGATTTTTTAAAACTGTTCAATAAAGGTGAATTACTGAAATGTCTATTTAAATGTGATTTAAGCTTTATTTTTCACGTGATAAATTAATAGGCCAGAAAAGTTGTATCAACAGATCCATTTGTCCTGATTTTGGGGTGTCACCACGTGCTGTAGGTCTTCAAAGTGAGTGAGTAAAAGATCTGTGCTAGACCAGGAGATTAGGATCCTGACCAAATAGGATGAGAAGTTATGCCAGAAAACATTGAAGAGAGCCGCTTGGTCTCTTAGTCCCATGCTGTTACCATCTCACTGCATCTCAGATGCAGTCAAAGAGCCTAAGCTTTGACATTAGGCAGGCATAGGTTCAAATCCAGGCTCTGGGTTCAAACCCAAAACATTAAAGGGCAGGTCTCTTTGAACTTCAGTTTTCTTATCCATAAAATAGGCATAACAACACCTATAATGCTAGAGGCTGTGAGAAAAGAATAAGAGTAATGTAAAATACTAAGCCCAGTGCCTGGCATATAGTAGGTACCATATCGACTTCTAGATCTTGTTCTTGAACTATAAACTATAGCTCAGAGGCCCTCACTTTATAGATGAAGTTTAGAGTTTAGGTTTTTGTATTTCTCAGATATATTATCTTATCTCAGTAATCCAGATGTGGTAAAATAATAATAATAATAATAATAATAATAATAATAATAGTGTAGCGCTCTGCTAAGGTTTGCTGCACAGTATCATTTATTTTTCACAACCACCTTGTTGGGGAAGTACTCGTAATTATCCCATTTTATAAATTCAGAATGTAGGAATCAGAGACTTGTCTATGGTTACAAAGCTAGTCAGTGGAGAGTAAGGATTCAAAGCCAGCCCTGTATGTGGCTCTAATTCCTATCCTCTGGAGTGTCAGTGGGGGCACTCCATCCCTACCTTGCAGGGATGACAATGGTTTGGTTGTGTGACTTCCTCTCTAGCCAACAGTCCTTACCTGTGTAGTTCTTCATCAGAGGGTGAGTACTTGGCAGTGACATCAGCCAGCTCCCCAAAGATCTGTTTGCTATAAACGGTGAGGGAGGACAGCAGGATTAATTCCTGCCAGGTAGAGCTCAGGAGGCACGTGTAATCCTTGATTGAGAGCTCGCAGAAGAAAGGCAGTTTCTTGATCCAGGCAATCTGCCTAAAGAGCAGCTCATCGGCCAGGCGGCAAAGCAGGGCAAACAGCTCTGCCTGAGTCACAGCGTACCTGGGGGTAGGGACAGTAGAAAATCACTTCCAGTGGCTAGAGGGGGAGGATGGGGGCACAGGGATGGGTACTTCTAAGAATTAAAAGGGTCTCTGGCAGTGGGTTCCTTGACTTTGATCATGGGTCTCCAGCTCCATTCAACTTAGTCTAATGATAAACAGGCAGGACTGGGGCCAGTAGCAAGCTCAGGGCTGGAGAAGTGGGTTTGGTGAGAATAGGCTGTAGAAAGGAAAGGAGGATTGGAAATTTGTGCGATTATTAGGGAATATGACTTTTAATGTTGGTGTCCACTAATGTTCCATGTGTTAGAGAAAATTCCATCATCCCTACACTAGTTTTGGCAATGAGAGCTCCAGTAGGGCAGATCTGGTGCCCACCTGGTACAGGGACTGGCACAGAAATGAGCCCGAGGCCATATGGCTGAAAGAGAAGAGAACAGGTTCAGACGTTTTTCCTGCTCTCATTGCACCCCCTGGTGGTGAGACTTCAGAAATAAAGTTGCCCAGCCCTTGTAAGCTACTGCTGAATGGAAGGAACGAGCATTTCTCATCTCTGAGCTGAATGAGACAGGGTTCCTGCTTTCGTTCTCTCAAGGCCCCTTGGCATGACTAGTCTCCACACCCCCACACCCAGGTTTATAAAGATTTTGTATGGCCTTCTTGTAAGTAGATCTTTGAATTTCCTCTTTTTTTTTTTTTTTTTAAGATTCTATTTATTTATTTCACAGAGACAGACAGCCAGCGAGAGAGAACACAAGCAGGGGGAGTGGGAGAGGAAGAAGCAGGCTCCCAGTGGAGGAGCCCAATGCGGGGCTCGATCCTGGAACGCCGGGATCACGCCCTGAGCCAAAGGGAGATGCTTAACGACTGCGCCACCCAGGCGCCCCTGAATTTCCTCTTCTGATATTGGAGACTAGCTTAAGAAATCTCGGGATACAAACCTTAGGAGGTCTAAGCCTGATAACAAACAGCCTATGCCTTAGGCCAAAGGATTAATGGATACAGCCAACCGGTGGGCCTAGAGGCTGAATCAGTATCTACTTAGGTAGAGCTGACAGAGGATCGACAAAAGTATTCCTTCCACCCACTCAGGTCTGCACACAGAGCACATGGCACCAGGCTACCAATGGGTACATTGTCTAGGGATGCAGACAGTCCACAACCAGCTAGTGCCTTGAATGCCTTGTTAATGAGCCTAGACTTGATGTATAATTATTCCCAGAATTACAGCTCATCTCCGGCTCAGAACCAGAGAAGCACTCAGACCACCTCAGGGCCTAGTCTACCTAGGCCCAAGCAGAAACAAAAGTCCTTTAATCCCAGTTCCCTAAGGATTGATAAACAGCCCCAACTCTGAAAAAAGATGCTCAAGAGAAAAACAAGGGACCACTGACTTCAAAGATAAATACAGATTTGTCCTCTGATGCTTGAGTCATTACTCATTATCCCCCTGACTCATTCCAAAGCCGAGGGTATTAGCAGCCAGGGACGAAGGTGGGTGTGGGGTAGGGATCATTTTGAAGTTGCAAGGGCTAAATGGGACACTCACCCATCTTCAATCAACATGGGCGTGCCCAGTGGCTCCAGGTCCTCGGCTGATACCAGCTGGTGAATCAGACTGTATGACTGGGGATCCAGGCTGCGAGCTTGTGGGGGCAGGAGTGGCGAGTGGGCGGAATAGCTAAAAAGGTGCGGTATGTATTGATAGTGTGGAGGCACAGACATCCCCATGTACTGCTCCCTGAATGCCATGAATCCATTTAGTTCCACAGACCTACTGAAGAGAAAAGTCTCATGTCAAGCAGAACCATGGCAGGTCTCCTGCCTGCTCAAGGTGGCTAAGGTGTTTTTAGGCCATGCAATCTGTCTTCATCAGGGACATAATTAATGGTTACATGCATGTCTCCCCCACAGACAGGGACTCTTTGCAGGTGTGTGTATGTGTGACTTATCATTGGACACCCAGGACCTGGTAAAATAGGTACTGAATAAACAGTGGTTGAATAAATTCTTTGTATAGGTGCCGCATTTGAAGAGATTTTAATGGATGCTCACAAACTATGATCCACAAAGGTGGGGGTATGTATTTTTTTACTGCTAGGAAAACTAAGGCATAGGGTCTTGCTAGGTCATAGAACAAATCCAGCACCTAGCAAGGAATCTGACATGGAATCTGGTAAAGAATCTGGCAAGAACTCCCTAAAAATTTAAAGGAAGGAACAAAAAAGGAACAATCAAACAAATAAAAGTTATAATAAAAATACCAAGAGAAAGGCAGATTCTTATCTTCGTCCCTTTCCTGGAGAAATCTAAACACTCTGTCACTTAAACAAAAATCCTCTGGCTTTAACTAGATGCATTTGCTGTAACGGGCTGACAAACTACAGCCTGTGGCCTATTCGGTAAATAAAGTTTTAATGGAACACAGCCACATTCATTCACCAAAATAATCTTTGGCTGCTTCTGCACTATAACGGTATAGGGCCGAGTAGTTGAGACCCAGACTGTGTGGCCTGCAAAGCCTAAAATATTTATTATCTGGCCTTTATAGAAAAAGTTGATCAATCCCTTTCCTATAAGAAAGATTTCTGCAAAAAGGAAATCTACCCTGGTAGTTGATGGCTACATTTTACACTTAACAACTAACTTAAGATAACATTCTTGAACCAAGAGTCTCCAAATTGGTATTCCATGATAACAGCAAATTTAATTAGCTTAATATTTCTCAGTTTCTTAAAATTTACAAAGTGAAAATCTTCACTTTTGCTGAGACAGAGAAATAACTTAATTCAATATTGTCAATGTGGTTTGTTTTATTTCCGTGATAAATGTGAGAAAAGAGCTACATTTAAAATGGTATTCTGTTAGGTAAAGAATGTATAGGCACAGATAGCAGCTATGTCACTTTATTAGCCTGCAGAAGAGACTGCTGACATTTTCAAGGTCTTTAGCAAAAAGTAGGCTGTGAAATGCTGCTTTGTGTCATCCTGGCCCCTACCCAGAGACTGAGGGAGCAAGAGTACAATGGCTGAGACAGACTGGCCGGGATACCCGACCAGAGGTTCCTTGTGGGTCTACTCTTTGGGTGGTCCTAGATGATGCTGGGTTTGCCTTGAAGCTCACCTGGAGGACAGTGTGGAGCCTGGTGAGGGCTGGTTGCTCTCTGAAGCCCTGTTCCCAGGGGAACTGTGGTCGCTGTCACCATGGTTGCTCCAGTGATTGGCCTCTTCCTCAAATTCCTGCCCAGACATGATCCTTTCGATCTCTTCCTCTGATATCTTTGAGAAGGAATTGATACATGTTAGACTGGGTGCTCAGGATACCCTCTTTCCTTCTTTAGAACAAGAATTTATTTAAACCTCACAAGGATTCCCAGAACTCTCTAGAGAGACACTCAGATTCCCTCCCCTCCAATTCCATACTCCAGGGTCTCTCAATAATCTTAGAACAGCTCAGTTGTTTTGTTCCCAGCACCATAGCTCACTATGGTCTTCCTCTTGTCCATTTACCCTCCTCTCAATACACAAAGCCTCCATGTTCTTGAACATTCTTTCTCTTTAAGTCTATTCTTTCCTACCCCTGCAACACCACTCTTCAAGAACAAACTCCTACTTGCCTTTTAACACCTAATTCAAATGCCACCTTCTTTGTGAATCCTTCTATCACTATCTAGACAAAACTTTAGGTCCTTCTTCTATCCACTTCTAATTCTGTGCATTCTGAGATAGGCAGAATAGCACAGTGGTCAAGAGGATGAATACTAGAGTTAGACCACCTTTGTTCCAAAACAGGTTCTGCTACTTTCTAGTTGAATAATCTTAGGCAAGTCATTTAACTATTTGAATTTAAATTCAAAATCTGAACAAAAATTACCTGTGTGGTAGAGAAAATAATACTGTCTCATGGGATTGTTGTGAGCATTAAATTAGTTAATACATTATCACATGGTTAGAAAAGGGCTTAACACATAGCAACATTTATGGAAGGTTGACAATGATATCTTCACCATTATCGTTGTTATTTTTATAGCACTATGGTAATGTGTCATAAAAATGCCCTCTATCAGACGTAAGGCTATGATAGAACCCAGGAAAAAGTAATCAAAGAATGCATGTTGGATAAACAAATATTCACTTTATTATTAAGTACTGTCCATGAGACTTCATATGGATTTTCTTAGTAGGAAAGACATTCCCAAGCTTACAGAATAAATAAAAAGAAATTTTAGCTCGGACAAGTGAACTGACTTGCCCAAGATCATACTGTGTGCCCATGTCTTGGAAGGAGTTTGAGGAAGAGACCAAAGTACCCAAGTATTCAGTCCACGGCTCTAGCTACTATACCATAAAGGGAGTGAATAAATATGTATTTATATATATTGTGTATTTATAATATACAGTGTATTAATAAACACTATAAAGTGTTTAACCCAGAGTTGTAGCCTAACTGGCTAACCTCAGCACAGAATGAGAGTGAACAGGAAGGAGTAAGGGCCAGATAAATTTTTATTTCTTGTTCCTATAGAAAGCCTGGGAGGACATTTTCTCTCAAGTCTGTCTGACTCAAACCTGCACAACTCTTTGTTCCAGCAGCCTGTGAGGAAACCTTGAGCTGCTCTGATCATAAATACAGGAGGCATTTAGAACTGGAAGCCAGCCAGCACATAGGACTTGGAGGGAAAACAAGAAAAATTTAACGGGTACACAAGTTGAGTGATTGGTCTTAACAAACTTAGATTGTATACTGAATTAGAGGGGTAGACTTTCTTTATTCAATAACATGTAACAAAATAAACAAACCTTTTCTCTTAAGGATCTTTAGAACACCGAAATCTCAGATTTTATAAGACATGTAAAGACAAAAGACACCATCAAACTGCAAGACATCTACTGAGACCCTGACTGAAGTAGCCTCAGTGGTCGTAGTGAGAGCAATACCAGAGCTTGGAGGGCATGGAAGTACCTGAGCTAGGTGAAAAGAACCAGTTCTGAAAAATCAGATTATTCCAGCTGGGAGCCAAAGTTGGACTGCATCTGCCTCTCCCTATAGGTCCCACAGGACACTAGGCAATCACTGATGCATTAAGGAGATGGAACATATCAGAAGGGCTTGTATCTAGGTTCAGATCTCATCTGTCATTTCCTACCTGGGTGCTTGCTGTTGGGCAAGTCACTCAAGTTCTCCGAGCCTTACTTCCCTCACCTATAAAATGAAGATAATACCACCTACTTAGTAGTTTGGGTTCCCTCTTAGGGTGCAGAACTGAATCAGACTCGAGAGGTTAATCTAAGCTAAAGTGATGAAGTGCACAACAGGTGCTCAATAAATCGTACTTCTATCCCTTATTTTTAATTATAATTAAACACAGTTAAGAACTTGGGAGATCACAGCTCTCTCTTCCTAACACGCTATCGAAAAAAGTAAGAGACTAAGGGAAAATTATATGCTCAGTATCAAAAAGTCAAATGCAATGACAAATGAGAAAGATTTCTCTGAGCATCAGCTCCCTCCACTCTAGAGAGAACATAGAGTCTAGAGACTTAAGCGACTGAAGATCCCTGCAATGGTGGGAGAAGCATACTTAAAAGACTTCGAGTAACGCTGACGAAGGTTTTTCATTGAGGAAATGCTTAAGAATTCTTTCCAATAGATAAACTTTCTACTGCATCTAAATATAAAAAGAATGACTGCAAATAAAGGCCATACATGAAAAGCCCACAGCTAACATTATACTCGATGAAAAACTAAAAGCTTTTTCTCTTAAGATCAGGATCAAGGCAAAAATGTCCACTGTCACCATTTCTATTTAACACAGTACTGGAAGTCCTAGCCATTGCAATTAGACACGTCAAAGAAATAAAAAGCATCTAAATCACAAAGAAGTAAAATTATCTCAGTACATAGATGACATGATCTTATACATAGAAAACCAAAAGACTGTTAGAACAAAAGAATTCAGCAAAGTTTCAAGATACAAAATCAACATAAAAAAATCAGTTGCATTTTTATATACTAACAATCTGGATAAAGGAAATTAAGAAAACAATCTCAGTTACAATAGTATCAAAAAGAATAAGATACTTAGGAATAAACATAACAAAGAGATGAAAGACTTGTACACTACAGAAAGAAATTTAAGATATAAATAAATGGAAAGACATCCTCTGTTCACAGATTAAAAGACAATTATTGTTAAAATATCTGTAAGTATCCAAGGTGATCTACAGATTCAATGCAATCCTTATCAACATTCCAATGGCATTTTTTGCAGAAATAGAAAAAAAATATCCCAAAATTCATATGGAAACCCAAAGAACCCCAAATTGCCAAAACAATCCTGACAAAGAACAACAAAGCTAGAGGCCTTACACATCCTGGTTTCAAAACATTAAAAATTACAGTAATCAAAACAGTATGGTACTGGCATGAGGACAGGCCTATAGACCAATGCAACAGAACAGAGAGCCCCAAAAATAAATCCACATATATATAGTCAAAATATCTTTAACAAAGCTGCCAAGAGAGAATAGTCTCTTCAACAAGTGGTACTGGGAAAACTAGATATTCATATGCAAAAGAATGAAAATAGTTTCTGTTCTTATACTTCATACAAAACTCAACTCAAAATGGATGAAAGACCTGAAACTATAAAAGTCCTAAACGAAAACACAGAGAAAAAGCTTCTTGACGTTGGCCTTGGCAATGATTTCTTGAATATGATATCCAAAGTACAGGCAATAAAAGCAAAAAACAGACAAATGGAATTACATCAAACTAAAAAGCTTCTGCAAAGCAAACAATCAACAGTGTCAACAGGAACCTACAGAATGAGAGAAAATATCTGCAAACCATTTATCCGATAAAGGTTAATATCCAAGAGATATAGGGAATTCCTACAACTCAATAGTAAAAACCCCAAATAACCGGATTTAAAAATGGGGCGCCTGGGTGGCTCAGTCAGTTAAGCGTCTGCCTTCAGCTCAGGTCCTGGGATCGACCCCTGCTCAGCGGGGAGCCTGCTTCACCCTCTCCCTCTGCCTGCCACTCCCCCTGCTTGTGCTCTATCTCTCTCTCTAATAAATAAAATAAAAATAAATAAATAAATAAAAATGGGCAAAATGGACACCTTGGTGGCTCAGTCGGTTAAACGTCTGCCTTCAGCTCAGGTCATGATCCCAGGGTCCTGGGATCAAGTCCCACATTAGGCTCCTTGCTCAGCGGAGAATCTGCTTCTCCCTCTGGCTGCTGTTCCCCCTGCTTGTGCTCTCTCTCAACCCCCCCCATCTCACAAATAAATAAAATCTTTTAAAAAATAAATAAAAATGGGCAAAATATTTGAATAAACATACAAAAAAAATCTTCTCCAAAGACACGTAAACAGCACAGCCAAAATGTATATGAAAAGATGCTCGCAACTAAGGAATCATCGAACTTTACATCGGAAACCGGGGATGTACTGTATGGTGACTAACATAATATAATAAAAAAAATTAAAAAAAAAAAAGAAAGAAAAGATGCTCAACGTTAATATCAGAAAAATCCAAATCAAAACCATAATGAGGTTTTGCCTCACAACTATCCAGAATGTCATTATCAGAAAAAAACAGAAAATAAGAAGTACCAGAGAAGATACAGAAAATTGGAACCCTTATGCACTGCTGGGTGGGAATGTAAAATGGTGTGGCCACTATGGAAAACAGTATGGAGGTTTCTCAAAAAATTAAAAATAAAACTACCATATGACCCCGTAACTCCACTTCTGGGTATTCACCCAAAAGAACTGAAATCAGGATCTCAAAGAGGTATCTGCCCTCCCACATTCGCTGCAGCATTATTCACAATGGCCAAGAGATGGAAACAACTTAAATATCCATTGATGGGTGAATGGATAAACAAAATATGGTATATACATACACAATAGAATATTATTCAGCCTTAGAAATCCTGGACTATGCTACAATGTGGATGAACCTTGAGGATATTACACTAAGTGAAATAAGTAAGTCACAGAAGAACAAATACTGCATGATTCCACTTATATGAGGTATCAAAAGTAGTCAAACTTAGAAAGGGAAAGTAGAATGGTGGTTGCCAAGGACTGGGAGAAGGGGAAATAAGGAGTTGTTACTCAATGGGTATAGCGTTTCAGTAATAAGATGAAAAGGTTGTAGAGATCTACTGTACAAAAATGTGCATACAGTAAATAAAACTGTACCATACACTTAAATTTGTTAAGGAGGTAAATTTCATGTTATATGTTTTTTACCACACACACACACAAAAGAACACGTATGGGTATAGACCAAAATAAATTTTCAAGAAATAGATATGGTTTGAATAACATGAATAAAAACGTTTGATTTTATTTATTTTTTTTGAAGATTTTATTTATTTATTTGCCAGAGAGAGAGAGTACACAAGCACGGGGAGTGGCAGGCAGAGGGAGAAGCAGGCTCCCCACCAAGCAAGGAGCCTGATGCGGGCTTGAGCCCAGAACCCTGGGATCATGACCTGAGCTGCAGGCAGACACTTAACTGATTGAGCCACCCAGGCCTCCCAAAATGTTTGATTTTAAAAAAAGAAATGAATACAGCACATAGCCACAGCCCGACTGAGTGCATATATGTGCTAGGAAATGCCCCATATTTCATCAGGATATGTCTCAAAACAACTACGAATTCCTATCTTTCTCTCATTCCCTCACATTAAACTGGATAAATCCTATCAATTTTACCTATTAAATCTCTCTTGAATCTATTCTCTCCCCTTTAAACTATACTATCATTGCCCTGTATCTCTTGGCTGGACTTCTATAAAACCTATGAACTGCCTTTTCTCTGCTCCCAGTTTTACAGACGTTTACCCAGCTCCTCACAAATCATTTCTATTGCTAGAATGATCTTTCCTTTTTTATTTTATTTGACAAGAGATAGAGAGAGAAAGAGAGCACAAGCAGGGGGAGCGGCAGAGGGAGAGGGAGAAGCAGACTCCCCACTGAACAGGGATCCCGTTGTGGGATCCTGACCTGAGCCAAAGGCAGACCACTTAACCGACTGAGCCACCCAGGCGTCCCTTTATATATTTTTTTAAATTTTACTTTATTCTTTTTTTTTTTAAAGATTTATTTATTTATTTTAGAGAAAGAGAAATAGCATGTGGGGGGGGGCAGAGGGAAAGGGAGAGAGAAAATCTCCAACAGACTCCCTGCTGAGTAAGGAGCCTGATGTGGGGCTTGATCCCACAACCCTGAGATCACGACCTGAGCAGAAATCAAGAGTGAGTCACTCAACCACTGAGCCACCCAGGTGCCCCTATAATGATCTTTTAAAAATGCAGATCTGCCCATGTCTCTCTCTCTACCTGAAAGCTTTTAGTAGTTGCCTCTTGGTCTACACCAATAGTCCTTGAGGCATGGTCCTGCTCACTAGTGTGCTAAGGGATTCATTTGTTGGGTCATAAACAGATCCAATTTTCTACCTTCGTGAAGCTCTTCTGTTGGCAAGTAAGAACAAGTTGGTGTAGGCTGGCCCTACAAAGGCTTTACCCAAGAAGCTATAATCACAGATAGCTGAAGGCCATTCTTTAGAGAACAGATTCCAAACTCAAGGAAACTGCCTTATCCTCTGCCACTCCATTCCATGTGCCCAGCACTCCAGCCTGACTGCATCAATTCCCTGTGATTCCTTAAAGATTCATCTTATGGCCTTTTTACAGTCTGTTCTGTCTAGCAGAAATAGAAGACATTTGGCTCCCCGCCCCTTCCCAGCACAGCTAATTCCTCCTTTTCCTTCAAACCTCAGTTCAAACTTTACCTTCTCTAGGAAGGATTCCCTGAATGTCTTCAGTTCCCAACCACAGCTCCAATTCAAGAAAAAAGAACTAGTCCTTCCTTTCTGTACTCCCTGCGCATCCTCTGTTACCACTCACTATACTCTGAGGTCTGTTTACACATCTGTCTCTCCCACTAGACTGAGTTCACAGTACAAAGGACTTGCACTAAGGAAGTACTTAAATATCTGTGGGATTGAATGGGTATTATTTCTACTCTACAAGTAAGGCAATGAACTTTCTGCTGATGTATCTTTAGAGACAGTGAACAGCAAAACAGTCTTACTGATTTCTGCCAGGCTAAGTTATGAACAACCTTGAGTGACTGACAAAAAAGTCCTCTGGATGGTTTAGAACCAGAATTGAGTTCACTTCCTGTGAAATCCTTGGGAAGGGTTGAGGGAATCACAAGAAGAGCTTTAATCATTATGTTACGTATTTAAGATTTTCAAAGCACTTTCATAACCAGGCTCTAAAATCAGTTTTATGGGAATTAAAACAATATGGCTCCATCAAAAGCCCTGGGCTTCCAGGATGGATCACAAAGACTGAGGCCTAGAACTCACCTGGACGGGCCCAATGCTCTTATTTCGGCCTCCAGGCATGCCATCTTCTCTGATTGCTGGAAGGAAACAGAAGTCAAGACAGTCAAAAGCATACCCACAGAAGTCTAGGCACAAAAAGAGAACTTACTTGGCCAAAAGCATGAGGTAATAATTGGTGAAATCAAGATTAAAACAGAGGCCTTTCTGGACCCAGAGTATATACTCTTTCCATTATTCTAGGCTACCTCATAGGCAACAGATACTTCTGGCCCCCAAGGCAATGGACACATACTGCACACCTTGCATACATTTAATATGCTCAGCAAAGGTGACAGCATATTAACAGTCCTGTGCACAGTTCAAATATCCCACCAGGATGATGCATCTGAAGGCTTCAGTAAATTCAAAGAGAGGTAGAGAAAGAATATTTCCATTTTTAAAGAAAGTATTTTTAATTTCCAGGCTAAGTTTGAGTCTAATTTATAGGATGAGGGGAACAAATTTTTTGTTTTTTAAGATTTTATTTATTTATTTGACACAGAGAGAGAGAGGGAGAGAGCAAGCACAAGCAGGGGGAGTGGCAGGCAGGGGAGAAGCAGGCTCCCAGCTAAGCAAGGAACCTGATGTGGGGCTCGATCCCAGGACCCTGGGATCATGACCTGAGCTGAAGGCAGTTGCTTAACCGACTAAGCTACCCAGCTGCACCTGTTTTTTTAATTAATTAAATTTTTGATCTAATTGGTTTCTCCCTATAAAAGCAGTCAGTGAAGGGGTGCCTGGGTGACTCAGTCGGTTAAGCATTAGACTCTTGGTTTTGGCTCAGGTCATGATCTTGGGGTTGTGAGATCGAGCCCTGTGTAGGGCTCTGCATGGGGTGTGGAGCCTGTTTGGGATTCTCTCTCTCCCTAGTCCTCTGCCCCTCCCTCCCAATTTGCACGTGTGTGTGTGTGTGTGTGTGTGTGTGTGTGTGTGTGTAGAGTAGCAAGAGATGAAGTTGGAGGTTGGAGAGGCCAACTGGAGCCAGATCACAGAAAGCATTTAATATCAGGGTAAGAGTATAGACTTCAGTAGAGGAAGCTAAGGATAAGATGGAATGCAGGGGACAGATGTGGTCAGGTTGGCATTTTCTTTTCTTTTTTTTTTAATTTATTTATTTGACAGAGATAGAGACAGCCAGCGAGAGAGGGAACACAAGCAGGGAGAGTGGGAGAGGAAGAAGCAGGCTCATAGCGGAGGAGCCTGATGTGGGGCTCGATCATAACGCCGGGATCACGCCCTGAGCCGAAGGCAGACGCTTAACCGCTGTGCCACCCAGGCGCCCCTAGGTTGGCATTTTCAAAAAATCTTTGTGATGGCTGCTGTGGAGGCTAGCTTGGAGGAGGCAATGTTAACAACAGAAGATAAGCTAATAGCATCATTTGAGAGTAAGCTTTGCTATACACAAACACACACACATATATATACATACACATATATAAATAATATACCTGCTTCCAAAAAAATTAACATGAAGAATTTAGAAAGTCCTTGAGGCAGGGTTGAGGGTTCCAAGCGTAATGCTCGGTTCCTGTGGTAACTGAAAAACTAACAGGAAGTTCATTTTCCTTAAAACAGACATTAGATTACACATTTCAGAATTAGATAAGCTTGGGTCTAAATCCAGTTTTTGGGGTGCCTCGGTGGCTCAGTCTGTTAAGCGTCGTCTGTTAAGCATCTGCCTTTGGTCCAGGTCATGATCCCAGGGTCCTGGGATCAAGTCCCACATCAGGCTCCCTAGTCAGTGAGGTGTCTGCTTCTCCCTCTTCCCTTCCCCCCACTTGTACATGTATGTGCATGTGCATATATGTGTGCGTGCACACCTGCACATGTGCTCTTTCTTGCAAAAATAAATACATCAAAAAATAGTTGAAAAAAAACCTCAGTTTTTGCCTGGTCTGTGTAACTACAGACAAGTTTCTTCACCTCTCTGAACCTCAGTTTCTTTAAGAATAAATGAGGCTACTAGAACTTATCTTATGGGGTATTCTGAGGATTACATATAAAATAACTAAAGCACCAAGCATAGGGCCTGGCACATAAAGTAGGTATCCTCCCCTCTATCCAGCCTCTTTTCTTTTTTTTTTTTTTTTTAAAGTTGTTATTTATTTATTTGACAGAGATAGAGACAGCCAGCGAGAGAGGGAACACAAGCAGGGGGAGTGGGGAGAGGAAGAAGCAGGCTCCCAGCGGAGGAGCCTGATGTGGGACTCGATCCCAGAACTCTGGGATCACGCCCTGAGCTGAAGGCAGACGCCCAACCGCTGTGCCACCCAGGCGCCCCTCCAGCCTCTTTTCTATGTACACAGTAATTAAAAAAAACCAAGGTTCCATTCCCAGCTTTGCTGGATCCTTAATATCTTCATCTGCGAAATGGAGACAACATAGTCTGCTTTACAAGGCTGCTATGAATTTGGAGTGGGAAACATACACAGCTTATATTAGAGCCAGATGCATACTGGTTTTTGCCTGGAGCTCTCTTGCAACCTAATTTCAAGTTCTAAAAATCCTTAAAATTCCCTCTCTGCTGTTCTAGAGTCAATGACAGTCTTCAGACACTTCTATTTCCAATACTGAGTTCTCTATGTCTTTGCTTCAGCTCACAGAGGTGCAGAATAAAGATCTATCATCAGCAGATCCAACACTGAATACCTTTTACTTGATATCTCACTCTCACTGTCTTGGAGGTGAGGAAGGAACTCAACATGTTTTTCTTTCTTTTTTTTTTTTTTTAAGGGCCACAAATCTTAAAGATTTACAACTTACCCATTTTTTGTTCTGATATTTAAAAGCTCATGGTGTCTCTCAACCACCCCCACCCCCGGACTAAGGAAACTCACATATGATGGACATGTTCTATGTTTCAGGTACTACCTTGGGTAAAACAAACTCATGAGGGAAGTATCAGTATCACTCCCACTGAACAGATGAATGTGAGGCTCAGAAAAATTGGGTATTTTGTTTACAGTAACAGAAACTAAACAGCAGAATCAGGGTTGGAATCCAGACTATTAGACTAAGACCAGACTTCTTTCCACAACTAGTTTTTTCATACTGTGTCTGCATACCACAGGAGAAACAAAATTTTAGGTGGTGCATAAACTCTCAATTACACACTTAACATGCATTAAAATATACTGATTTTCCATTCACTGAGGTGATAAAAAATTCCCTTTGAAAATTAACTTTGATTTAAAATTTTTTTTGATTTAAAGAAGAATATAGGGGCACCCGAGTGGCTCAGTTGGTTGGGTGTCTGCCTTCGGCTCAGATCAGGATCCCAGAGTCCCGGGATCAAGCCCCACATCAGTGGGGAGTCTGCTTCTCCCTCTGGCCTTCACCCCACTCGTGCTCACTCTCTTGATCTCTCTCTCTCAAATAAATAAATAAAATCTTTTTTAAAAAATAAAGAAGAATATAAACAATAGTACTGGTTTGGTCAAAAACTGGTAAAATTTGTCAAGATGGCATGAAACTGCCTGAAGTGTGGGAAATAACACAATGTGTCACAGTGCCTCTGTTAAAACAAAAACTTGGACCACATCTTAAAGCTTATAATGTATTCACATATATGGTATCACATTTGATTCTTGGAAGGTGTATATTATCATCCTATGTAGTCTAGAGATGAAAAAACTTGAAGCTCAGAGAGGTAAAGAGACTTGTTCAAGACCTCTCAGGGAAGAACTGACAAAGTGGGGAATTTTAGTTTAGATCCTCTGATTCTGTATTTGTTCCTTGAAGCTATATTGAGCTAAGAGCAAATTTCTCAACGGGGCTGAGAATCTTTCTTATAGTGAACTGACTTAGAAAAAAACAAAAACAAAAACAAAGGGTTTCTGGGTGCAAGATCACAGGAATGGATTTGCTGTATCTCTTATCCAAGTCTGAGTGGCAGCAGCTATAGCTCTTCTATCTGCTTAAAAGAAGTACAGATACTTTTTCTGCTCTGGGACTCATGTACCTACCATTCCTCACTTAGGCTCGGGCAGCCAAACCAAACCCAGAAACAGAAAGGAGAGTAAGACACAAAGCTAACTATATCAAAGTCCTGCTCAAAACCCACCAGTGGCTCCCTTTTGGTCTATGGGCTCAACCCAAGCTCCCTAGCTTAGGATTCAAGACACTCCTATGATCTGGTTCTTCTGGGGTTCCCCATCTTCATCTCTTGCCACAAAGGTTACACTGTAACTACAGAGAACTATCTGTCAGTCCTTGAACATGTCATACTGTTTTACACAGTTTCACCTCGCACATGTTGTTTGCCTCTACTCAGAAACTTTATGGTGGAAAAATCTGGCAACACCACCTTACCCAAATGACATCACCTCAACCAAGTGATTCAAGTTAACATGACCAATAGTAGGGCAAAGCTATACCATGTGTTCTTGAAAGAATGCGCTAAAAGGACACAACATCGCTTTTGTGGCATTCTTGCCAAAAATGCATAACTTGAATGTAATTGTGAAGAAACTGACAAGCCCAAGTTGAGGAATATTCTACTTGTTTTCTCCAAAATTAACAATGTTATTGAAGAAAAAAAAAAAGGATGAGGAATCATTTCAGATTAAAGGAAACTGAAGAGACATAAAAGCTAAATGTAATACATGATCCTGGACTGGCTCCTAGATCACAAAAAATACACTGCTATAAAGGACATTGAAATAAGTGGTGAAATTTGCATAAGGTCTGCTAATTAGATTACAATATTATGTCATGTTAAATTTCCTGATTTTGTTAACAGTACTGTGGTTATGTCAGAAAACAAAGAGGAATGATGTCTTTAACTTCCTCCCAAATAGTTAAGAAATATATATATAAACACATACACTTTCTGTTTCTCCCTCTCTTCCCCTCCTTCCTTCCTTTCTCTCTCGTGCCTGGAGAGAGGGAGGAGGGGAGTTGTTTTTAAAAAGCTCTTAAGGGATGCCCGGCTGCTCAGTCGGGGGAGCATGCAATTCTTCATCTTGGGGTTGTGAGTACAAGCCTCACATTGGGTGTGGAGATTACTTAAAAATACATACATACATACATACATAGTTATTTAAGTTTGTAAGGAGCTTGAACTTCTATGCCTTCAAGATTCTGCTCAAATATTCTCTGCTTGAGATTTCTTGGTATTCCATTTTATTTTATTTTTTAAATTTTATTTATTTATTTATTTATTTATTTATTTGAGAGAGAAAGAGAGAGAGAGAGTGCATGAGCAGGGTGAGGGGCAGGGGGAGAAGCAGGCTCTCTGCTGAGCAGGGAGCCCGATGTGGGACTCAATCCCGGCAGTCCAGGATCATGACCTGAGCCGAAGGCAGACACTTAACCGACTGAGCCACCCAGACACCGTGGTGCTTCATTTTCATCCTGGTAAAGCGGTATGGCAATGCTACAGAGTCATTCTCACAATGCCATTATATAAACATCAACCCCTTCCAAGAAGTTCTCCTTAAACTTTTTACTTTTTAACTAATTAGTAAATTATGAGACAACTAAGTTAAGGAGTTTTAAATTTTCTCAAATAATTTCTTTTTTTTTCCCCACATAATTTCTGTACTGAATAAATTCCCTCATGGGGCTCAGTGTATCTTCCTCTTGCCGCTGATGAAATTAACAATATTTCCCCCATCCCGCTTCATGCTCTGGCCCCCCACCAGAGTAAATCCACCAAACCAGAAAGCACCTTACCTAACTGAGTTAACTGTTGAAGGACATGAGGCAAGTGGGACTTGGCATAGCCTTTGAGGAGTACACTGTATAATAATGGGGGGAACAGAAAAAAATAAACAAAGATAGCACAAGGTGATTGAGGCTATGGCAGAGGGCAAAAGGGGCTGTGGAAGTCCAGGAGGGTCAGCTTTCTGGTGAGGGGTGGTGTCAGAAAAGCTGCTTAGAAGATGTTACAAAGAAAAGCTGAGCCTCCGAAGAAAAGTATACATACCCAGGTGAAGAGGAGGGGGTAAATCATTCCAGGAAGATGAAACCACATGTGCAAAGCCCCCCAAACATGAAACATCATTGAGTTTTTGGAGAACTAGGATGGAATGTGAACTGTATGGGGAGCAGCAAAGGGAGAAGGGATGAAGCAGCTGATGCCAGAGTCAGAGGGGCTTTGAAAATCATTCTGAGGAGCCAGAATTTATCCTGAAGGCTGCAGGTTGGGGAAGCAGGTGTCTGGGGGGTAATGGGATAGTAGTGGAGATGGACAGATGGGGCCCAGCCTCTCCTCACTACCCTTATTTAAATTTCCCTCACTGCCTTGCTAATTAATTTCTTGACTAGCAAAATTCCAGGTATGACGAGATATCTATGTCCAGAGATGGGGGACAGGAGAAGGCTGACTTATACATGTCAGTTGAATTTTTTTGAACATTTAACTTTTTGAATTTTGGGGTAAGTTTAGACTTAGAGAAGAGTCACAAAAATAAATAAATAAATAAAGTACAGACAATTCCTTTATACCCAGCTTCCCTATCTGTTAACATCTCATATAACCCACAGACTATTCATCAAAACTAAGAAATTAACTTTGGTATAATAATACTGACCAAAGTATAAACTTGATTCCAATTTCCCCACTGATGTCCTCTTCTGTTCCAGAATCCAATCCTGGATCCCACATTGCATATTGCTGTCATGTCTCCATAGTTTCCTTCAATCTTTCTTAGTCTTTCCTCGTCTTTTGTGACCCTGACACTATTGAGAATATTCTGTATAACGTCAATTATTTTAGGGATGCCTGGGTGGCTCAGTCGGTTAAGCGTCTGCCTTTGGCTCAGGTCATGATCCCAGGGTCCTGGGATGGAGTCCCGCATCGGGCTCCCTGCTCAGCAGAGACCCTGCTTCTCCTTCTTCCTCTGCCTGCGGCTCCCCCTGGCTGTGCGTGCATTCTGTCAAATAAATAAAATCTTCGGGGGAAAAAAAAATGTCAGTTATTTTGAAGAATGTCTTTCAATTTGGGTTTGCCTGTTTTCTCATGAGCAGATTGGGAATGAATCCATTCCTGTGTGTATATGTGCCCCTACTGTATCATATCAGGGAGCATATGATGCCAGTGTAAATATACTGGTGATACTGACCTTGCTTTGCTTGGCCGAAGTGGTATCTGTCAGAATTTTCTACTGAAACTTACTATTTTTCCCTTTGTAATTAACAAACATTCTGGGGCTATGCAAATATTCTGCTTCTGTTTAAAACTATGCTCTCTTATTTTAGCATCCATAAGTCAATCCTGCCTACAGCAATTGTTACTGTTGTGTTTTAATGGTGATTTTCTATTTCCCTCTTGCCTTCTACACTTATTAATTAGAATTCTTCTATAAGAAAGAACTGTCACCCCTCTATTTATTCAGTTAGTTCTATCAGTATGAATTCATGGATATTTTATTTTTTGGGTTATAAACTAATACACAGTTATTTTGTTTCTTAAGTTGTTCCACCTTTGGCTACTGGAAGTGCTTTCAGGTTGGCTTCTATGACCTTTTGATAACACCCCACCCCCTCCTTTTTAAAAAAATATAGCACATGCTAACTTTCTGGCACCAGGCTCGTCTTATATTTTCCCTCCCTCAACCCTAAAATCAACCCCTTCTCCAAAGAGTCCTGATTCCTTTTACTGATATTTGGAAACCAAGATCTGGTTTCTCTAATTTTTTTTTTCTAAACATGAGTACATATTGATGCTTCCAATCTAGCACCAGAGGTTTCAGTTTAGCCTTCCCCTTTCCTGATTTATAACTTTTTTCTCTGATGTGAGAAACCTGACTCTCATTATCAACAATATATTCACTTGTTTGTTCAACCCTAGTATACAAATAAAGTAGGACAGAATTCCCAACTCATAACCTTGAGAGAAATAAATTTACGAACTAGAGAGCTTTGTTTGTACACAGTTCTTTTTATCTTTAGTCCTATGGTATACAGTATACAGTCAAAACACTATTTCCCAAGGTCAGCTCCTTTCTCCCCCATTTCCTTCAGTGCGAGTATGTGATTTATTTGTAATATCAGTTAAATTAATTTATCACAGTCTACATTCTGTCTTTCCCCCATATACTCGTTGTTTTTAAACAAATTTATATACAGTAAAATTCACTTCTTTAGTGGTATATATTTCTATAGGTTTTGACAAGTGCATAAACTTATGTTGAACACTACATCCATTCTTCAAAGTTCCATATAGGACAATTCCATCAATCCAAATATATTCCAATGGCCTCTATAATTTTAATTCTGCTTTCTCAGCACCAACCAGGAGGTGGCAGGGTTTCTCTCTGAGAGGCAGCCTTCACAAGGCAACTAAGCCATCTTGTAATGCACAAAAATGGACATAGGAAGGCAGCTCCCATCCCTCACACTCCATGTGTCATCTTCTCCTGGCTATGGTTACAGGAATTAGGAGGTTAAGCTTCTTTTTGCCTGAGATAGAAGAGTTTGGTTAGAAGCCCCAGAATCTCACACTCCAACTGAATATGCAGGATGAATCATCAGAGAATAGTCAAGAAGGCAATCCACTAATATGCTTTGATAAAATACAGTGAAGACAACAAAGGGAGACAAGAATATGGGACCAAGACCAAATCAGATGAAAGTGGGTAGATGCCCACAGACTCTCTCTTCAAGGCACTACCTGTTTGGTACTAGTGGCTGGGAAACAGTGGGGAACGGAGAGGACTTCCAGGCAAAGGAAAGAACCTGAGCACAGGCAGGCCTGAGGCACAGTAAGTAAGTTCCAGACAGAAGATGAGATTAGAAACACAGAGAACACAGTTGTTAAGTTTTTAAATGCCCTATTATATGTATTTATCATCTAGTAAACATAGGGCATTCCGTCATGCAAGTAGCTATGCCATATGGTAGACAGGTGAAGCAGCATGTTATTCATGTGGTTAGGTACAAACTCTGCTTGATTAATAACAAACTACAACTTAATAATTATTATCAACATAATCACCACTAACCTATCTACTGGTAAGTCATTTTACCTCCCCAAGCTGCATCTATAAACTGAGGGTAGTATTTTTTTAAAAGATTTTATTTTTAAGTAATCTCTACACCCAATGCAGGGCCTGAACTCATCACCCCAAGATCAAGAGTTGCATTCTCCACCAACTGAGCCAGCCAGGTGCCCCTAAACTGAGGGTAATATTTAATAATAGGTTTGTGTATATTCAATGAGATAATGCATAGAAAGTGTATAAGAGTCTCTGATATACATAGAAATCAATAAATATTAGTATTATAAATAAATTATAAATGACTTAAATTTATCTAAATGCCCTTTTCTAACTTTCTTACCTTTCTTTATAATGGGCATATATCTGGTTGTCTGCATTTATTAATGTGACAAAACCAACTTGAACAATTCGCTAAATCTAACTCCTACCCCTATACACTACTATTATGAACCCCTAGAACCTTGCTGAGTAGATTTGATATATATACGTTGTCATATTTAATCCTCTAGAGAACTCTGAAAGGTTATGTACTATCATACTATTTTAAAGGCAAGATAATTGAGCATAAGAAACATAAAGCAAACTGCCCAAGGTCACAGAGCTAGTCTGTCACCAACCTCTGTCTCCATTCTTTTTACTGAACTGTATTGTACTACTCTCTATCCTTTATGAGAATACTCTGAGTTTCTGACATTGGCCCTCTCCTCTTCTGTACTCAAGTTTCCTCTGGGTGATTTCTACCCACTAACAAAATTTTACCAACTGATTGCGAATAGTTCCACAAACTTCTACTTGAAGGCAGGACTTTAGCTTCAGTTCCAGTACTACACATCCAAATTCCTTGGTGGACATTGTATGTGTCCTTCTTAGATACCTCAAACAATGCACTGCCAAGGCCAGCATTTTGCCCCACCCTGTTTTTTTAGCCTGATTTTTTTTCTGGTGGGGCCATTTACTATTAATCCAAACCCGCAACTTCAACTTCTGGTGCTGCCCAATACCCAGTATGTTATCAACTCCTATCAGGTAAGCTTCTCCACATCTCCCCATCTGTGCCATTACTTTTCCTGCCCCTCTGTCAGATTCTTCACACCTTTCTTCTGGACTCTTCTAAAAACTTTCTAGGTGGCCTTTCTGCTTTCTCCACACCAATCCATTCTTCAAAGCCTGCCCTCTAGATTAACCCTTTTAGAATATTGGTTTATTCACATAATCTCACGCTAACGGCTCTCGGAAAGCTTCCCAATAAATCCAAATTCTTCACCAACCTGGATGCAGATTTCTGGGCATGCCTAGCCTTTGAGTATGCCATGATTCTAGCAAGCAAAATGATACCACATTCAGGTGACATGCTGCCCTTCTGCTTCTTCATCTAAAATTCTTACTTCCTGTCATCATGCTCTGAAAGAAGAACTAATGGAGTATATTAATCCGAGTTAAGACTTGATTGTTAATTGGGGTCTTGCCAATTGGAGCCTGTGAATTCATTCTCGCAGAATCTGTAACATCTCACCGGCCTTTCTCCCCACCTAGTCTGGGAAACCCCTATAGGCAGGCACTGTGACAAATCTGTTTTGGGGTTATGAGTACATGGTACAAGACCTGGCATATACTGCAGGCTTGGGAAATGAAAAACTCCAAGGCTTCATAGCTAACCCTAAAGGTAAAGTGATGGTAAAGTGGGTAGTAGAGCCACAAGCACCACTCACCCTTCCGGTTCATCCCCATCTGGAGGCATTTGAGCAGGCGGCAGTACTGGCACCTGTTCCTCTGCTTCCGAGACATGACACAGTTCTTGTCACGACTGCACCGATATACCCGCTTGTTGCAAATGCTTCGCTTGAAAAACCCCTTGCAGCCCTCACAGGAGATGATTCCATAGTGCAATCCTGTGGCACGGTCCCCACAAATGAGACAGGTTCGTTGTTCAGCCCGATCATCTGGAACAGAAACTGAACATATTCAAATTAGAACACATGGAAATAATGGCTGTAAGCCTGCAGTTCTAAAATAAGCAACCTTGCTCTGGGAAGATCAAGAACATCACTCTTCCCAGGATAACTGGCAAATGTATCATTTTTAGAGCCTTTGTCCTAGGAACAGACCCTTGCATCTATCTGCAGATATCACAAACATGGTCTATTTTAAAAAATAACTCATGCTCCTCTCCCTGGGTTTCATCATCACTTGGACCAGTATCCAGGTCAGAAATTTGGGAGATATCCTCAACTCCTCTCTCCCCCTCACTTTCCTCAGCCACAGCCCATCACTTACTTCTACCCTGTAGAAAGGTGATAAGGGTTACTGATAATTTATGTAAGTGCCCAGCAAATGGCATACACCCAGTAAATGAAAGTTATAATTATTAACCAGTGAAGGAGTTTTAACCAGGCCCAGCCAGCCAACGAGTCTTCCACCTATTCAACAAATATATGTTGGGCAACTATTATATTCTACGCACTGTTGTAAAGGCATGTCTACAGCAGTGAATGAAAGTCCCTGGTGAAGCTTACGTTCAAGCAGAATATCTACTCTGTGTCCAGGCCCCAGGTTCGGTACTGGGTACTCAGAAATAAATCATCATGCTCCCCACAGTCAAGGAACTTACTGCCTCGCAACAAACAAGTTAGTCAAAGAGGAAATTCAGGCTGGAATATAACTCTCTAACTTCCTCTTCCCTCAAATTTCACTTACTTAGGATCAAGCAACCGCCAAAGAACAGGCATATAACAAAAAAGTGCCCTGGTGATCTGCGATGTCAGATCTTGCTAGCAGGTACAAGAAACCTCCAAGAAAAGGTTTTGATCAGAGGACAAGGCAAGAAACCAGAGATCTGAACCACACTCCTGAATAACAAGCAAGATATAATGATTAAGAACACAGCCCTAAGAATTTGAGAAATCCTTATTTAAACCCCAGTTCTGACACTTGCCAGCTGACTGAACTTGGGCAAATTAAGTTACTTCACCTTTCTGAATCTAGTTTCTCTCATCTGTAAAATGGGGATTATAGCAGTACCTACATACATAAATAAAGTACTCAGCAAAATGCTTGGGCTACAATGGACATTTAATAAATTACAGCTATTACTTTCACTATCATTATTATCCTAACAGGTCCACGCTTAATGTGATAATAACATTCCTGAAAGCAATGTTACAGGAGGAGCATGGCAGTACACGCAGGAGAGATGTAGAGAAGAAAAGAGACTAGCATTTAGGCAATCTTTATTATATGTCAACTTTGAGATGTCTTTATGATCCCTATTTGTAGGCTGGATAATGGTCACCCAAATACATCAGGTCCTAATCCCCGAAACCTGTAAATATTATCTTGTAAGGAAAAGGGATCTTTGCAGATGTGATCAAATTAAGAATCTTGAATTGGGAGAGTATTCTGGATTATAAAGGTGGGCCCTACTTGCAATCACACCTGTCTTTACAAGAGAAAGAGAGAGGAAGATTTGATATAAATAGAAGAGGAGAACACACACAATTGCATGCACGTACACATGTACACACAGAGAAGATGATGTGAAAGCAGGCAGAAGGTAGCAAAAGCCAAGGAACGGTTTCCACTACAAGCTGGATGAGGCAAAGACTGAATTCTCCCCTAGAGCCTCTGGAGGAAGTGTGGCTCTGCCCACCTTTATTTAACCCAGTGATACTCATAACTTTTGAACTTCTGATTCCAGAACTGTGAGAGAACAAATTTGTGGTAATTTTTAACAGCAGCTCAGGAAACTAATACACAACATTTTTTTCATAGAGGGAAACAGATATATATATTAAGGCTCTTGCCCAAAGTTACACAGCAAATAGCAGGTATGCAGAGAGAAGCAGATACAGGAGACCACACAGCTAGGGAAACAGAGAAAGATATGGAAAGAGGAATTGCCTAGGTTCTTGAGGACTCTATATTTCCTAGTTATAGACCTTTCCAAGCCTTTCTAAGGCTTGGATGAACTTCCTAACTATGGGCAAACTGACATAACATGACAAACTGACATTCCCATGTCTTGTAATACAATACCTTTTTTTTTCCTTTCTTAAGCTAAATGAGTTTTTGTTATTTGCAACTAAAAGAAAGTTGGTTAAAATATAAAAATGGCCCTGTTGTGATAACCATTCTTTTTCTTTTCCTTTTAAAAATGCAAAGGAAAAATATATTAAAAAATAAAAATATAAAGGAAGCTCAAAGTAAACATTAGAGCAAAGTTACAACAGAGAATTAAAAAATTAAACCAGGAAAGGCCAAACAGGCAAAATGAATGACATAATAATAGTGCTATGTGTGGGATGGGATTTCCTAGAGTGTTGGGCTTGAGTTGATAAAAGGGCTTAGAAATAGAACATGGAATGCTGTGAAAAAATCTAGATTGGATACAAAGAATTTAAATTTTCTCATTTTAAATTCAAACCTTCAGTATTATATATACCCTTTCTATATATATAGGTATATATACCTCACATTCTACTACATATAGGATACATATCATATATACATATACATACACACATTACAATATAAACCAGAAGTCTACTAGAATAGACTTAAAAATAGTTATAATTAATCAATATCTAGAAGAACCAGACCATCTCTTTCTCCCTTTCTTCAGAGCTATGACTTCACTGAGTACCAACTATAACTAAGCACTGTGCTTTGTGCTGTGTCACATAATTCTCATAATCCCAAAGGTGGATACAACTGCTATTACTATTTTTGTAATTGAGAAAATGGAGATCCCCATAAAAGTTAAGGAACTTGTCCATTTAGGAAATGGCTGACCCTAATCTGCCAATATCAGAACTGGAGTTCAGTAAACTCTTCAGCAGCATTCGTATGGCATTCTGTGCGGCATCTGGATCCAGAGCAAAGGACCCACTGAACAACAATGAAATACAGAACTATTAAGAATCTGCTAATGTCTATAACGCTGCTTGCTCTTTTCATGAGCACTTAAAAGGGCACAATGAGATCAAAGAGAAGGTGGGACTATTTCACCACCGATGGACAGAGACTGGATTCCCTTTGAGTCTTATGACTGCTCCTCTTCCATAGCTATTCTTACTGCCATGTTCTGTTTCTATAAAGAGCACTGGTCTATGCCACAGACCAGGAACTAATTCAGAAGGAAGTCTCTCAAAGATACAGGAGAAAGGCCCTCTCCCAATTAACCGGGAAGCCCCTCAAAGAAGCATTTTACAAACTTCCCTCATAACATGTGGGAAAGGATCATAAAAACAGGAGAAGCTATTGCTAACTGACCACTTGGGTACCAGATTATATGCCAAGCACTTAACATGTTATTGTGGTGAATCATAAAAAATAAGGTACCCTTATTTTACAAGAGGAAACTGAAGCTTATGAGGTGATACCACTTTCCAACAGTCACCAGCTAGTTAAGTATGGGAGCTGGGCTGGAACCTCCAAAGTCTATGAAACTAATCATCACATTCTGTGGCCACAGCAAGGCAAATCTATCTGTACTCTATGCAGGTAAGTCAGGCCCTTCCCTACTTGGGAAAAAAAAGTTAAAAAGTCAAGCCTTTTGTAAATGAATAAATTGAAGCAAAATGTCCCAGTGGTGCCCTGCCAGATGTCAGATATAGATTTCTGCATCTCCTATTCTTGTAAAGGACTTGAAGGATACTTAAAGCATGTTTATATTCATTATCTAATTTGTACCAGGTCAGGACAAGGATTATTCTTATAGGTACCACAAAGAACATTTAGTGAGTACTAATTGTGTCCCATGAAACATTTAAGAACTTTTTACATGGATGGCCTTACTATTCATCACAGTAACTGAAAGGTATCATTATCCCCATATTACAGAAACCTGGAATGTTAGAGTTAGAAAGTACCTTAGAAAATGCCTTGAGCAGACCTTTACCCGAGGCATGAATTCCCTCTAGGATATCCCAAAACAAGGGGTTGCCCCACACTCTACTTGTACATCTTTAGTGACTCAATAAGGTACTTCATTCATTTCATTTTAGACAGTTTTAATGATTCGGAAGCTTTTTCTTACAGTGAGCCAAAGTCTGAAGCTTTCCCCACTGCCGAGTTATGTGCTCATGGGCAAAAAATAAATGTATACTCTAACCTAGTTCATATACCAACCATTCAGAGATTTAAAGCTAAATAGGGTTCCCAACTGTAAATTTTTTCTTCTATTTCTTAATGAATCACATAGTATCAAAATCTCTTAAAAGTATCCAGAACTGAATGGGGGGTGGGGTGGGGTGGTTCTTAATATAATTTAAGACTCAATTAGCTTTGTTTATATGTTTCTTCAGCTATCAATACCAGTAAACAAACAGTACTTTATAATTACTGGTGCTATAAAAATGCCACACATTTTATAATGGGCAAACTAAAGCTTAACGAGGTAAAGAACTTTAATCTTGATTACGCAACCAGTCAGCAGAACTGGAATTAGAATTCCATATCTCTTATTTCCAATCCCCCCTACACTTAGTTCATATTTGGTTCATAGACATCTAAAGCTTGAAGCATTTATCACATATATTATTAACCCATGAAGTTTTTTTTTTTTAGATTTTTTATTTTTCAAGTAATCTCTACACCCAATATGGGGCTCAAATTTACAACCCCGAGATCAAGAGTCGCATGGTTTACCAACTGAGCCAGCCAGGCGCCTCAATCCATGTCTTTCTTACTCCATTCTTGGGAAGGTAAGCGTTGAACCCGAAGGTAGGATTTTGTGTTTGTCCTTGATTAATTTTATCTTTATATAATAAATTTCGTATGTCATTCTGGCCTATTAAAATCTTTAGGGATCCAGTCCTGCCAGTGTACTAGTTATTTCTCCCACCTCCTTCTTTTCTCCATGTATGGTATTAGATTATTTTCATTTCCATCCTTAAAACAATACAGAATGTGGCCTTCCAGCAAGCTGTTAGAGCCCCTTTTAAAACCTGACTTAATCATTAGCATTCTGGAAATAGATGCTCAATTAGCTTTGTCTCTTAATTAAAGTAGGCACTCTAGTCTGGCTTGCATTTCTCTCATTCTTAAGGATATCATGAACGACTGTGTCATGTAACTCACTGAAATTTCAGATTCATTACAACATATACAGCGTTCTGACAAGTGAGACTAACACAAAGGAAATGTTCATAACCATTCCTAATTCAGCACTGTTAACCTATCAATTCCGTGTCATTAATCTGTATTATTTTACCTAAAATACAATGGAAAGAAAATCAGGCAAATAAGTACTTCAAATTGGAGACTATGGATCATAGAAACTGTAGTACTCAGAAGTCAGTAAGATAAGAGACAGAGAGGAGTTGATGAAAAGCTGAGGATTTGAAAAATGATAGGTATTTGAAACTCTGAACAAGTAGTTTGCTATCTGCAAAAACAGCAATGGGTAAAAAATACTGTAGGAGAGTGAAGACTTTCTAATTTATCAGAGAAGCTGAATGTTTATCTTGATCAGCAGCACTAGAAGGACTCAGATAATGAACTCTGAAAATACCATTTTCTACAAACAGGAGCCCAGACTCCTTAGAGAAATGTCTGATTCCAGGTTTGAGTGTTGTTGTGCTACCTAAGACTAATAATGGGGTCATGTCAAAAGGATATAGGAAACAACATAAAAAGCCTCCCACTGGCCTAAAATGCAGCAACATATGCACCAAAAAGAATATAAAAATCAATGCATTCACAATAATATTAAAAGGAAAAACCTCATTAGTTACCATGGAGGTTGCTAGGACACCAATTCATTATTCTGAAAATTGATGTATTAAGGGAAAAATCAAACATTAAAAATAAAAACAACTGGAATTTTTCTCTTGCCCTTGTCCCCAAGAGTAAAAGAAGAAAGGAGGGTGGAAACTAAGACAGTTTTTTAAGAACTTTAAACTTTTAAACTTTAAACTTTAATTGAAAAAACTGAGATTAGGTGAATAGATCAGCCTAGCAGTCAAGAGAATGGGGTTGGATAGGGAGGTCGAGTTGATCTCAGGGCCTCTGGCAAGATCAATCTCAACCCAGGGATGGAAAGGAAAGAAACAACTGCCAGCTCTCCAAATCTCTTGAACATAGGCAGTAGAACATAGAGACTTAAGAACTTGGGCTTTAGAGTTAGACTCTTGGGCTCAAATCTAGGCCGTCAATTGCTAGCTGTGTTACCTTGGAAAGTTTCTTAACCTCTCCAGAGGTACCTCAGTTTCTAGTCTATAAAATGTGGATAATATGGTACCCTCTTCAAATAACTATTGTGAGAATCAAGGAATTAACAGATTGCCTATAAATGACATGAAGCTCTAGACTCCTCATGGTATTAGAATGAAACAGCTTTGTAAACTCCTAAGTACTGGACACTTTTTTTTTTTTAATTTAAGATTTTATTTGTTTACTTGACAGACAGAGACAGTGAGAGAGGGAACAGGAGCAGGAGGGTGGGTAGAGGGAGAAGCAGACTCCCTGCTGACCAGGGAGCCCAATGTGGGGGGGCTCCATCCCAGAACCCCAGGATCATGACCCAAGCCGAAGGCAGATGTTTAATGACTGAGCCACCCAGGCGCCCCAGTACTGGACATTATTATTGCTTAATTGCCGTTTTCTTTTTTTTTTTAACCTAAAATCAGTCTGGTGGCAGGAGAGGGTAATGACAAATTTCCTAGGAGGTGAGGTTTTTTTGTTTTTTGTTTTTTTTAAGATTTATTTATTTATTTATTTATTTATTTATTTATTTATTTGACAGAGAGAGAGACAGACAGTGAGAGAGCAAACACAAACAGGGGGAGTAGGAGAGGGAGAAGCAGGCTTCCCACTGGGCAGGGAGCTGGACGCGGGGCTCGATCCCAGGACCCTAGGATCATGACCTGAGCAGAAGGCAGACGCTTAATGACTGAGCCACCCAGGTGCCCCAGGAGGTGAGTTCTGAAGTATGATTACCAGTTAGACAAATGAACGCAGAGGAGGGAACAGGAAGAAGAAACAATCGGCATATAAAGTCGTGTCTTAAATGGAGCTGGAGACCTCTCTCCAACTTGGGTTTCCTCTGAAAAGAATCTCATTCCTTTCTAAAACAGCCAATATAATTCATTATGTGTTATCAAGGCTATCAAGATGAGTTACACAGAAATATCCACAGATCTGTTACCAGGTTATGTGCTACCCCCTCCATATGTAAAAAAGTCATGATCTCCCCAAAATTTTGTTCCTGTGCAATGTTCTAAAAGGAGCTTGCTGGTTATTCATGATAAATAAATGTAACCATAAATAAGCAATATTAGAAAAAAGATAACATGCTTCTCTTTGCTAGTTTTCCAAACTTTAGGAATAATCATAAGAATTTTTTAAAAAGATTTTATTATTTATTTGAGAGAGAGCGAGAGATAGCATGAGTGGGTGAGGAGCAGAGGGAGAAGCAGACCCCCTGCTGAGCAGGGAGCCCGACACAGGGCTTGATCCCGGGACTCCAGGATCACAACCTAAGCTGAAGGCAGATGTTTAACCGACTGAGTCACCCAGATGCCCCAAGAATTTTTTAAAACCAGTAATTATTCTAATGCAGGTAACAGGAACTATCATAGCAAGTTTGATTTCTTCAAATTTTAACACTCCTGCTGAGATAGGTAAGGGTAAATGCAAGCTTGGGGTCTCTATGGACACAGATTAATTTTTAGAGGCAGATATGTCAAATTCAAACGAAATAATGAAAATGATGAATAAAGCAGCTGACATGGTTGGTATAGAAAATCAATAATAATATGAATCAGGTAAAGAGCCCTAGAACATCTCTTCAGAGCACCACCACCAAGTGTCTGCTCAAAAAAATGGATGTTCCCATTTCTACATCATTTAGCAAGAACAGTAAGTAAATGAGAACAAAGACATTCATAAACTAATCTACTTATCAATCTGACCAGAATTTTACAATACTTAGATTCTTGTTCTACAAAAGGGTGAGGACACCTCAGTTATACCTAACCAAAGTTACACTGCAGTTAAGCCTCAATCACAGACATTAACAGTAACATCTGCACCATGATTGCTACACAGAAGATACTCATTTTGTTGAACAGATGAACGAAAAATGTAAAAGCGTAAAAAGTCTGAAATACATTGGCTTGGTAGTTAAGACACACTGAGTATGAATTCCAGCACTACCATTTCCTAGCTCTGTAACTGTGGGCACGTGCCTCAGTTTTCATCTGCAAAATGGAACAAGTTCTGTTCTTTATGTATCACATATAACTCACTCTTTCCTCACAATTCTATGTAGTAGATATTACTATCATCTCCATTTTGCAGATGAAAAAACTGAGACACACACAGAATAAGAAATACGCCCAAAGTCCCCTAGTTGATAGGCTGGGGAGCCAGGATTCTAAGCAGACAATCTTGCATGAGGATCTGAGACCTTTCACACTAAACTATACTGCTGAATACAATGCCTAATATATCGTAAACACACAATCAATGTTAGTTGTGCTACTGTTGTTAAAGATAAGTTTTCTGTAAGATTAGAACTGATAAAAATTTGCAACTTTATGAAACATTTTGGAAAGTACTTTGTTAAAAAAAAACCCATCTTAAACAAAAGCAATAAATAGTGCTTTAATTTTTAAAAAGTCTTTGATAGATTTCAACATTATTATTGTTCAACTCTTAGCATACTAGGAGTAAGAAAAAACTTGTTTAATATAATAAAGGTTATCTAAAGAAACCTATACCAAATATCATACTTAATGGTGAAATGCTTATAGAAAGTTTTTCTTTTCAGATTGGAAGTAAGACAAGGATGGTCTATTGTCAACAGCTTCATTCCACAGTGGAAGTACTGGAGGTTCTAGAACACACAGCGAAATAAGAAATATAAAAAACCATATTTTTTTTAAAATAATTTTTATTTTGTTATATTAGCCACCATACAGTACAACAAAACCATATTTCTATACCATCCACAAAGAGATGAAATTTTTAAAAGATGCCACTTACAACACTATTAAAAAAAAAAGTAGGATGCAATCCAATAAAGACATGTAAGATCTCTATGGAGAGACTGTAAAACAATTAATATATTTCTAAGATAAATGGAGGAAGATTTCACAACTGGAGAGGAAGACTATGCTCACAGATTGCAAGTCATTACTGTAAAGATCAATAGATAAAGTGAAATCCCAACTCTGTGTGTTCATGTATAGCTTGAGCTAATAGTAAAATGTAAATTGCAAAAAAAAAACAAAAACAAAAACAAAAACAGCACAGATATTTAAGAAAAACAAGACTTTACCTTACATCCATATTCATTTTAAAGCTACGGTAGTTAAGATGTGTTTTACTGGCTCAAGGATAGACAAACAGACCAAAGGAGCTGAAAGAAGACATACCATACCACAACATAACTAGGCATATTATGGATATTTAATTTATGACAAAGGTGGCCCTGCAGAGCAGTGAGGAAAAGATAAGTCTTTTCAGTGAACAGTATTAGGACAATTAGATATCTAGTAGAAAATTAAACTTGACCCTACCTCACACCATGCAAAATATTTAACTCCAACTAGACTGAAGACTCAAATACCAAAAGCAAAATAATATACCTCTCAGAATAAAAAAAAAAATCTTCATGATCTTGGGTTAGGAAGAGATTTTTAAAACAATCCACAAAAAGCACTAATCATAAAAGAAACTTTAATAAAATTAGACTGCATTAAAATGACGAATGTTCAGAAAGTGAAAAGCCAAGCCACAGTGTGCAAGAAGATATATGCAATACATACAACCTACAAAGAGCTCATATTCAAAATATGTAAACTCCTATACAACACTGAGAGAAATGCAAACCAGTAGAAAACTGGGCAAGAAACCTGAACAAGCATTTCACAGAGGAGACTATCCACATCATCAATAAACTTAAGATGTTCAAACCTATTAGTAATCAAGGCTATGCAAATTAAAACCACAATGACATACTAACAGCTTAAAAAAAAAAAGACTTCAAGTTATGGTGGCAATTTGGAAAAACTAACTTTCATATGTTATTGGTAGAAGTGTGTACTGGTACACCTACTATATAAAACAGTGAGTCACTATTAATGTTGAAGATATCCCTCTCTTATGACCCATTCCCAGATATATATGACCCAACAGAAATGCAGGCACATGTGTATGAAGGGACAAATTTGAGGATCTTCATAATGACAAGCTTTGTCAAAGCCTCAATTAAAAATAACCCAAATATGGGGTGCCTGGGTGGCTCAGTCAGTTGAGTGTCTGCCTTTGGTTCAGGCCATGTGATCCTGGGGTCCTGGGATGAGCCCCACATCGGGCTCCTTGCTCACTGGGGAGTCTGCTTTTCCCTCTCCCCCTCCCTACCCCTGCTCATGCTCACATTTGCTCTCTCTCTCAAATAAATGAAATCTTTAAAAAAAAACAAACCCAAATATTTATCAGTATTTCTAGAGATAAACAGTGTCATTCATACAATGTAATACTGTACAGCTGTAAATGTATTTGAACTACTGCAACAACATGGATGACTAGTAGAAATATTGTTGGGTAAAAGAAGACAGATCGAATAAAAACCCCAAAAAACAAACCATTCATAGGATTCCATTCATATTTAGTAAGTTAAAACAGCAACAACAACAACCAAAAAAAAGGCTCAGACAGTAAAGAGACATATAGTGAGAACAGTGCTGGAGTGGAGAGGAGCTTTTGAATCCTGGCAATGTTCTATTTCTTGACTTGGGTGATGCTTGCTTTATATTAATTTATTAAGCTGTAAAGTTGTGTTTTATGTACTTTTCTTCAAGTGTTACATTTCACAGTAAAAAAGTTGAAAACAAAAGATAACGGCACTTCAGGTAAGGGAAAGGAATCAGCAATGGCAAAAAAAAAAAAGAGGAAAACAAATGTAAGGTGTGTTTAGGCAAACTACATAGGTACATAATTAAGCAGAGAGGTCTTATAGAGGAATGGTCAGAGAGAAGTCTAGAAAACTGGAATAGACTGCAGTTTATTTTATCCTACTGATAAAAGACTACTGAGATTCTTAGGGGCACCTGGGTGGCTCAGTCGGTTAAGCATCTGCCTTCAGCTCAGGTCATGATCTCAGGGTCCTGGGATCAGGTCCTGGGATGTAACCCACATTGGAGTTCCCTGCTCAATGGGGAGTCTGCTTCTCTCTCTCCCTTTGCTCCCCCCCCCACCCAACTTGTGCTCTCTCTCTCAAATAAATCAATAAAATCTTTAAAAAAAAAAAAAAGACTACTCAGATTTTTTTTTAAATTTTTATTTTTTACTGGAGATATGTCTGGATCATGGTAGTATTTTAGGAATATCAATCTCACAGTGATGTGCAGGTTGTGACAAGATGAATGGCCTGGGCATCAGGGTAACAGGAATGGGGAAAAGGTCACCACCAATGTGGCTGTGAAAAATGTGGTATCACTAAAAGAAAAGAGGAAAGTAAAAGCTGTGTGAGGGAAAAAAATCATCCTCTCTTTAGTTTAAGAGAGGATGATAGGAAATATTCCTCTCTTTAGTTTAAGAGAGGATGATAGGAAATATTCCAAAGGGAGTTACTTAGGGGACAACGATTAAAGCTAGGATGAAAAATCTGGGAGTCAACACATGGCAGAACTGAAGCTAGGGTAACAGATTATAACTCTCTGAGACAGAGGGGAAGGTAAGAAGTTAGGGACGGAAAGTGAGATGACAATCAAAGAACATGTAGGTGGAATATAAATCCATGATTAAGAGAAAGGTAAGAAACAAAAGGGTTTCATAAAGAAGAGCACTGTCAAATGCAATGCAGGTCAAAAAGTGTGAGGAAGAAGAAAAGGCTCAAAGGTCACCACTAATAAAATTTTCAGTAAACTGGTTAGAACAAAAATCATACTGAGTTAAAAACAGGTGCGTGGTGAGGTGCCTGACTGGCTGAGTCAGAAGAGCATGTGATTCTTGATCTCAGGGTTGTAAGTTCAAGCCTCACGCTGGTTGTAGAGATTACTCAAAAAATAAAATCTTAAAAAAAATTTTTTTTGAGTGGTAAAGAAATAAAATAAGCAGTATTTTATTGAGTAGTGTCACTCCATTTAAAAGTAATAGAAAAACATTTTGTAGGAAGAAGCAACAGCTTTTAAACAGATGTGTATTTTTTTAACTAGGAGAGATTCATATGCATTTAAAGAAGATAAACATTAAAACAAAGGCTTTTTTAAAAAGATTTTTAAACATTTTTATTTTTTAAGACTTTATTTATATTTATTTGACAGAGAGAGCGAGCGAGAGAGAACAAGCAGGGGGAGCTGCAGAGGGAGAGGAAGAAGCAGGCTCCCCATTGAGCAGGGAGCCTGATATGGGGTTCGATCATCCCAGGACCCTGGGATCATAACCTCAGCCCAAGGCAGACACTTACACAACTGAGCCACCCAGGTGCCCCTAAGATTTTATTTTTAAGTAATCTCTACACTCAACCTGGGGCTCAAACTTACAACCCTGTGATCAAAAGTCGCAGGCTCCACTGACTGAGCCAGCCAGGTGCCCCAAGAACAAAGGCTTTTAAGAGAAGAATGAACTGTAATTCAGACATTTTTTCAAAATGAAAACATGTATGAAAAGTAAAAAAATGTTTAACATTTAAATTTTTCTTATATATATTGTTTTTTATTAAGAAAAAGATAAGTTACTTGGCCATGGTCAGAAATGTTAAGTGATCTGCCCAAGGTCACAAGGTTAAG
Organism: Ailuropoda melanoleuca; assembly: GCF_002007445.2. Classification (NCBI taxonomy): domain Eukaryota; kingdom Metazoa; phylum Chordata; class Mammalia; order Carnivora; family Ursidae; genus Ailuropoda; species Ailuropoda melanoleuca. The sequence goes on from NC_048224.1 coordinate 50,365,533, forward strand.
TCAAGTGATGGAGCTGTTTCAACCTTACTACTTTTCCAAAAACAGACCTCCCATTAAACCAAACTACCTCCTATAGAGGTAGGGTGCAGGAATAGGGCGGGATATATCAAAATTGAGCCTCAGTGTTACTGCTGCCTTTTTTTCCCCTAACCAAAGAAACAACAGGAGTCACAACAAAATCTATGAAACAAAGAACTGACTGCATGTATTCTTACCATCCTGTGAGTGATCACTTAGTACCTCCATATGGCAACTAGTTCTACTTTAATTGGGCTAAATACAGAAGAAAGCCTATTACAAAAATTTCTCTTAGACTCACCTCTCCTCTCAGCCTTACTGTTAGAAAAATACCTCCCCCACCCCAAGAAGGACATTTTACTCATTCCAGTGGCTCAGGTTACGCAAATTACTATTGGAACTGATTTTTATCAAAACCTGCTTTTCAGACTGTGATGAAGGCCAGATTTAGGAAATGGAGAGTACAGCTGCTTACTTCGCCAAAATCATACTGACAACTAAGGCAATTTGGAACTTGCCTAGCTAAAAGGTATTTAAAACAAAGGGTATTTACAACAATTTCAACCGGATTACTGGTTCTAACTCCCCTGATCAGCTGCACATTCTTCTAAGTACTACTGACTCCACCCAGTTTCATAGGTCACCACCATCTGAAATGAAGTCCTTGAAATTAGTAGCAACAGGTACCCTCAAAATTTTATCTGAACACAAAGAATTCAACAGAAATAAGTGAAAATCATAAGAATTCTCTTCTACTGCACATACCACTATAAAAATCCATTTCCAGAAGCCACATGTGGAGTACCTCAGAGGACATTTCTAAAAAATATTATCAGTTGAACGAAAACAAGTGAACAATTCACAACATTGTTACAGACTGAATGTTTAGGAGTTATCCTTACAGGTCAATGAATAAAAGATGGGAAAAAGACAAAAGAGGGGTGCCTGGCTGGCTCAGCGAAGCACGCAACTCTTGAACTCTGGGTTGTGAGTTCGAGGCCCCTGCTGCCAAAGAAAATGTTACCATCATTAACTGCTTAGGCCTGAAAACAAAGATGAAATGGTTCACAAATTATAATTAGCTGAAGCCACAGGAAATGAATCCAGGGAAAATGCTACCTCATCATTCTTGGTGGGGCCAAGAAAATAAAAATTCTGATCACAGTCCCTAGTTCCTTTCTATCTCTTATGTATAGGAACCTTCAAATTAGGAATCAAGTTTCTATTTGTGGTGAAACAGTTTTTATATTCCTGTAAATTCAGGTTTTCCAGATGGAGATAAGAACCTGCAAATCTGTGGTTTGTCCTATTTGGATTGCTACTGGGAACTTTAAACGATCTCTTATTCATTTAGGGGAAAAAAAGAGTTGGTCGAGCCTGGGGAGTCTTCTCTGAAAATATATAAATATACAGATAGTTCATTAATAGATAGCTTGGATCCATGTACTAGAGCTCTAAACAAGTACATATTTTTGAAGCTGAAGTATAACGTAGACAATGATTCACTATGTAATAATTACTACTTCTTGCTCTTAATCATCTTGTGATATTTATTCACCAAATAAACCTTTGAGAGTTCCTCTGCACTCTTCACATGTACCTCAAAACATCAGAGGAGACATAATTTCAATACAGAGCAATCAACACTAAACTAGAAAGAGAAGGCATACTGAGAAGTGGGTGATTCTAGTGCTAGATGAAGAAGGTGAAGGAAAGATTATCTAGAAGAGGTGTCACCTGAACTGGGCCTTAGAGCAGAAGTATGTCAAAGGGAATTTCAGCCAGAGGGAACAGTATAGGCAAAGAGGCTTGCTGGCTGTAGGTATTTAAACATATTTTAGAAGAGTGTGGCTATCTGAGATACAGGGAGGTGAGGAAGGCTTCACTGAACTCTAGAACATGTAATTCTGGAGTTAGATTGACTTGGGAGTCTTCTGTAGGGAGGCTGTAGGCACGCATGAGATTGCCAGAAGGCAGTGTATGGTAAGAGAATAGAATCTGTAATAGATAACTTTTGGGTTGTCTTCTCAGCTCACACCAATCCTCTTTCCTTTGAGAACAGCCATTGTTGTGGCCCGTAAGGCACCAGGTTTACACTGCTAGATAAGGTGAATGGAGCAGAAGAGATAATGGCTACTGCTAACTGGACTACAAAAAGACAATGGCCCAAGTTGGTTCAATGAAATTCTCTATTTTCAAGATTTTGTAATGAGGCACAAGGATTGCTAGCTTGTGATGAGCCTGGAACTGTGAATGTGACTGGTGAGATGGCCTTGTTCCAGAAAAGGAGAGGATGAGGGTGTTCATCTCGGTGGTAGTGGTGGTGATGAGGGGTGGGATAAAGTGAAGCAGAATTATTACATAGTGAATACATACCTCATGACTTCGTAAGGGTTGAGAGCAGTTGCTACAACTCCTGAAGCTTAAATATGTAATTAAAACATACTGGTCTCAATTCAATCTGTGAACACTCCCAACCTTAACAAGCCTACTTCCTCCCTTTTCCACCAAGAGTTTTACAGCCTTTGGAGATTAATACCACTAGTCTCAACAAGTGAGTTACATAGTTACATAATTTCTAGTCCCCTTATCATACTGGTCATCTGCCTTTCCCTCCGGACATGTTCCTGCTTCTAAGGATCATATGAAAATAAATTGTTCAGAATCTACTGTGGCTTGGGGCACCTAGCTGGCTTAGTCGGTAGAACATGCAACTCTTGATCTTGGGGTTGTAAAATCGAGCCCCACACTGGGTGTAGAGATTACTTAAAAATAAAATAAATAAATAAATAAAAAGAATCTACTATGGCTTGATGAGTACAGAACAGAGAGGGGGTCTATACTTCTTGCCCCCTTTTGTACACTATGTTTTATTTTTTTTCTAAAGATTTTATTTATTTTATTTTAGAGAGAGTGGGAGAGAGAAAGAATGTGCCAGCAGGGGGAGGGACAGAGGGAAAGAATCCCAAGCAGACTCCATTGAGCATGGAGCCCAATGCAGGGCAGGATCTCACGACCCTGGGAGTTCATGACCTGAGCCAAAACTAAGCATGGGACGTTTAACCGACTGAGCCACCCAGGTGCGCCTGTTTTGTCTTTTTAAAAGATTCTTTAATTTCTTTAAGTAATATCTATACCCAATGTAGGGCTTGAACTCACAAACCCAAGATCACGAGTCACATGCTCCACTGACTGAGCTAACCAGGTGCCCCCACTATGTTTTTAATTAATATAAATCTAGTCTATCACCTTTAGGGCAGTTGTAATGTATTTGTGAAAGTATACACTATATGATTGTATAAAAAGATGATGGATTAATATTATTGATGAGTACTAAGTATATAAGAACTCCACTTTCTCAGCCTTTTTTCATGTTTTGCTGCTAAGCTGCCTCATTCACATCCTGTAATGGCAAGCTTAGGCCTTGGCACCAAATACAAGACTTTGTTTATTGCCTTGTTTGAGTCGCCCCAATGTCCTATTAAGATGGTATGAGCTTTTCCTCCTAGCTTTGGATCATCAATAGAAGCACAAGACCCACATTCCACATCTGTACTTCAGCTTTTATGCAAAATAGGTAAGGATTAAGCTAGGCTTATGATCTTAGGCTGGTCATTTCTCTATATATCAAAAAACAATACAGTAAGTATAATTTTTATATCAAAATTCTTATTTTTTAGCTATGTTTTTATATTTATACTCCCCTCCCCAAGTTTTACTGAGATGTAACTGACATATAGTACTATATAAATTTAAGGTGTACAGCATAATGACCTCACTTATATATACTGTGAAATAATTACCACAAAAACAGTGACTAAGAGGATGAGCCATGGAGTCGAACTGTCTGGATTCAAATCTCAGCTTTTACATTTATTAAATGTATGGTCATATTGCTTCAGTTCCCTCATCTGTAAACTGTGGATATACAGGATGTGTATCACTAGGTTTCTGTGAGGACTGAGTTAATACATGTAATGTGCTTAGAACAGAGTTAATATGTGCAAAATTCCTGACACATAATAAATGCTCAATAGGGATGCCTGGCTGGCTTAGTCTGTAGAGTATGTGACTCTTGATCTCAGGGTTGTAAATTCAAGCCCCACGCTGGGTGCAGAGATAACTTAAGAAAATAAAATCCCTAAATAAATTTTTTAAAAAGCTCAATAAATGTGAGCTATTATTATCACTATCATCATATCATCACTAGTTTCTCTCAGGATATTCATCAGTAAAATCAGGTCAGTGATTCCCCCTGAAAACTTCCTATGAGGACTAAATAGGAATAGATAAGAAAGTGCCCTCTATACTCTAAAGTTCAGGGTGCCTATGAAGAAGGATGGTAATTCACCTGAGTAATGTCTAACTCCGGAATGCCTGGGGCCTACTGGGTTTGCCTACGAGTGAGGTAAAGATAGAATAGCTTCACATATCTGGCAGCAGCATGCCTGCTCCCCCTTTTAGCTACCCGCAGTTTTGGAGATTACTACTTGGGTCAGAGAACCCAAATTTCATTTACTGAGCTTTTGTAACAAATTGTCCTTAAAGTTTTCTGTTTGTATATTTTATTTTTACTGTAATTATAAAGTCAAAAGCAAAAGCAACCCCAGCTTTGCATTCTATCTAGTCACTATTTTAGTTGTGTGACAATTTCTCTGAGCTTCAATTTCCTTATCTATAAAGATAAAAATATTCATCTGACAGAACTGCTGTGAAATGAAGGGATTAAAATATGTAAAAGACCTATAGAAATGAAGACGTGGATCAACAAATATACTTGCATTTTATTATGTTATGGTTATTATTTCTCTACCTGGGGTCCATAGCTCTTTTTAGAAATATCTTCCATGGGGCACCTGGCTGGCTCAGTTGATAGAGCATGAGACTCTTGATCTTGGGGTTGCAAATTCAAGCCCCACACTGGGAGCAGAGATTACTTTAAAATAAAATCTTAAAAGAGAGAGAGAGAGAAAAGAAATATCTTCAATGAATTTGAGCTTAATTTACAGGTCCCTATTAGAGAGGTAAAAACACACACGGTGCAATTATACCAAAGAGTTAAGCCAGAATTGCCAAAATATCCTTTAGGAAAGTGTGCATACACAAAATTGCCTTTGCCTTTATTCCAAAGAGACTCCTGGGGACTCTTGTTATAGTGTAGCTTTCAACTGTTAAAATCTTGTGCTTCCACTGTCAAACACTGAATTAGAGACTGATTTGGCTACTGAAGATTCCACTGATGAGGGTATTACTGACCTTGAGAGTTGATGTGTTTGTTATTACCTATCTTGCCATTTGTGTCTTCTCTGATTTACTTGATCCTGGATAATGCAGTCATTAAATTTCAAAACCACAGGGGGCTTTAGAAATATACCAGAGTTTCCTCATTTTCACTTTATAGATGGAGAAACTGAGGTCCAGAGAATTAAAGTAATTTGAGCATGTTTGCATTAGTAACCTCTACACTACAGCTGCTTCTGCATTTCATGTGGCTTTTAGATGACCTATCTATCTACAACACTCAGTGGCTGCTATTCTGGATCACATGAATTTGCATACCAAACTTTCTATTCCAGTAAACTGGTAACTCTTTGCAGAAATTGGGAATACTATGGAATCTTGAGTGTTAAAGTGTTCAAAGCAACCTTCTGAAATTTAAATATCAGAATTGAATATAGATGGGCCCTCAGAATTGCTATATAGTTCCACACTGAAATCCTTAAAATATATATGTAAACTCTATGTGGGCCAGCACTTTATCTGTCCTGATCACTGTGGGGCCTTATCCATGGAGTTTTACGAAGTGAAAGTACTCAGGAATATTTGCTGAATGAATGGAAGAAATTGGACAAGCATCTGAATTCTTTCCTTTTTGAAACACTTTCCTCCCTTGGCTTTCAGAATACCACTCTCCAGGTTTTCCTACTTTCTCTCAGACTACTAGTTTCTCAATCTCTTTTACTGAGTATTCTTGGAACTCCTAGATATTGGCATATCTTCAGGGGTTAGCTCCTGGAGATACCTTCTATCAATATTCTCTCTTTAAAGGACTCAGTCTTCCATCTATATTGTGATAATTCCCCCAAAGTGTACTTATTTAACCAAAAACTTCCCTTGAGTTTCAGACTTCGATATCTAAACTGCCTATTTAACATTCTATTTAGCTTTCTAACAGGCAACTTAAATTCATTCAACGTAATTCTAGATTCTATTCCTACCTCCTATATCACCATGTTTCTTAAGTAATCTTCATCTTACTAACTGAAACCAATATCCATTAGCTGTTCAAGCCTAAAATCTAGGAGTCACTCTTCAGTCCCTTTACTCTATTTTATATTCCATCATCAAACCGTCAGCAAACCCTATCAGTTCTCCCTCTAGAACAGATCTCAAAACTACTCTTCATCTCCACTACTACGAGCACTGCTTCAAGCTCTTACCATCTCTCACTTGAATGACTACTTGGTCTACTACTGGTCTCCCTACTTCTTTTGGCTCTTACTAAGTTAAATATACACTTACCAATGACCCCTTGAGTCCACACTTAGGTAATTCATCATAGAAAAATGAAAACTTAGGTTCAAACCCAAACTTGTACATGACTGTTTATAGCAGTTTTATTCATAATCACCCCAAACTAGAAATAACTCAAATGTCCTTCAAGAGATGAATAGCTTAACAACCATACAATGAAATACTATTCATCAATAAAAAAGAGAATCAATTATTGATTGATGCAGGTTAACAACTCAGATGAATTTCAAAGGCATTTATACTGAGTGAAAGAAGCCGGCTTCAAAAGGTTACATACTGTATAATTCCACTCATATAACACTGTCAGGAAGATAAAAGTATAGTAACAGAGAACAGACTGACCAGCGTTGCTAGGAGGCTAGGAGTAAGGTGAGGTTATGACCATGGAGGGATAGTAGCATGAGGGAGTTTCTGGGGGTTAAACTGCTCCGTATCTTGACTATAGTGGTAGTTTTACAAATCTATATTCGCAGAACTGCACACCACCTCAAAAACTCAATTTTACTGCATGTTAATTTTAAAATAAAATTAAAAATTAAAAACAAAAACAACTAATGGTACTTAACCAAAAACATAATACTCTGGTCACTAATCATCAACTATTTCACCTAGATCTAAGTAAAACTATAATGAATATCTTAGTAAAAACATATACAACTTGCCCTAGAAAACTAAAAGAAAACTTTCAGTCTTAACTAGTGAAAGAGATATTATTAAGATAATATATCATTAAGATATTATTAAAACTCTATTTCTCCATTCATTAAAGAAATACAACAGAGCCCATTTCTGTTTGGAACATTCCCACAGAGCACAGACGGCCCTGGGCAGGGAGTATAACTTCTTAAAACCATTTAGCCAAGACCTCTCCCTTTTAAAGGACCTGGTAATTTGTAACAAGGTTAAGTGAGGTTACAGCATATTCTCCCTAAATCCCAGCAGCAGTGGTGTACAGACTTCTAGCTCTGAGGCAGACCTGTGTTCCCTTCTAGCAAAGTACTACATTAATCTCTTCAACATATTTGCAAGGGGTGGATTAAGAGGAATGTGAAGAGGCTCTCTTCTGCTCAAGGGGTAAGGGCATCCATTCACAGACTAAAGTTCTCTCTAGGGCTTCCCTTGCATCTAGAACCTTTATGCGCCTTACTTATAACTCATGGGATACCCTGTCAGGTTGTTTCATATTACTATGCCTTCGCTCATGCTGCTCTTTCTGCCTGGGAGACCCTTCCACACTTTACCAGCCTGGCAAATGTCAACCAAACTCTCATGATGCCTTCCTGGGTGAAGTCTAACCTGACAGCCCAAACAGAAACGAGCTCTCCTATCTCTGCACAACCTCTGTACCCTCCAAGATTGCTATCATTGTTCCTCCAATACTTTGTGGCACTTACCTATTTATTTCCCTCTACTAGACTGTATGTTCCACAGAACAGGGAGAGATTCTTACTTTTTCTGCAACCCCAATATATACCAAGCACAGAGCAACCACCGGTGAACATCAGTTGAATGAAGAGTAAAGCTTCTCTACTTGCAAATCAAAATGCACAATTTATAAGGACTCTAGATGACAAACTAGTGGGCCAGCCCAGATACCTTGCGCCAATGCTTAAAAGCTCAGTACTCAGCTCCCTAGGTCCCCTCAATTCTAAGGTCTTGGTGAAAGAGAGACCAATTAGCATGCTTTAAGTAAAACCATATGTTCTAGGAGAGTGGAAAATGTAGTTGCCACATTTTCCTTTGCCTTACCAAAAGGAAATCTTCTGACCAGATTTCGTTTGATGGGGCCAGAAGAGAGACATGTGCATTATTGGATATTCTCATACTATTTGCCAAAAAGTGCATTTATAACTACTTCCAAGTGTAAAACAATGTTCAGAATAAGTGGTAAAGTCTCTCTACATTCATCACTAGGACCAAAAATAATGAAACTTAAACATGGAGCATAAGCACTCTTTTACACACTACACGCACACACAATTTTACTAACATAGCCAAAGGGTTCTGCTTCCTTGAGGCACTGAATCAATACTTTCACAAAACTGTACTCCTTCTCCCTACTCCTCCCTAGACATTCATCATTCTCTTACTTTGGGGTAAGACTAATGGTTGGTAGAAATAAAGAATGAAGAAACTGAATACAAACATTTTTCAGCATATGACATATGATAAACTTACAAAATTAAAACTATTCTATGGTGGGTAGTTTCTCTCTAGTATCAGATTGGTAAGCTCATGGCAAATATTTTAGAGTACATGATTCCAAAAGGCATGTAGGCATGACAGCAAAAGTGCTGAGGAAGAATTAATTTCCACATATTCAAAAGGAACTCAGAATCCTAAGCAATTAACAACTATCTCATAGCAAACTTAAAAAACAAAAGCCATCAATGCATATGAGTGTGTGTGCACGTACATATACTCTTATGACAGTGATAGTAGCCAAGACTTCTGTGACTAGCACCTATTGGGTGCCAAGCTTTTCTCTTAACACACCTTTTCTTTCTACACTGACTCATGTGCATGCACTTTGGCCACTGGGATGGTGTTTACTTTTTTCTTTTTTTAAATGTCCAAAACTTGCATCTGCTGTAAATGGTTATTTAATGAACTGTAATTAACATTTAATAAATTACCCATAACTTATCAGCTCCTTTGAAAAGCAAAGCTAGTTGCTGTAGCCATTACTCTGAGGGAACATGCTGAAACCTCACAAAAGGAAAATGTTTTTGCTAACAGTGAAACATGCAAACAGAGTAATGATGTTTAGAGGATTTCCCCACTTTTGACAATTGCAATCCAGGACTCTAATTTTACTATGTAAAAAAAATATTTGAGGGGCGACTGGGTGGCTCAGTTGTTAAGCATCTGCCTTTGGCTCAGGGCGTGACCCCGGAGTCCTGGGATCGAGCCCCGCGTCAGGCTCCCTGCTCTGCTGGGAGCCTGGTTCTTCCTCTCCCACTCCCCCTGCTTGTGTTCCCTCTCTCACTGGCTGTCTCTCTCTCTCTCTCTCTGTCAAATAAATAAATAAAATCTTAAAAAAAAATTTTTTTTTGAATATTCTATTTGGAGCCATAAATTTGAAGGAACAAAAACATTTCAAGAAATGTAGGGAAAAAAAAAAAGCTAAAGAAATACAGGGCCCCAAAGTGAAAACAAATCCTTCTGCCAGTTTTGAATAATGCTTTTGCAGCCAAATGTTCCTTGTCTCCCCGCAATTGTTAATATCTGTTAAGCGGCATTAACATTATTTCCTCTTTGTGGTTCAAAACCGAGAGCTGCAATTCTAATTTATCTGTGTTCCCAGGGATTAGAACATGGTAAATGCCCAATGAATTTGCCTACATAAATTATAATTTTATACACAGAGATCAGAATAATGAGCCACTGATAATAAGCTCTCAACCCACAGAAGGCAGGGACACCAAAGATTCCAAAGTTAGGTAGGGCTGTGATTAGCGTGCTAACAAAATTCCCAACTTTACCACTTCATGGTAAAGCTTCTGAGAAGGGGCTATTAAACATGGCTATGGCCGCTGTCTTAGCATCTATTTATCTAGCAAACACATGGAAGGAGATGACCAACCTGACTATCCTTCCTTTCCTGTTAATTACTTAATCTGTGTGCTCACTAAAAACCCATCCTCTCTCCTTCTTCTTCCAATGAACACAACTGTAAAAGACTCTCTTAGGGGAAAAAAAATCCACAAATTTTTCAGAGATACTCTCATTACAATTTATTTTTATTAGCCCAGGAATAGATTATTAGCACAGCAACTGGCCCAGGAGAAGGCTCAGCAGCTTGTCTCACCGGTTATACAGCATTTTCAAGGCTAAATTTCCAAAGGGCTCCTCCCTGAATGTTGTTCACTGAATGGAGGCATTGGGGGGCATGCAGGCTTTTCTACTTGGAATATTAAACAGTACCAGCCACAGGCTCACCCAAGAATCCTCTCCTTCCTAATCTCCCTAAACTTGTATTCTATAAAATTCATTTCAATTTCAAGGCATGTTAAGCATGTGCTGGGCACTGTGACAGAGGTTCTCTTATTTAATTCCTATAGCAACCCTGTGAGATTGGTATTACTATCTCCTGTTGTACAGATGAGGAAATTGAGGCTCACAGAGGTCAAGTGACTTGACCAAGTGACAGAATCAGGCTGCTGAGATTCTTTCCCCAACATTGGGAATCCTGTAGCAAAGCAATGGATGCAGCCAAGTTTTTAGGAGCCATTTGGGCAACAAGGGATGAGTCCTTACCATACAGACCAAGAGGTCTGCTCAGAGGCCATGGAAGCAAAGGCATGTTTTATTTTTGCTTTTATTTTATTTTAATGGCTAAAAATCCTATAGGAATTCTTACTGGCCCCAGTGAGAATCCAAAGAGGCCCACCAGTCAGTTGACTCCTGACCTTCCATGCTTCTCATCCTAATTAATGCAAGGTCCTTGGATGACAGTGCGAGCATCAAGACCTTGTTAGAGTTAGCAATGACCTTTACAACTATCAGGCCTTTCAAAATATGTAAAACAGCTGTGCATCGGGAACGCCCCCAAATTCTCAACCTTGAAATAGGAGTAGACGCATTTTTCCTAATTATGGTGTTTTTACCAAGTCTTTGGGACATGACTTTTCACATGGCTAAAAAATATTTGAGGAGTGGCTTGTTTTTCAATTGCCCAAGCAAACCACTGAGGCATGCAGAAAGAAGATTCTTAACAAACTGACTGATTTCTTTGGCTTAAAAAAGAAATCCTAGTAGCAGGGGAGATAGGGAAAAGAGAACCATCTGAAAAAATTGGGGGGAGGGGTGAGGGAGAATGTTTGGTTTCCATACTTGTGTCTCTAATATCCTTTTGTTCTCCTACCTCATTGTATTAAGGATGCTAAATCAAACATGATTGCAGTGATGTTTGTGTGTGAAAATGACAAAAGCAACGGGCCAGAATCCCAACCTCATCTTGAACCCTGAAGACTTTTATGGCTTTTCCTTCAGTAGGCCCTCCCCCTTAAAGCACATTAAAGACCACATTGTTCAAAAGGGTCATGGTAGGTTTCATACCCCATTTTAATACAATGTAAATGGTAACTGAACTTCCAAGTTTTATTAGTAATATTTGTATCTCTCTGGAAAATGCCCATTAAAAGAACGGATCCCCTGGTTTAAATATTAATGCAGAATTATAATTATCAGAGAGGCAAAACAATGGTATCAAGGAGGTACTGTGATGATTAATTTAGATTTTCTTTAATGTATCATTTTCCCCAGAAAAGGGGTACAGGTGAGAGACGGGTTAAAAATATCCTAATAATCTTGTTAAGTGTCTACATATTCTCTCAAACCTCAAAACTGTCCAGGAGAGCATGTCATCTCAACTCAAGAAGCATAAAATAAATTAAACTTGGGGCTCATTTCAACTGCAGGTCTTTCTCCCTGCCCCCCACCCTGCCCTTATTCCATTAGCATGTCCGCAAGTCACATTATGGACCCCAAGGTGGTTTATGCATTTATTCCTGAAAGATTTCAAATGGCGAGAATGATATTAAAGGCTCTTTATGATTCTATTTTCCACAGCTGTTACCATCAGTTGTCACCAATACTTTGGGGGTTTAGTGGGAGAGGCGGCAATGACTCCATTTAACAGCCATAAAGAATTTGCATCATAAAGCACCTACGGAACAACTGCCTTAGTCCTCTGAAAAGGCATACAGTAAAAAAGGAATGTTACAGGTGGGCTTGGGAAAGAAGAATTCAAAAACTGAAAATCTGCATTGGACTAAAATTACAACAAACTTGGTAGTGCTTTTAAAATCAAAATTTCATTCGTGGAACTGCTCACTTTACCAAGCTCAGGTATCTGCTCAATACCCATATATAATATGCATTAAGCTGTGGCATGATATCATGAGTTAAATGCATTTTAAAATAAAACCTATGATTTTTGTAGATTTCTTGGCTATGAGTCTGGTTTAAACGATCTCAAAATAACACACTAAGAACATCTGTTTAGTTGAGATGAAGTTTCAAGAGCCAATACCAGCTGTTGGGGGAGGGATTTCACACGTGTTACTTAAATCCTAACCAAATTTTGGTTTTTTTCATTCCCTTAAGGATGCTTCCAACCCCAGTAGGGTAAAGCAAATGTTAGAATAAAAAAGAAAGAAGGAGAAAGGAAGAGGAGGGGAAAAGGAAGAAAGGAGGAGAAAGAGAAAGAGAGAGAGAAAGGAAGAAAGAAAGAGAGAAAGAAAAAGATTACTCAATGCACTGATCCATGTGACTAAGACCAAAATGATCACCCTCTCCAATTCAATACAGTATTAGCATGAGGACAAAAGGCGTTTAAAAATCAATTTGGAGTTATTTCTAGTGGGGATTGCATGATCCTAGCAAGTTGAGGAGTGAGAATATTCCCAACGTTAAAAGGGCACTCTTTTAAGTATTTTCTCCTTGAAGAGCAATCTGATTTTCACAAGGAATTCATTTGGTGGCATTGTTTTGGTTTTAGGTGTCTGTCCTGCCAGGCAGGGGCCATGCACAAGGGCTGCATCTATCTTGAAGTGTGCACAATGGCCTCTCTTGCGGCTCGCTCTCTGTTATTGATCCTTACAGATGCTCCAAGGCCCTTCCCCCACCTTTCTCCAAATCCCAACCCCCCATTCTGAAAGATAGCTTAAGAAATAAGACTTCCTGCCTAGCGACTGGCAGGGCTGAAAGACCAGATTGTATGACTCCACAGATCAGGCCTGCCACAGTGAAAGCTTGAATAGAGTTAACCCTCTGTGAACTAAAACAAAACATTTGTATGCCCAGCTGTGACAAAGGTTAATTTAAATGGACAAGGGCCCAATATCTAAAACCAGGCAACACTTTTTTTTACAGTAGCATTTTCACTCAACTCTTTTGTAAGTAGTCTGATTTTGCTTTTTAAGCTTTCAAAGATCTTCTTCAGCTGGGATAATTCATTTTGCTTTACTAGAATTTTATATGGAAGTTTCAGTTGAAAATTTTAAAATTCACTTCCCTGTTTTATAAAAATTCTTGTTTTAGTACCAGAAGTTATTTTCTGTCATTGACCAGCTAAGAAAAATCAAAGTTTCAATACTTAATTAAATAAGAACTGAGGGAGAACTTTCTCTTCAAATCTTTTTTTTCTTTTAGAACTTGTGGAAGAGATTCAAGGTGGTTGGAAAAAACATCCAAATCCTCCAGGGCTATCCCTTCCAAACTTATGCAACCACTGCTCTGGTATCTCTACCTGCCCTTAAACTCCGATTCCAATGGGGGCAGAGCAAATCTTACTTCTTAAATTACTCCTTTCTGGAAAAGCTAGTATATCCAGAATACAAAGAATTTCTGTGTATATTGGGTGAAGAAGAAGAAGCTATTCAAAATTAAAAGTATCAGGGCTTGCATGTAACTGATAATTTCTACAAATTTTTTGTTTCCAGTAATAGACACTAAAAACCAATGAGGTCATAATTCTGGCATATATGGTGCTGGGAGAGAATATACAGGGAGCATTACTATGAAGAATAAAATGTTGTTTGAGAGGAGATCTGTCCCCCTTCCCTGGGTTTGTGCATCCTCCGAATGAGAATGAAACAGCAAAGCTGCCTGTGGCAGATGTTAGCCGTGCCGCACGGGGCTAGGACTCTTTCCTAGGACTAGCTATTTTATTAGTTAATGTCCTAGAAATTTACTAACTACCTCAAATCTGAAACTCTTCTGTCTATAGCTCAACAGAGTTTACCTATGAGAAACCAAACTTTTGGCAAAGTCTTAGACTCTATCTTTTATAAATACAGCAAACAAATACAGCAAATCTTTAATTCTAAGATTCATCTTCTAGCTGTTTCTTTACCTGTATATCTGGCCCAAATAATAAAGTTGTGGGGCACTGGGGTTACTCACACAAGTAGGAGCCTATCTCTGAACATAAATTGCAATACCAACTGGTTGCTATTAAGGAAACACACACACACACACACACAAATGTATTTACCCATTTTAAAAACAACCTACTTAAAAAGAAATTAGTAATGGCTTAGTCTTATACCCCAAACCGTAAAATATCTAAATTCCCCCAAAGGAAATGAGGCCGCCTTATCAACGGCCTCATGACCCTAATACTATCTATAATTACAGTACTAAATAAGGCTTTCACAGATGGTGAACTGGATTAAGGAATTTAAAATATAAAATTCTGTCAAGAGGTAAACGAACAATTTTTTAAAATGTAAACTTTACCTAAGGACTGTGATGCAAAATGAAGTTAAAAATTTTTTTCAAGTCACTATAAAATTTAAATCCAGTTTTTCTTTTTTTGCCTGCTCTTTCTCTTATAATCATCAGCTACAAGAATTTACTACATTTCTCCCTCACTTTTCTCCAATCCAAAACATTTATAGCCAGTTGCTATGTACATGAAAACTTGTTGGCTGAATTCTGCTAAGACACAAAAACGGAGTGGACTGCCTCCCTCCTCCCTCAAGGCTACTATTTGTTCTAAGCCTTCAAAGAAAATTTCTAAACCTTAGATTTGTGCCCAGACTTAAACAGTCAGTTCCCTTACCTTCCCATGTCTCCATTTCATGCTTCTGGGAGTCTGTTGAGAAGTTCTATTGCAGCCATGAAGAAACAGAGATTACGGGACAAGTCCAGCTTGATGACCACCCTTCCGACACTTGGTCAATTTCTCTCTTAGCTGGGACTACGACAGTCATCCTCACAGGTCAGTTTACAAGCCAGTCATGTGATTAGAAAGTTCAGGCGCTAAGGTCACAACGTGTATGGAGTTCGTTTATTGCCAAAGGTTATCTAAGTGGAACTGATAGACTTATTTTCTTTTGTTAACAATACTGCCTAGAATGTCTCTCTGAAAAGTACTGTGGGAATATTTAATAGGAAATACTCCTCTGGTCTTCTTTAAACTGAAATTCTAAAATTAAAAGGCAGCATTTTAGAAGATTTGGTTTTCATTTAATTGAAAGAGTTCTAGTACATGGAGTTTTTTCCCTTTTTTCTTTCAAGAGCCATTCTATACTCTATTTTCCTACATTCTGGATTAGAACATTTAGAGTTGAAATATTTGGCACGAGGAAAAGACAGAACAAAAACTCCATGTTATGCATGTATTGGGGGGAGGGTAAGACTGGGATTCCCTGCTTTTTGTCATTGTAATAAACAATGACAAGGCAAATTCTTCTGAGAAAATTAAAACGCGGAGCACTGAGTTATTTTGCAGGGTTCACTTTAATTTTGGCCCTTAATTTTCATGCTCTGGTTATACACACTAGTCTGAAAGAATGTAGAGAAAGAAAACTAGGTCTGCAAAATCCTTTCAGAAAGCACAAAGGTTAGAAATATCATCCCCTGCCCCCAGCCAAAAGCTTAAATCTTTAAAGTAAGCTTCCTGCTTCATTCCCTTAAAACTCCCAAGATCTTAAGCAATTTCGTGCTATGCCTCCCTGATGGCGAACCATACCAGTAACATAGCAGAGTATGTGTATGCATATATATGCTCAGACTTTGCCATAGAGCTGCAGAGGCTGGCAAATCTGAGCCATATGCTAATGACATATGATGTCAAACGTTCAGCTATCCATTCAGATAGCAGAACACTAATTACAGGGCGAATTCCTCAGAGAAGGTGGTATGACCTAAAGACCAACTGATTTCAGGGATAAATTCTTTTTAACTGTGCAAAATGTTTCACCCTATGAAATCTTCCTTTCTCCCTAGCCTAGCCTTGGGAGTAACTTAAGGCCAAGCACATTTTATAGCAGTGTTCCAGAAAAAAGAGGAGACCCTTCTTGGGGTGGGAGTGGAATCTGTCACTTGGCAGCCATATAACTGAATGGCAAATATTGCTACCACAGTTACAAGAGGGCTTTTCCAACCAAGAGACCATTAGGGTCATCTTACAAAGTAGGACCTAAAGAGAAAGTAACCAATGATTTAGAGGAGAAAGGCTATGTATGGTTGGTCTGCCTAAAAATATATGTTCTGCCACTGCCACCACACACCTCACCCCAGTACAAACACATCAACCAGTTTTCCCACTCCAATAAGAGATTAATAGAGATTTTCTTCTCAGTCCCTGTGGAACTTAATACAGCTCTTATAATTTTAGTAAAATGACTATAAAAACAATGAGGGGGAAAACCCGAATAAGAGGAAGGTCTACCAGCAAAAAGCTATTAAATTGGGAACACTTGTTCAAAGGGCAGCTCTCTGTCTCCCTGAAGGATACAGATATATCTAAAACTCGGTATCTGCATACAACAGAGTACATGTAAGTAAGCATCTTTGCTTCATTGCACCAACTTTTGGAGGAAAGATGAAATGGGAAGCTGTTAGTCTGGCTCCCAGATCAAGACTGAAGCAATGTCCTTGATTTTTAAGGCAAGACTTTTTTTTTTTTAAATATTTAATTTATTTATTTGAGAGAGAGAGAGCACACATGAGAGAGCACAAGAGGGAGAAGCTGACTGCCCATTGAGCACGGAGCCCGATGTGGGGCTTGATCCCAGGACCCTGGGATTGTGACCTGAGCCAAAGGCAGCCGCTTAACCACCTAAGCCACCCAGGCGCCCCTAAGGGCAGGTCTTAGTAATAATCTTTGATAAACCCATAAGCCTAGGAACAAATCTTTAACATAGCTTAAGAAAATGGGTAAATCTTAATCTTTGGATACAGGGTCTATTCTTCAGCATCCTCAGTCCCAAAGGTTTTTTTAAAGTCCTTCATAGGTTCTACTGGGAGGAAGGGGAAAGAGAACATGAACATACATCTCATTTGCCACGTGAATGCAAAAGACAAACTGTAAATCCCAACTGGTTAAGATTTTTAAAAACAATTGCATATAAGAGAAATTATTTTATTTTATTTTTAAAGATTTTATTTATTTGTCAGAGAGAGAGAGTGCGAGAGCACAAGCAGGGGGAGTGGCAGGCAGAGGAAGAAGCAGAGAGAGAGCAAACGTGAAAGAGCACAAGTGGTGGAGAGGGAGAGGCAGGCTGCCCATCAAGCAGGGAGCCCGATGTGGGGTTTGATCCCAGGACCCTGGGATCATGACCAGAGCCAAAGGCAGCCACTTAATCCACTGAGCCATCCAGGCGTCCCAAGAAAAATAATTTTAAAAGATTAAAAGGTTTCCTAGAATTTATGAATGGGAAGGGGAGAAAAGAAAATAAGAAACCAGCAACATTTTTACTTCCTAATACAAGCTTTGTAATGTAGAAAAAAATAGATGAACAAAATTCTACATCTAACCATTTACATACTGCATTGCTAACAGAATTCAAAAGTTGAGTCTGAATGATGCAGCACTTTAATCTTGCAAGAGACTGGTTGCACTTTGATTTTATAGATGGGGAAATTGAGGCCCAGTGAAAGGAAGAGGTAGGAGTCATTTCCCATCTGTTTATTATTCAAATGGCAGCTTTCAAAGAAGACTGCAGGTTTTGAAGCTAAAGGGAGTATCAAGGTGTAATAAGCTTGGTCTTTCAATGTAAAACAAAAGAGAGCCATTCTAATGGCCACACAATCACTGGAATCAGCTCAGACTTAATTTTAAAAAGTTTCAGTGAAAGTGTGACGCAAGGTGAAAGCCATGTGACCATTAGGATGTTAGAGGGCTAGTTAGAAAATCTCTATCCATTTCAGAAAACAAGAAATATGCAGAGAATATTTAAAATTCCTTTTTAAACCTTGCAAACAACAAAGAACAAGAGTCCAAGGTCTCAGTTTCTCATCTGTCAGATCTTTGATACAGACATCCCCTATGGCAAGGGAAAGAGTTGAATTCAACCGAACAGGAATAAGGAAGCACAGCCAGGTGAAATCCATACTATCTAGGACTAACAAGCAAACCTCCTGAGTGCAGAAAAAGAACAAGGACAACAAAGAACATACTTAGATATGATTTCCAGTTTTGCTTTTTATTGTGGAGTTGGAGAAGGGAATTCATACTTCAGGAAACAAGAAACAAACAAAAAAACTCAGAGTTGGAAACTAAAAATATTTCAGAAACTGGGATTTTTCATCCAATTCTACAAACATTAGTTGAGTGGCTCCTATAAGCTAGGCACTATGCTGCCTGAGATAACTGAAATTATTATCTTGTGATCCTTGCCCTAGAGGTGCTCACCACTTGCTGACTTCTCCAGCTTCATTTTCTACCACTCCACACTAACCGACTTATAGTACAAACATAATAAACAGATAACTGACAATAGGATGTTATGAGTGGTGTAACAGAAGTGGGTACCAAGTGTCAAGAAAACACAAAAGAATGTATAATTCATTAGATTGGAGTGGGAAGCCATAGAGAGGGCCTTACATTTGAGCTGAACCTTGTAGTTCTGCAAGTAGACAGGTTGCAAAGGTATTTCAGGACTCAAAGGGATGAGTAGAATTGGGAAGATCTCAAAAGACTTTTTAATACTTACGCAATAAAGTCAGGAATGAAATCTGAATGCAGAAAAGTAACACGACTGACTTACGGAAGAAAAGACTACAGGATGTGATTTAAAAATCACCTCATATAAAACAACCAAATGCAACGTATATAGCTTATTTGGATCCTGATTTGCACAAATCAAGTGTAGAAAGACATTTTGAGACAATCAAGGCAATTTAAATATGGGTAGGGTATTTAATTAGATCAGTTTCCCACCCACAGATTGAGAACCTGGAAAGAGAAAGCCCTTCCTCCATTAAAAAAAATGTGCATGGGGCACCTGGGTGGCTGAATAGGTGAAATGTCTGCCTTTGGCTCAGCCCCGCATTGGGTTCCCTACTCAGTGGGGAGCTGCTTCTCCTTCTCCCTCTGCCATTCCCCCAGCTTGTGCTCTCTGGCTCTATCACCCTGTCAAATAAATAAATCTAATCTTTTTTTTTAAAGATTTTATTTATTTATTTGAGAAAGAGAGCATGGGCAAGAGAGTACAAGCAGGGGGAGTAGCAGAGGGAGAAGAAGCTGACTCCCCACTTAGCAGGGAGCCTGATGTGGGGCTCGATCCCAGGACCCTGAGATCATGACCTGAGCCAAAGGCAGCTGCAAGTAAACTATTCAGGGAGGCCAAAGGCGCCCCAAATAAAATCTTTAATTAAAAAAATCTCCGTAAGTCTCCAGTCAAGATTTTGTATGTAAAATTATAAATTATCCCAATCAAGAACAGATTATAGTATGAAAAAATCAGTCCCTTTTGAATGAAAAGGAAAAGAACCAGATATACAGTTCAAACAAATGAAATATATACAAACAAAAATGTAGCCAACTATTATGTCTCCTGAGAGGTCTGAAAAAGTTGGGACTTAGTCATCCCATATAGCATGTCTGCCTGTTTATCTTTTTCATAATTAAGACCCTGGCCAGCCCAGAGAGTAATGGAAATAAATATTATAGCTCTCTATATAGCAATAGCTCAAACTGTTATTAAGCTGCATGTGCAAATGAAGTCGAAAAGAGAGAGAGAGAGAGAGATTTAAGTAGTAAAAACAAGACTTAGGAACAGGTCAAATGGACAGAGAACCTTTCTCTTTTGGTGCTTCTAAAAAGGAAAACCACTTGAAGCCCAGTAGTTTCCGGCCAGACTCTGGTCTCAACCCTGACTTCTCAAAAGGTTTAATTTTCTATCCATCCATCTGCCTAACCCAGAGGGGGTAAAGTGAGATAACACAAGAGGTTTCTGCCAGTAAGTAATTAAGTTTGGTGTAAGAGAGGAATCTGGGCAAAGGCCTGTAAGGTATACCACCACTACCACCATCACCCTCCTCCCCACCACCGCCAATAACTGTGGCATAATCTCACCTATAGAATAAAGGTCCACACTCCCCAGAACCCTTTACAAACCAGCCCCTGCTGATCTCTCTAGCTTCATCTATCACCACTCTCTGTAAGTGCACATCACTCCAGCCATACTGACCCACTTGCACTGCAAGCATGCTACTACTCCATCTGCCTGAAATAACTCTTCTTATTACTTCCTTATTGCTTCCACTACCACTTACTCATCTTTCTGGAATGAATTTAAATATCACCTCCTCTGTGAGGCATTCTAAGACTCCATCCTCTCAGCCCTCAAATAAAACAGAGTCAAATCACACCCTTCCTCCATTCTGCCTGGATCCCTAAAATATACCGTGACAATACTAATCACTTAGTATTTTTATTTTATAGTTCTATCTTCCCTGTTAATCTGAATGTACCCCCAAAGAGTCAAACCTTGGCAATCCCAGGGTCCAGCCTTGGGTTTAGCAGAT
Source organism: Ailuropoda melanoleuca (assembly GCF_002007445.2). Classification (NCBI taxonomy): domain Eukaryota; kingdom Metazoa; phylum Chordata; class Mammalia; order Carnivora; family Ursidae; genus Ailuropoda; species Ailuropoda melanoleuca. The sequence continues at coordinate 50,386,353 of NC_048224.1, forward strand.
AGCAGGCATTCATAAATGTTAAAGCAATTAGAAGGCTCTCGGTGTATGTGTTGTGTGGGTAGGTGGATAGTGTGCAGTTCTTTTGTTAAACTTAATCATGTGTTAATATTCTATTTCATTTCCACATTTTCTAACTCTTTTACCTTACTTCATGAGAAGTTTTTTCCCCTGGATGAACTCCACCTCAGAGTCCTTTACGCGTCCAGACCCTTTGTTTTCTATGATTGTAAGCCTACGTGACACTGAATCTTCCAATAAATAAACGTCCAGCACTGGTTGTAAAAGACTCCTAGCCGGTACGTCCTATTTGCGGAATTTCCTATATTAGTGTGGAGTCATATGTTCCTGGTGATCTTTTGATTAACATGTATATCTTTTGTTAGATTGCAAGCTATATGAAGACAGAGACTGTGCCCCTTATATTCCCAGTGTACTCCCAGTGCCTGACAGGTGCTTAATGAATATTTGTTGACTAAAGGAAAATAGCTACTTCAGAGAATAGGAACATGGAAGAAGAAAAGAAAATGTCAGGAATACAAATATTCACAAAAAGGGTTACGCTAGGCCACTCCCGCAAAGCCAAAACCAGTTCACCCAGCCTCAATTCCAATTCCAGTAAATCCTAGCTCTCCTCTAATTGAGGGATTGGGTGTAATAAATCTGAAAACCAACAGGACCGGTTGTAAACCAGCCAAGTGGCAATCCTACCTGCAACCAACCCTGTCCTTCCTACTCTACTAGAGATTGAACCTGACTCTCTAAGGATAGGCACAACAAAAAGAGAAGGCAATAGGGGCTTACTAATCTTGCTTTGGTGTAGAACGTGGCTTCTGATAGTAAAGAGACTGATTTTTATCAAACAAAATATAACACACATTATCCTGATCTGAATCAACTACACATAGCAACTGAACCCTATCCTGGGTCCTGGAGTCATGGATTGCTCCCCTGAGCCTGACATCTTGATATCTAGCTGCCTCCTGGGCATCTCCACCTAGAGATCATAAGCACCTCAGGCATGTCCAGACACATCCCCTCTTTAAAACCTGCCCTTCTTTTTCTGCTCCCTGTTTCAGTGAATGGCCTCAACTCCCAAGCCAAAAGGACCCTTTCCTTGACTCCCTTCCCCCCCTTTGACCTCACCCACATTCAACCTGTCATCATTCCTGTCTTTTCTATCCCCTCCATCCCCTGCCAAAACAGCTACTCTCTAACCAAAGATGGGACAATTTGAGTATCCTTTAAAAAAAAAGTTACAATTAACAGAAGCGCAAATGTTTAAATCCAAAATTATTAATGATTCTAAAAAAAACTAATTTGTCACCATTGAAAGATGTTAGGGAACCAACAGAGCATTTTGAAAATTTTTACATAAAGGGAAACAATCATGCCTTTCCTAGGTGAAATATACTACAGGGTAATAAATAGCAATGGAAAAATTCCTTTCCATAGAAGCATTCCAGCAAATAAATGAACAAAAATACTGGAATTAGAATATTATTATGAAATAATGGATCCTAGATATTGACCACCAACAGCTAAAATAACAAAAAAAGAGAACAAGTCAGTAATATATTTTCTGATGTAAGAACTCAATACCTCAAGAAATAGTCTTGCCAAGAAAATTGAATCTGAAGATGGTCAAGCCTCCAGATCCAACTACTAAAATAAAAAAACTACTACAGAGGAACATATTCATCTACAACGAAAAGATGCAATTAGCAAAATCTGGGCTGTGGTAAACTCAACAAGACAAATTACTCAACCTCTTTAAATTAAATTAGAAGGAAAAAAAAGATGAAAGAGAAATGTGTGGATAAAAAAATTTTAAGAGATATATACTAGAATATTAATGGATGAAATAATATCACACCTAAGATTTGCTTCAAAATAATATGGAAGCGGAGAAAGTGAATGGATGTATGGATGAGACAGAATTAGACACTGGATGATAGCTATTGAGGCTTGGTACATGGCTTCGTTACATTACTTCATGTATTTCTATGTATGTATAAAATCTAATAATGTAAAGTAAAACAAACAAATCTTCCTGAATCCATATATTTATTTTCATCTCCATTGTACTATTCTTGGCCACCATTATCTCTCATCTGGTTTCTTTTTTTTTTTTTTTTTTAGATTTTATTTATTTATTTGACAGAGAGAGAGAACACAAGCAGGGGGAGTGGAAGAGGAAGAAGCAGGCTCCCAGCAGAGGAGCCCAATGCGGGACTCGATACCAGGACTCCGGGATCAGTCCCTGAGCCGAAGGCAGATGCTAACGACTGAGCCACCCAGGCGCCCCTCATCTGGTTTATTTCAAGATCTTCATTATAGGCGCATCTTGTTAGTTCCTATTTTTTTCTACATCTCTTTTCTCCATCCTTGTCTCATCACACCCCACGCCACATCCATTCTCAACTCTGGTTGCTTTCTAAAACTCAAATAAAACCCTGACATTCCCACTTCAAATCTGTCACTGCTTTCAGAATAAAGCACCTTCCCAAGCTTACAAGGGCTTTCGTGATCAAGCCCCTTGTCAACTTCTCCATTCTCTCTTCTCATATTCCCAATGCTCTCAACAAATAGTGTTATTTGCAGTTTCCCCAACGTGCCTTTGCATGTACTATTCCTTCTGCCTGGCTAGTTTCCATGAATTATTTAATTCTCAGCTAATTCAGACATTACAATCGTCAATTCTTCCCTGCCCTAATGGTGCCAATCCTATTAATTTTTACAATTTCATCTTTTTGTATGCCTGCCTATCCATGGATCTATGAGTATTACAAGAACAGGAACAAGGTCTGATTCACCTCTGTATTCCTGGTACCTACCACAGAGACTAGCACAAAATGGATACTTGATTCACTTTTGATGAATTGGGGGGAAAAAAAATCCTAGGCTTCCAAGAAATCCACAATTCTACAGAAGCAGCTAATTAAGATAAAAAGCAGCCCAAAATTACAAGCTTTGGAGTTAGACAAAAATCAAATACCAGGTACACAACTTGCACAGGTTTGGTAAATTTCAGCAGGGAACTGTCAATTCTCTGAGCTCAGCTTCCATACCCATTAAATGGGAACAGTGACTCCACAGGGTTACTGATTAAATAAGTACACAGATCAAAGAAACTAAAATTATCTTTAACACCACAACACAATGCTCACGTGTCACAGAGGATTTAGCAAACTCCAGGACCCATGAGGTTTGTGCCCTCACTTTCCCACTGGAAGCCTGTCTAATTCCAAAGGCTTTGGGCATCCCTCCTATCAATGGGGTCAAACTACCACTGTTTGGCAAGTTGAGGAAAGGGGCTTTGCTTCCCTGATACTTTCCTACTACTTCCTGCATCTCTGTATATTCACTCATCTTCCTCTTTGACGAATGCTGAATTATGATCCAATACAGGGCTCTGGAACTCAGAATTTTGCCAGCTTGACCTTTAAATATGTTGAGTAAAAGGAATAATATATGGGATGCATACTCCAGCAAAAGGGACAATAAACCTTCTGCGCTGCTCCAGGACATCTTGAAGGTGGAACTCAACTCCCACTCTCTCATGTAAAGAACTACTGCTTAATAGGAAAACAGAATAAAAATGGTAGACAAGCAAATTCTAGGGTTAAATCTAGATTCAAATTTGGATCCTGCTTTTACTTGCTTTGTGACTTTAGGTAAATTGTGTAAGTTCAGTCTCAATTTTCTCATGAGTTAACAGTACATACTCTAAAGACTCTGAGAACTAAGAGATAATGTTGGATGGCTGGCTCAGTCAGTGGAGAGAACAACTCTGATATCGGGTTGTTAAGTTCGAGCCCCATGCTGGGTGTGGAGATTACTTTACAAGCAAAATCTTTAAAAGAGATAATCTTATGAAAAATGTTTCACGTGATGCTTGCCACAGAGTAAATTCTCAGTAACCTTACAGTTAATATAATTTAGGACAATATTTCTTTTCTTATCACAAAGTAACATATATATATTCAGTAGGGAAGAAAACCCAGAAAACAGGGTACCTGGCTGGCTCAGATGGTAGAGCATGTGACTCTTGATCTCGGAGTTAGAAGTTTAAGCCCCATGTTGGGCACAGAGCTTACTTAAAAAACAAAACAAAACCAGTAAACAAAAAAGTATAAAGGAAAAAACACTCGGAATCTCACTACCTAGACAGAACCACATTAGTTATATTTTGGTGTATTTCTGATATCTTTTTTTTCCTGGGTGTGTATATAATACTTGAAGATCATTATTTTATATACTTTGTGAAGTACAGGACTTTAGGCAGCAAAGGACAGTCAGTGATTCCTGAGAGGGGAAACATAGAGGAAAAGTCCTGTGAATGCCCCACCTAACAGCCTTCAGAGTTTCCAGGATGGAACACAGGAAAGGAGAGCCCATGTACAGCCTAACAAATCTCCCCAAGTTGAGGACTCAGAGCTGAGAGTCTGAAAGGCCAGAGAAGATGGAGTTAATGGGGCAGAGGGCTGGAAGAGAGAGGGCTGAACAGAGACTGTGACTGAGGTCTGCAGAGGGCTCTCGAGTCTGCAGCTGAGGACAAGTCAGTGTATGTGTGTGAGGAAAGGACACAAAGAACCACAAAGAACCACCTAAAAGGAGGAGAGGAAATGATCTTTGGGGCTCACACAAGGCCAGGAATAGTTCTTGTTCTCACCAGCTGGAGTGGAAAACTTTCAAGATGAGACAATTTGTTTCCTGACGATCCTGGTTAGTATTCATACATCCCTCAGGTAGTCACCTAAAAGCACTGACTGGTTTCTGAGATTAGCTACTTGTCATTTTTCAATCCATAAAAGCTCGAATCTAAGAGAAGTGGTGATGGTTGGTTTGTGGAATGAGAGATGGATAAAGTCAGCAGAAGCCAGAGAGGCGAGTCCAACAGGTTCAGAGAGTAGATCCTAAAAATAAACTTCGCCTCAGGCTCATCTTGACATAGACAAAATCTACCACTAAAAGCATAAGTCCCCTTTCTAAATTAGCCTAGCACAAAAATGACCGTGAAGATAACAAGATCCTCACCCCTCTTCAATGACCTGGTCAGCACACTGAAATTCTCCCTTTTTGCTTGGATGCTTTTCAAACTCTGCCCAGAATAGACCTTCCCATTCACCGTATCTTCTTTGCAAGAGACACTCAAATTCATTAAGACAATTCTTTTGAGCTTATTCCTGGAAAACAGCTCTTACTTGCCCTTTTGGTCCTAACGACGTAATTATGGATTCAAAGTCTGGTATTGCCTTTTAATGGTGTTACTCAGTCCTGGCAAAGTTCACTTTTCACACAAATAAGAAACCTGGATTCACTGAACATCTATTTTAGATCAAGTTAATATAAAATTGGAGACATTAGATCCTTTATCATGTAACACAGAATTCTCAGATGAATGGAGCATTAAAAAAACCTGCTAAACTTCCAGGCTGAGATGCTGCATTGAATGCAATGCCATTTTAATGATCTTCTTAAAAAAGGGAAATTAAACAAAAAAATGGGTAAGGTGCTTTTTACAGTAGATGCCTCACTACAAGAGTCACACTGATTTGCAAATTAACACTCAGCAAAATGATACCTACAGGACAGACCTCTGAGAGGGAGTTGGGGCAGGTATATAGTTGGGGTTCTGGAGTGGGAGCCAGGTACAGAGAACAGGAGGTGAAATCCTGGTCTATTAAAATACCATCCACGCCTTTAAACTCTAAATTTATGTATATAGTGAATTCTAGAGCCCAGACACTGGAAACTATAAATCTATTAAACAAGCAGCAACACAATATTTATTTCAACTCCAGGAAAGTCCTATTTCATTAAATTCTAATAATCCCAACCTTCCAACACTCTCTACTCCCCGACTAAGCACCCAACAAAACTTGTGAAACTTATGCTTTATTCTTTTTTTTTTTAAGATTTTATTTATTTATTTGACAGAGAGAGAGACAGCCAGGGAGAGAAGGAACACAAGCAGGAGGACTGGGAGAGGAAGAAGCAGGCTCCCAGCGGAAGAGTCTGACGTGGGGCTCGATCCCAGAACACCTGGATCACGCCCTGAGCCGAAGGCAGACGCTTAACGACTGAGCCACCCAGGCGCCCCTGTTTTATTCTTTTTCTTTTTTCAGGAGGATGCAAAAATCTTGTAAGCAGATGATGAGCCACCAATCTTTTTTAAAGAGATGAACAATAGAAGAATGACATTGAAGAAGACACAAAAAGATGGAAAAATATTCCATGCTCATGGATCGGAAGAATTAACATAGTTAAAATGTCCCATGCTACCCAGAGCAATCTACACTTTCAACGCTATTCCAATCAAAATACCAATGACATTTTTCAGAGAACTGGAACAAACAGTCCTTAAATTTGTATGGAACCAGAAAAGGCCCCGAATCGCCAAGGAATTGTTGAAAAGGAAAAACAAAGCTGGGGGCATCACAATGCTGGATTTCAAGTTGTACTACAAAGCTGTGATCATAAAGACAGCATGGTCCTGGCACAAAAACAGATACATAGACCAATGGAACAGAATAAAGAATCCAGAAATGGACCCTCGGCTCTTTGGGCAACTAATCTTTGATAAAGCAGGAAAAAACATCCAGTGGAAAAAAGACAGTCTCTTCAATAAATGGTGCTGGGAAAATTGGACAGCTACATGCAAAAGAATGAAACTTGACCACTCTCTCACACCATACACAAAAATAAACTCCAAATGGATGAAAGACCTCAATGTGAGACAGGAATCCATCAAAATCCTAGAGAAGAACATAGGCAGCAACCTCTACGACATCGGCCACAGCAACCTATTTCATGACACATCTCTAAAGGCAAGAGAAGCAAAAGATAAAATGAACTTATGGGACTTTATCAGGATAAAGAGCTTCTGCACAGCCAAGGAAACAGTCAAAAAAAAACTAAGAGGCAGCCCATGGAATGGGAGAATATATTTGCAAATGATACTACAGATAAAAGACTGGTCCAAGATCTACAAAGAACTTCTCAAACTCAATACGCAAGAAACAAATAAAGAAATCATAAAATGGGCAGAAGATATGAACAGACACTTTTCCAATGAAGACATACAAATGGCTAACAGACACATGAAAAAATGTTCAAAATCATTAGCCATCAGGGAAATTCAAATCAAAACCACACTGAGATACCACCTTACGCCAGTTAGAATGGCAAAGATAGACAAGGCAAGAAACAACAATTGTTGGAGAGGATGTGGAGAAAGGGGATCCCTCCTACATTGTTGGTGGGAATGCAAGTTGGTACAGCCACTCTGGAAAACAGTGTGGAGGTCCCTTAAAAAGTTAAAAATTGAGCTACCCTATGACCCAGCCATTGCACTACTGGGTATTTACCCCAAAGATACAGACATAGTGAAAAGAAGGGCCATATGCACCCCAATGTTCATAGCAGCATTGTCCACAATAGCTAAATCGTGGAAGGAGCCAAGACGCCCTTCAACAGATGACTGGATTAAGAAGTTGTGGTCCATATATACAATGGAATATTACTCAGCTATCAAAAAGAATGAGTCCTTGACATTTGCTGCAACATGGACGGGACTGGAGGAGATAATGCTAAGTGAAATAAGTCAAGCAGAGAAAGACAATTATCATACGGTTTCTCTCATCTATGGAACATAAGAACTAGGATGATCGGTAGGAGAAGAAAGGGATAAAGAAGGGGGGGTAATCAGAAGGGGGAATGAAGCATGAGAGACTATAGACTCTGAGAAACAAACTGAGGGCTTTGGAGGGGAGGGAGGTGAGGGAATGGGATAGGCTGGTGATGGGTAGTAAGGAGGGCACGTATCACATGGTGCACTAGGTGTTATACGCAACTAATGAATCATCGAACTTTACAACAAAAACCAGGGATGTACTGTATGGTGACTAACATAATAAAAAAAAAAAGAATGATTATATATCAATATTCAAATGTTCTTGGAATTAAGATAACTAAAAAGAGCTGTAGCTAGAATTGGAGTCAGAGAAGCTCTGCCACTTACTACTTACATATAATCTTATATATTTTAATTTCTTCAACTATAAAATACGAACAATTATACTTACTGTCCTAACTCAGGAGTGTTCTGAGGAACAAATTAGAATGTATGGAAACATTTTATAAGCACAAGTGCCATATAGTTATTATTTTGAGTAAAAATAAGGTACTTTTTAAAAAGATAGTTAAGAAAAGGACAAATGTAATTGGGGTAAAGGGGCGAGGAAGAGGGTAGCCTGGTCCCAAGTCTATAATCCCAAAGCAATCACCTCCAAAAGGGCATACACACTGCTTTAGTTTTTATTACCTTCCTGAATTAAAAATTCACACTTTTTTCTTTGGCTATAAAATATGTTGACAGTTCTTGAAAGAGGAATTTCATGAGCTATAAAAGAACTAATCACACACACACAAAAATTAAACTGGAAAAGCATTACAATAAAAAACAGGAGAATATATATATTTTATACTGAGGGGAGGGTGGGTCTTTCTAAGCATAACATAAAACCCAGACACCACTAAGGAAAAGATTCATTCATATTTGCATTCATATAAATGTCTAATTTCTAAAAGGCAAACACCCAAACACATACATGCATTTATAAACAAAGAAACCCTACAAATTAGTAAGGAAAAGACAAGTAACAAGAGCCTGGGTGGCTTAGTTGGTTAAGCATCTGCCTTCGGCTCAGGTCATGATCCCGGGGTTCTGGGATCAAGCCCCGCTATGGGGCTCCCTGCTCAATGGGAATCTGCTTCTTGCTCTCTCTCTCTCTCTCTGTCCCTCCTCCGGCTTGTGTCTTCTCTCTCTCTTTAAAAAAAAAAAAGCAAACCCCTCAAGGGGCAAAGAATGTGACTTAAGCAAAGACGCCATAATATTATAGTATGAATAATAACGAAAAGGTCACTAATAAAAACACAAAGTAAAGCAACTATTATACACCATTTCTCATCCTTGTTAGTGGCAAAAAAATTAAAATGCTGAGACTATTTCGGTGTTGGAGAAGGTCTGAGAAAATACAAAATTGCTTATACATTGTTGGTGATGATTCACGGCCTACAGCTTACAGTATCTATGAATATTTAAACTGTGAACACATTTTGACCCAAGGATCCCACTTTCACCACTTTATTTTACTACTCACCCATGTTCACAAATATATATATATAATTGGAACATGTTACAATTTTTTAAAGGTGGAAGAAAATATTCATCAATATAGGAAAAGCAAAGAAATGGGGAAGTGATTAAGGAGAAAAGAAACCAGACTTTTTAGATCTTATCTGGTCACTTTGCAATACTCATTCTGGATTTTACTCAGGCTGTCACTCAGTTAATCATTCAGCCAGTTCCTCCCTCCCCACTGCTATGTGCCTAGAATAAAGTCAGGCAGTAGGCAGGCTATCTATCCCTGATAACCTGCACAGGTCTCCCTCGATCACCTCCTCCCCCCAACAACTTGGACTGAATCTCTACCACACCAATGCAGGCATTTGTCCTGGTAGGAAGATCCCTTAGAAAATGGAATGAAGGGGGCACGTGGATGGCTCAGTCGGTTTGGTGTCTGCCTTCGGCTTGGGTCATGATCCCAGTGTCCTGGGATCCAGCCCTGCATCAGGCTCTCCACTCAGCAGGGAGCCTGCTTCTCCCTCTCTCCTGCTTGAGAGAGAGAGAACATACCCGCAGGGCGGAGGGGCAGAGGAAGAGGGAGAGAGAAACTCAAGCAGACTCCCCATGGAACACAGAGCCTGACACAGGCCTCCATCTCAAGACCCTGAGATCAGACCTGAACCAAAACCAAAAGTCAGATGCTCAACTGACTGCACCACCCAGGCGACCCACAAAATACACTTTCAAGAATGAACTCATTAGTGAGCTACCTCCTTCTGTTAAACCCACAGGTGAAAGCCAAGTGATTGATCAAAACCTGCTCAACCAAATAGCTGCTTCCAGGACCCAGGGCCCCTATGTTCAGTCTGAGAAAGGATAATGAATAATCTATTCCATCACACCAGGAATGATGTTTTCCCCAGAGCTGAGCACAAGGCCTGACACTGTATGTATGCAGGAACTGTTTAAACTATAGGGCTGATCTTGCACTTGTATGACCCTGAGAATGAATGCTGTCTTAAATTTTGTATTGTAGGTATCTCATCTGCCTCACTCTAGTCCTGGCCTTTTTACAAACGGAATAATTTACTTGTTAAACAAAAAGGACTAAGACATAGGAGTTAATACTTTTTATTCCCATCCAAGTGTATAATGAGATGCTGAGTTTCAGAAAACAGAAGTTTTGGTTTTTCAAAAGGTTCCTTCCCTCCTTAAGGCTTTTTACAAAAAGGAAATTCTCAGAAATATCAGATAACCCGTAGGCTATCACCAGCCCACTGGGACAGAGACCAGTCAGGCCCTCAACAAATCACACAAAATAATGTCTATATTCTATCGAGCCTCCTCTATTATAAAAGATGCCATGGGTAAAAAGACTGCCTAGAAAATTCCTGTTACAGCAGGGGTTCCTGGTTTAGGTACCACTTTACTCTCCCAGAAAAATCAAGCCTGGAGGAGGGCCACACATCATAGAAATGTTTGTAGCAGGCCACTCAAATATCAAGTATTTGTTTCAGGAGAAAAGACAGCTATATATACATAACAATACTAAGGAAATGTATGGGCATACTGTTTTACTAGCAATATAAATGAAATATCAAAGAGAATCAACCTAGCTTTGACAACTAGTTTTGAGGATTGTAGATTAGCCATTATCCTACATGGAGAGATTGCCAATGGCTGTAATTGATATATTCTGCATGGTTTTTGTTTTGTGATAAATATTTTCATTTCTCTATGTTGTCTTTTTTTCTTTTAAGATTTTATTTATTTATTTGAGAGAGACACAGAGCATGAGCATGGGGGGGGGGAGGAAGCAGAGGGAGAGGGAGACGCAGACTTCTCACTGGGCAGGGAGCCCGACTTGGGGCTCAATCCCAAAACCCTGAGATCATGACCTGAGCCAAAAGCAGACACTTAACCGATGGAGCAACCCAGGCGTCCTATGCTGTCTTTTACATAGCCAATTTTAGCAGCTGTAAGCACAAGCCCAAAGGCTGCACATCTAGGTTTTATACTTTTGTCACTATAGATAATGTTACAGTGAGTCTCTATACTTGTATATTTTCTAGTGCCTGCTGAATTATCTTCATAGCAAAGTCTTAGGACTGGTTTGTGAAGTTGGACACTATAGAAAGCTTCAGGACTCTGATTCTATATGGCCTTGTCAGTTCCCCTAAGATCAGACCTATCCAAACTGATGTGGATATCCTGTAGTCCAACAGAAGAGGGCAGCATCACCCAAACTAACAGGGCCTCAGAATGAAGACACCAAGCTTGAGGAGTGGAGAGGAAAGGGATGGTCAAAAGACAAAAGCAAAACCCACATAGTAGTGGCTAGCCAGGGCTCCCAAGATCTGGAAGGTGTGGTAGGCCCTAGCACCTGCAGGATAACGGGATCACCCACAACAAGCAACATCTAACACTCATGTCTTTGATTTCCTTACTGGCACCATAATGTCAAACTTACCTCCCCTTAAAGAGATACTGGCCACAGAGACCATGCCAATTTGGCCAGAGAGATCCTGCCAGCAACAGACATGATTGGAGCCTTACATCTGGGGAGACTGAAAAAGGACAGTATTGGTCTGTTGGCTTCATTTTGGCAGTTTTTGTTAAAGGAAAGAATGGAAAGGGCAAACACGCTTATTTATCACAGATGTCCAAGTTCTTGTCTACTTACTGTCTTCTCAGATTCACTTTAAACTGAGCTAGAGGCAAGGCAAGAATACTGTAGGCAGCAATGAGGTGAAAGGTAGCCAGCAGGCCATAGTATTTGGGGTACAGAACAAAGAAAATGGAAAAAGCTGTGCTGAAACATCTCAGTGTTTATTTTAGATCATCAACCAAGTGAGTTACTCCAAATTAACCTGAACTACAGTCTGGACTACTTCAACACTGCAGCTCTTGAGAGCCTAGATACATGACAATCCTTACCTATCAAAAGACTGGAAACTACTGTTGCCATACCAGCTATTCACCACTGCCCTGACCTGATATGTTAACTTTTCTCTGAAACATTTATATGATTGTAGCCTACATTACAAAGCTAAGAATGTAGCACTGATGAGGGTGGAAAAACAGGCTCTCTTATATCCTTTTTTTTTTTTTAAATATTTTATTTATTTATTTGACAGAGATAGAGACAGCCAGCGAGAGAGGGAACACAAGCAGGGGGAGTGGGAGAGGAAGAAGCAGGCTCATAGCGGAGGAGCCTGATGTGGGGCTCTCCCATAACGCCGGGATCACGCCCTGAGCCGAAGGCAGACGCTTAACCGCTGTGCCACCCAGGCGCCCCTCTCTTATATCCTGATTGCAAGGGTGAGGAAGTTAAGGGAGAGGGGTGTTATTTACCACCTGTTGGAGGGGAGGCTAATTTAATAACACCAAAATCTAAATGTACAAACTCTTTCATTTGGAAATTCCACTTCCAGAATTTGCAAAAGTAATGTCACAAGTAAGCCACATTATACATATTACACAAGGACATTCGCTGAAGCCCTGTTCATAACAGAAAAGAAATAAAAGCAACCTAATATCCACTAACAAAAGATTAATTAAACAAATCCTGGCATATCCATTCATGCAACCATAAAAAATAATGAGATAGATCTATAAAACCCCATGAAACAATCTCTAAGACAAGTAAAATAAAACAAGGTACAGAATAAAATAAGTATATAACTTTTGCTTTTAAAAATTGCGTATTTTGGAAAGTCTGAAAGACATTACACTAGACTGCCCAAGTTCAAATTTTGGCTCTACCACTTACTAGAAGTGTGACTTTACAATGAATCCTCAAACTTCAGTTTTCACATCAATAAAATGGGAGAGAAACAGTATCAAGTTTATATATATATACACACACACATATATATAATGAAATAATCAATTGAAATGAACACACATGCACACATGTCAGAACAGTGCCTGACATGCAGTAAATGCTCAGAACACTCAGATGATGAGTCATTACTACCATCATTACATTTGGAAGCATAATTAGGGAGGTGACTAATGCACCAAATTTATACATCAGTCTATAAAGAATTTCCCATAACAAGCATGTATTACTTTTATAATTAAAAGATATCTTTATACTCAAAAGAAATGAAAACATATGCCCACACAAAAACTTATATGTAAATAATCATAGCAGCATTATCATAATAATAAAAAACTGGAAACAATCTAAATGTGCAGCAAATGATGAATGGGAGACAAAATATAAGGTATATACCCACACAATGGAATACTATTCAGCAAGAGAAAGAACAAACTACTCACATTTGCCATGACGTGGACAAACATCAAAGATGTCATGCTAAGTGAAAGAAGCAAGACACAAAGAACATGTATTGTATGATTTCATTTATACGACATATCCAGAAAAGGCAAATCTACAGAGACAGATTGATTAGGGATTACCTGAATCAGGAGTTGGGAAGAGGATTAACAATATGAGGACAAAAAGGATCTTATTGGGATGATGGAAATGTTCTACAACTGAATTACGGTAATGGTTACACAACTTGGGTAAATTTACTCAACATAACTGAATTGTACAATCAGACTGAATTATGTAAGTAAAATGTGCCTCAGTGAAGTTGTTTGAAAAAAAGCTGGAAAAAAGATCCTTTGAAGCATGTACAATTTCACTCTCATAAAATGCTTTGCTCCCTGGATAAGGAACTTTCACTTGCATTATCCTATGTGAGCCTACATCATGTAAAGTAGACAAAGTAAGGATCATGATCATACCTTTCAAAGAGGAAAAAAAAAACGATGCTCAGAGAAGTTATATAACTAGCCCACAGCCACTGCTAGCAAGTAAAGCATTTGAAGCCCTGTAAGTAAAACATAAACAGCAGTAAAAATATGCAAAGACTGCAAGATTCCAGGGATAATCACCATATGCTGATCACACTTTGGCTTAATACTGAAGGACAGGAGTTTTAAAAAATTCTTTAACTTTTTGAATAAATGAGCATGTAAGAAATTTTTCATTAAAGATGCTTTTTTCCCCCTTATACACTCTGGCTAAACATTAGATCATTCCCAGAAGCAACAAGAAAGTTTCAGTTCAGTAACTCATAAAATGCTCAGCACATAGTGGGGATTCAATATATGCTTCTAATGTCTACGAAAAACAATTGTAAATTTTGAAAAGCTTAATTTGAACATTATTCTAAGTGCATCCCACATTTCATTTTGTACAGAAAGACTGCAGAGAAAGGACAAGAAATAAAATTCAAACCATAAGCCATATAGAACATTCTTTTTTTTTTTTTCTTGCCAGATGGTTATTTCTGGTAACCGTTTTTGCTAAAAGGTACAAAAGGCTGCCTGCATCAACAGTTTCTATAGGCCTTCCCAGCACCAACACTGGGCAAGCAACTAAGAAAGCAACAAAAGCCTAGTATGACCAACCAGTATTTTCCCACAGTTTTCTCTTACTGACTGCGCGCAGAGAACTGCAGTAGGAAAGAATTGGTTCTGTGTGAAAAATTCTGTCTGTCACACTGAAGTGGATTGATAATGTGAGTGGATCTCCCTCACTCCCATTTTAAAGATGGAAAAACAAGTTCGGACAGGCAAAATGGAAGCTTCCTTAGCATTTTCTGTTATCACTGCTAAAAAGATCGGGGCTCTTGAATTGTTCATACACTTTGCACTCAATCTTGACAGTTGAGGTAATTTCACCTAATCATATTCTCTGAAAAGAAAGGTCTCAGAGATAAAGGTAAACTAGAAAAGATACAAGATCAGCAAATTGCAAATCCTGGACCGCTCTAACATATTTGGGTTTATTCTTGTCTTCACACCTAATATTATATTCTTTATGATCTGGGAACCTAGAGAAGGTGCAGGCTATCAGGGAAAAGCCACAAGCCATAAACAAACAGCATTTTGGGATTTTGGGCAGACCAAGAAAAGCACTGGAAAATCTAACCAAAAAGCAGGAAATGACTCCACTCTGGCTCCTAGGGCCTTCTCACAGAGATGTAGATCCTGAACAGGCAAGGCACACCCGACAAGCGGGTTCAATTTTTACATGATTTTACACATCGACAAAGATACCTTGGAAAAGTGTTCATAAACCCATGGTTGTTGGTGTACCTCAGAAGACGCACACTATAACAAAACTAGAGAGTCATAATTAGGGGGCTATGAACCCAGCACCAAACAAAAAGTATCTAAAGGTCCAGAAATACATTCCCCTCTGCAGTGTGTCAAATAAGATATGTCTCTGTAGGGGGTGGCAGGATTCTCTTTGTCCTTCTTAGCAGTCAGGACTCTGCAGAGAGGGTAGCATGACAAAAAAGGGAAAAGAATTGTTAAAATGAAGTTAGTTGAAGAAACGTAAGGAAAAAACATCCGGTGGAAAAAAGACAGTCTCTTCAATAAATGGTGCTGGGAAAATTGGACAGCTACATGCAAAAGAAATGAAACTTGACCACTCTCTCACACCATACACAAAAATAAACTCCAAATGGATGAAAGACCTCAATGTGAGACAGGAATCCATCAAAATTCTAGAGGAGAACATAGGCAACAACTTCTATGACATCGGCCAGAGCAACCTTTTTCACGACACATCTCCAAAGGCAAGAGAAATAAAAGATAAAATGAACTTATGGGACTTTATCAGGATAAAGAGCTTCTGCACAGCCAAGGAAACAGTCAAAAAAACTAAGAGACAGCCCACGGAATGGGAGAATATATTTGCAAAGGACACCACAGATAAAGGACTGGTATCCAAGATCTACAAAGAACTTCTCAAACTCAATACATGAGAAACAAATAAACAAATCAAAAAATGGGCAGAAGATATGAACAGACACTTTTCCACTAAAGACATACAAATGGCTAACAGACACATGAAAAAATGCTCAAAATCTTTAGCCACCAGGGAAATTCAAATCAAAACCACACTGAGATACCACCTTACGCCAGTTAGAATGGCAAAGATAGACAAGGCAAGAAACAACAATTGTTGGAGAGGATGTGGAGAAAGGGGATCCCTCCTACATTGTTGGTGGGAATGCAAGTTGGTACAGCCACTCTGGAAAACAGTGTGGAGGTCCCTTAAAAAGTTAAAAATTGAACTACCCTATGACCCAGCCATTGCACTACTGGGTGTTTACCCCAAAGATACAGACGTAGTGAAGAGAAGGGCCATATGCACCCCAATGTTCATAGCAGCATTGTCCACAATAGCTAAATCGTGGAAGGAGCCGAGATGCCCTTCAACAGATGACTGGATTAAGAAGTTGTGGTCCATATATACAATGGAATATTACTCAGCTATCAGAAAGAATGAATTCTCAACATTTGCTGCAACATGGACGGGACTGGAGGAGATAATGCTAAGTGAAATAAGTCAAGCAGAGAAAGACAATTATCATATGGTTTCTCTCATCTATGGAACATAAGAACTAGGAAGATTGGTAGGGGAAGAAAGGGATAAAGAAAGGGGGGTTAATCAGAAGGGGGAATGAAGCATGAGAGACTATGGACTCTGAGAAACAAACTGAGGGCTTCAGAGGGGAAGGGGGTGGGGAAATGGGATAGGCTGGTGATGGGTAGTGGGGAGGGCACGTATTGCATGGTGCATGGGGTGTTATACGCAACTAATGAATCATTGAAATTTACATCAAAAACCAGGGATGTACTGTATGGTGACTAACATAATATAATAAAAAAACATTAAAAAAAGAAAAGAAAAATGAAGTTAGTTGAAGAAACGTAAGGAAATAATGGTCGCGTATCAAGACTTGGTCTTTGGTCAGTTCTGAGTTGTCACAGGGTTTCAGGGTGGAAGTGGTGGTGGGGAGTGGACAGCAATTCAGGCAAGCTAAGAGCTAGGAAGGAAAGGCAATTCTCTTTAGAATGTTAAGAGCAATTATCTATATCTTGTGAGTCCAATTTTTTAGAATCATAATACTGTTTAAATTTCCCCTTCCTACTGCCTATTACGAAAGCCTGGTTTAGTCATTCTAGCCCTACATCAGCTGTACTGTGGGGTCTTCAGGGAAAAACCATTTACGTCTGCTTAGACCAGAGAGTTGAAGAACAGGTGCCTAACTCCCTACTGATTCCTGTCCTTACTGGGCCCTTACTTTGTGCCTGGCACCAGTGCTAAATGTTTTGTGTATCATCTCACCAAAATCTCATAAGAAGTCTGGAAGTAAGCTTATTATCCTCATTTTAGAGATAAAGAAACTAAGGCTCAGAGAGGTCAGGTAGTTCCCAAGTTCTAAGAGCTCACTTCACGAGCCAGAGCTAGAGGCAGATCTAGATTACGAACCCAAGAATGTCTAAGTACTAATACTAAGGCACAAGCTCTTAACTAACATACCGTAGTGGTGGCAGCAATAATAGACCTCAAAAATATGGTGACTTACAGAGGAAAGAGTTAATCTATTTGTGAAGACTTTCCACTAGGCAAATCAAGTTCTATTTTTTCTTGAGGGCTGTGGCAGTTTCCTTGTACATGGTGGCAGCAGTGGGATCCACTGTCACAGACTGGCTAGGCTAGCAAATCAAAGCATCCTGTCCTTACATGAAACTATAACCTTCCGCCATTTCATAGGTCGATTTTCCAATACCAAGTTGCATATTGATAAGACTTTATTTCATTCTCTCCAAATAAGTAATACTCTATAATTAGTTTCATGTTAGGCATCTTTTCTTCCAAAATCCCTGTTGGCATCATGTCCCTGCCTAACCTGGGGATATGCAAGGACAGAATGCTGGGATGGGAGTTATCCTAGGACACACTGACTACCTACACAGAAGTATGAGGCTATTTCCCAAAAGCTGAAATCAAGAAAGTAGGTCCCCTGACACAATAGTTTCTCCAAACAACATGAAACAACTCTTTGAGATATTAAATATTGTTCAGTCAAATCTTGCAATTTGAGCCTTGCCATTGGTTGAGTCTCTGCAGTTTGCGCAGTGCCCTGGTTTTGCTCCAGATCCGTCACATTGCATTAGTGCCCTTCCTCCTCACTGCCTACAGAAATAACAGCCTTGAACGTGGCAGCACAATCCATTTGTCCTGCTCTAATTACTTTTTGACATTACTCTTTTTTGCTAACGTCCTTCCTCCCTCCCTCCCCCTACTTTGTTTCCCTCCCTCCCCACCCCTTTCTTTCTGCCTCAGGGCATCATTAGAGTCATCTGAAAAGAAGATCTTTAGGTTCTGCCAACGTAGATTTTGTTAACTTTCTATCACAAAATGGTTCCAAGGAGGAGTTGCAAGAAGAAAAGCCACAAGGCTCTCAAAACCATTTCCAGAATTCCTCAGCTGCTACAGAGAGAATGGCCACGGGAGAAATACCTGGGCCTAAAGTTACAGGATCTGGGCAAATGGCAGCTCTGCCATTCACTAGCTGTGAGAACCAGAGCAAGTCTCCTAATCTGTCTCAGTCTTGAGACCCTCTTCAAATAAATGGGGTTTTATCTCTACTCTGATAACCGCACAAGAGCTGTTATGAAGTTCACTTGAGGTAACGTATGTGAAAATACTTTGGAAAGAGCTGCAGTCATATTATTATTAACAGGCACAAAAATGTAACCAATATTGACAAGAATCTCTAATCTTGTATTCTTTGTTAAATCTAGTTTGACAGTTAATTTTATGTGTCAACTTGGCTGGGCCACTGGGTATATAGATACTTGGTCAACCTTTACCCTAGATGTTTCCATGAAGGTATTTTTGGATGAGATTAACATTTAAATTGGTGGACTTTAAGTAGACTGCCTTTCAAAATGTGGGTAGGCCTAGTCCAATCAGTCAAGGCCTAAACAGACAAAAAGACTGGCCTCCCTTGAGCAAGAAAAAATTCTTCAGGAGACTGCCTTTGAACTTGACCTGGGAAATCAGCTCTCTTGCATCTCCAGCCTACCAGCCTTTAGAGTGGACCTGCAGCATTGGCTTTCCTGTCTCCAACCTGCTGGTTCACTCCAAAATCATGTGAGCCATTTCCTTATAACAAATCTCTACCTACCTACCTACCTACCTACCTACCTACCTACCTACCTACACACACACCTCCCACGTTGGTTCTGTTTCTCTGGAGAATCCTAATAAAACCAGGATACAGTTTTGTTTAGGATTCACAATGACCATCCTATGCTCTAATAATAAACAGAAATGTCATTCACAAATTAAATCCAGAGGTTTATCTCCAGAGATTTTTTTTGCTCCAGCTTAACAGATCCTGCTTTATAAATTATAATATATATAATTATAACATACATAATTATAAATTATATATGTTCCCAAAGTCCCTTTTAAGCCAGCTTCCTGGAATCTAAAAGGCTTTTCTCAATAATAAAATGGAATGTAAGGAAAAGATTGAGATTCCTTATAGGAATGATTGATACAGTGACTAATATATTTGTTGCTGACTAAGTGCAAGAATCTGTATTACTCTATCTAAAAAATGCTTTTGGAAGAAAAGAATACAACATTTATTGAGTACCTCCCTGTGCTAATAAGCACTGTACTAGGTGTTTTACATATATTGCTTTATTCAACATTTAATACCTGTACATCAAAGACAATGTTTCCCATTTGTACAAATGACAAAACTGAGCTCAGAGATGACATGTTTTGGCATAGATCACACAACTAGGATGTGGTAGAGCTAGGGGGCACCTGGGTGGCTCAGTCAGTTAAGCGTCTGCCTTCGGCTTAGGTCATGATCCTGGAGTCCCGGGATCAAGCCCTGCGTTGGGGCTCCCTGCTCAGCAGGGACTCTGCTTCTCCCTCTGCCCCTCACCCCGTTCATGTTCTCTTTCTCTCACTCTCTCTGTCTCTCTCTCAAATACATAAATAAAATCTTTAAAAAAAAAAAAAAAAGAATGTGGCAGAGCTGGGATCAGATACCACTGACCTGTCTCAGACTACAGAATAGACAGACATATTAAATAGTCTCTACCCTTATTTAAAAAAAAAAACAAAAGGTAGAGGTGATGTTCCTCTTTCCCTGCCTCCACTCACTCTTAGATGTGGAATGGCAAAAAGCTCAAAAGGTAGAAAACAAGAAGCACTGGGCTAGTGCAGCCTTTGGAAATCCACAGGCTGAGGGGTTTTCAGCTGAATGTCAAAGCGAGCAGTTCCATAAAGACTGGACGCAAAGAGTGACATCTTCACAAACAGGAGAAGGTTCTTTTTTTTTTTTTAAGTAAGCCCTACACCCAATGTGGGGTTTGAACTCACAATTCCAAGATCAAGAGTCACGTGCTCTATTGATGAACCAGCCAGGAAGCCCAAGATGGGTTTTTGGTTTTGTTTTTTAAAGGAAAGCAACAGAAGTGCAGTGGTCCTAATAAATTAAATGTAGATGGGGGAAAGATGGTGTTGGGGGGGAACCCTGTTTAGCCTTTGTTTTTAATCTTTACAGGTCAGCACATCCTCTGTGTGTTGACCACCTCAAGTGCAAGTGACAAGTCAAGCCAAAGCTAGCCTTTGTTTTATGCAGTGTTTCCCTTTACCCACCTCAGATGGCCTTTCCAGATCCACCCTTAATTCACATTCTTCCTGCCACAAATGCATATACTTAAAAGGGGAAACTAATTCTGCATTTTGAACTGTTGTGCAGAGCCCAACAAATAAGGACGGGAACCTGCAGAATGATATTGAGTAAGGAAACAAGAATTGTCTGCTACTGGGCCAAACAAGCTCAATTTTGACTGCTTTAAAATAGGCCAAGTAGAAACTAGCTATATTAGAAGGTATTTTCCTGTAACAAAGTGTGACTGCTGGTTATTTAAATGTAATTATTGTTGGAATTACATCACTGGTAAAGTTTCAAAGCATACTCCTTCATCTTGATCATTAAAAAATTCACATAAACATGATTTCAAAATCACCTCATAAGAAGATATCATTATCCCATTTTATCACAATGAAGAAACCGACACTCAAAATGGGAGTTAAATGCCGAAGTAGGCAGAACTAGGACCTGACTCCAAGTTTTGAGTGTTTTTTCCTTTCTCAAGGACATTTTCCAAAGCTATCAAGGTCTTATTAGGCCTTTCACTTCCTTGAGACATACTGCTGCTTCTAACTTACTTCATTTCCTGGGAGAATAGAATGGTTTCTTCCTGTTGTCTTAACACATATTCTGTGTACAACGTTGGATAAACACTACTGTAGTTGTAGCTTCTTAGACACTCCAATGTAAAGAACAACAAAGTCATGTCTGCTAACTTCTAAATCATTAGCATCGTTTTTCTAGATAAAGTAGTCACTGGCACAGGAAAGATTAACCTCCAATGATACTGATTTTTTCCCTCCAAATTTTAAGGCAACTTTATCTCATTAATCATTCGTTAAACTGTAAACACTTTATGAACAAAAAGGAAGAGATTTTTCCAGATAAACTTTTGAAATGCTGAAGTAGTAAACAATGTTTTCTAAATTTTTTTCACTCGTGTAATCAAGAGATAAAGTGACAGAACCTGCAAAATGACAGTTCTAAATCAAAATGAATACGAGCACAGAGCTATCTGTGAATTCTATCTCACAATACAGCACCTACATAAAACCCCCAATGTTATATTTTGAATTATTACACCTTTCTGAACTTAGCCATTCTAGCTCTGCCAATCAGCTTCTTCTTAAAACTAGCAGAGGTTGCCTACTACAGGGAAAGAGCATGGATTCTGAGATCAGACAGACCTGGGTTCCAATTCCTGCTCTACTATTTCATACTTTTGACTCTTGGGCAAGTTACTCAATTGCTTAAAGTCTCAGTTTTCTCTTACAAAATGGGGATACAATCCCTTACCTCTTATGGTTATTGGAAAGAAAATGAATGTTTCAGGCAAGCACAGTTCCTGGGACACAGATGTGTTCAATAAATGGCAGTAGGTGCTTAATGAATGCTTGTTATGAATTGTTTTTAAAGCCCTATAAAGAATATGTCTAGGGATGCCTGGGTGGCTCAGTTGGTTAAGCATCTGCCTTTGGCTCAGGTCATGATCCAGAGTCCTGGGATCGAGTCCCACATCGGGCTCCTTGCTCAGCAGGGAGCCTGCTTCTCCCTCTGCCTGATGCTCCCCCTGCTTGTGCTCTCTCTCTGACAAATAAATAAATAAAATCTAAAAAACAAACAAACAAAAAAAGAATATGCCTACTGTTCCTCCTATGACCCAGAGAGAGGAAAATGAAAATTAGTTATATGATCTAAAGTAGCAAAGCTTGGGGCACCTGGGTGGCTCAGTTGGTTAGGCATCCAACCCTTGATCTCAGTTTAGGTCTTGATCTAAAGGTCATGGGTTCAAGCCCTGCACTGGCTTGTGGCATGGAGCCTACTAAATAAATAAATAACCAAAACTTATTTCCACTTCTAGTATTTATTTTAGCCATTTATTTCTCCCAAATTAATTAGAATACAGTTATAACTGGAAGATGAGTTTAACATGAAATACCTGGAGGGAGGAATCTACATTAGTTGATCAAATAAAAAAAATTTTTTTTAATCTATATACTAGTCTCCAAATTGCTCCGAAGAGCAACCATTTTCCACACAGTTTGCATTTCTACAGCACAGCTTTAAAAAAAAAAAAAAATAAAACCACTCTGTAATCCCATAGATTATGTCTAAAAATAGAATGATGGGCCAGCTGTCAGATGCATACATTGTAAGGAATGGGGCCAAGAATCTCTTCCCAGAGATCACTGCAACTCCACTGGCACTTGTTCCTGTAAAGATGAAAAACTGAAATCTGTTCGACTCCAGGAGCTACTGCTTTCTTTTTGGACTAGGACAAGGGTTTGGAATTCTGAAAACTGGTGAGGACCGTGAAATCTCCCAAATTTGCAAAGTGCTGCTTTTAACAGGCTTACAACAGAAGTGTCATGAATGATCTGGAATTACTACTTCAACACAAGCCCATTTTAAAAAGTTTTGCTTTTTTGTGAACTCTTCCTTCCAGAGCTATTAATCTCAGAAACAAAAACAAAAACAAGGCAATGTGATCAAAACTGGGTTCTAGATAACCTTAGGCACGGTATGCTTCTCCAGGGCCTCAGTTTTCTCATCTGCATAATGAGAAAGTTGTAGGAGGTGTCCATATAAGGCTATCTTTCAGATATAATGCTTTAGGATTTTCTGAGCCTCAAAATTTCTAGACATGTTGAACAGAAGACAGAATAACACCCCTTTCCAGCTAAGCTATGTTTTGAGCTGTTTCAGTCTCAATTTCATAAGCAATATTTCCACCTAACCAAGGATTCAGCAACCCTAGACAGTAAATAGAAGAAATTCCAATATCTTTTCCACTGACTGTTAAAGAAGCATAGGGACAATTACTGTGACTAAGGGTGGGAAGAGTTCTGGTAAGAGACGAAAGTAATTATTTGCCTGAAAAAAATTGGACAGAGATCAAGGTAATACAGCCTGTGTGCTATGTAGGCTACAAATGCATTCACTCAAATATTTATCGAGTTGAGTATCTACTATTATGCAACTGGTACTTTTCTAGATGTGAGGGATAGAATGGTGACCTAATGACAGATACACTCCTTTTTTTTTTTTTAATTTTATTTATTCATTTGAGACAGAGAGATACAGAAAGAGAGAGCATGAGCAGGGGGATGGGGCAGAGGGAGAAGGAGAAGCAGACTCCCTGGTGAGCCAAGAGCCGGATGGCGGAGCTCAATCCCAGGACCCCAGAATCATGACCTGAGCTGAAGGCAGACGCTTAACCGTCTGAGCCACCCAGGCGCCCCGACAGACACACTCCTGACAATAGTCTCTCCAGCATCTCCTCATGGCAGGCACAGATCCTGCCCACGTCAACTTCAAACCCTGAACCTCAAAAGCCAAGTAGAAAGAATGTAAAAAGTTTCAGCCTCACATCTGGTATACTCAATACATGCTGACTAAACCTGGAGAAATACCTAGCTTACTTCAGTGCCTTTGCAAAGTTGGCAGTTTCAAAGAAAAACAATCACATACTGAGTTTGAGTGAGGAGCTGTTGGGTGAGATACTGGGAATCAAAATACTATGTCAGCCATTTTTAGCACTTGTTTCTTGTTTTTTGTTTCTTGTGGGTTTTTTTTTTTTTTTTTAAGGGAATACTGCATCATTAGTCAAAAACTGACAAAGTGGAAAATGCAAGAGAAAGAAAGCCTAGTGTCGGAGTTGTCTACTTTGCACTGTGGCTCAGAACCTAAGGGATTGCCTTATACAGGACCCAGGTTTGGCCACCTAACAACGTCACTGTGAGACAATTAATTCAGTATGGGATGTTTCTCCCTCAAGATTATAGGCTTGTTCTTTTCTAAACCACACACTATACATTCTTGAGACAATCCAAGGACTTGATGAGTGTGAGGGTTCAATCACTCATTCAACAAATATTTACTGGGTGCCTATAATCCTCATGATAGGAATTCGGAGCAAACAAAACTAAAATGATCTCTGCCCTTACAAGCTAGCAGAAGGGACAAACATTAAGCAATTATGTAAAGAAATATTTAACGTTAATTGTGATAAGTGTGATAACTGTGATAAGTGCAAGAGATATGTGTAACAATGAAGAAAGCTAACTAGGGCTGGGAGGGGTGGGAAAATATTCAAACAATGGATTATAAGGGTGGGAAAAGGCCAAACTATCCACAGAAAAGTCACACACAGGATTTCTGTCTAAAAAATGGCCTAGCCTTTTCTGCTTCGTAAGTCTCAGACACATCTTTCCTCAGTGCTCACAGCATCCCATACTTCCCAGCATTACTAAGTTGATTTTACTGCAGTAGGACAACTAGTTTTATGAATCTGTCTTCTCTACTAGACTGCACATTTCTCCAGAATCAGTACCTTATCCAACCTATCTTGGTGCCTCCAGTACCTAGCACTGAGCTAGAATCCTAAGTAGGCCCTCAGAAAATGGTTGTTATCATTATAATTCCTGCTCTTCAGACTGGACATTACACAAATTATGCAACTCTGTTGCTATTCATTGAGATCTCTTTCCTACTTGGTAGAGAGACACCAGTGAGTCCCAAGGACAGATCACCTAGCACTGATTCCAACACATGCCATTGCTCTCAGTCCTTTCTAGTGGTGATTTTTGCTGTTTACATGGATGACTCAGAGTTGTCTTTTCCACTGTGCTATGATGCCTTCCAATGCAAGACTATCAGCCAAGAATAGCAATGCCTTAAAAGGTAGTGATATGAAGATCACAAGGTAAGGAAGGGGTAGGGTGGGGAGAATTAGGACACAGCTGTAGTGTTCTGTAGGCTAAAACACAGACTCAATGTGTCACAGAAAATTAAATCAGAGGCTGAATGTATTTCCCGGTCTCCTGAATAAACATAAGCAGGGCCCCCAGTATTGTCACTGCCCACACTGAGGCCATGCTAGGTCCTCAATGACATCCAGTCCTATGCCCCAGGATCATCCTAAATCGGGGAGGCAAGGTCACTGATCCCCCAGGCCAAATTCTACAAAGCTCCAATTGCCCCAGACAGAAAAAAGAGGATGCCAACTGCTAAATCCATTTTGATAGCTAGAGGAGGATTAAAGAAACTGCACACATGGTGATGTCCAAATCTGAGCAATGAGATTAACCTCTATGTGGACTGCCTATACCTCAGAGAGTTTTAAAACAAAGAGAACCACCATCATATTTTTCACATCTAGAACTCAAACTGAAAGGGAAGCCCCAAGTGGGATATAGTATTGAACTCTGCCACCTCAGAATTCTAGAGAAATACTAAGATAAGGTCACTGTCTTCTAGAAACTGTGGGGGAAACAGACCAGGAAATGATCGACAGTGCCACAAGAAAAGCACAAACAAGGTGCTAATGGGAACTCACAAGCAGGAGAGATCAATCTGTAGGAGTGAGGAAACATCCAGTAGAAACTTCACAATCAGAAGTGGCACTGAGCTTGTTTTGAAGGAGTAGGCTTCTAATAGGCAGAGAAAGGGGAGGGAGTGGAAAGTAGCATACAAAGATACAGCAGTATACGAGCATTGGTTCTTCTGAAAACATGAGTAATTATGTGTAGCTAGAGTTTAAGACACACGATAGAGAGTGGCAGGAGAAGAAATTATAGGATGCTGAAGAAGTCCAGACCAGGAAGGTCTTATATACCAGGCTAAACAGTTAAACTTCTTCCTGTAATTAATAACATACATTTATTATTACTACAGCTCATTTATTTTATTATATATGTACAATGTAGTAGGCATGGTGTCTTACATACTTCACTGCATTTAATGTTCAAAACTCTCCCATACAGGTATTTTTCTCCTAATTGTACATATACAAAGGCTCAAGAGCGGTTAACTTTCTCAAATCAGATCTCTTAGGATTCAAAGACTACACAAAATCTCACCAAAAAAGGATGTCAACTCTAGTTCTCCTGACTTTAAATAACCTAGGGCTCTTTCAGCATACTACAGATTATAATGTAAATTTCAGAATACTCTCACTTGGCTCTACAGCAAACCAACTGAGTGGTATAAAAATGTTCAAGGAACCCTTGAAATCACTGGCATCAAACTGAGTACATTCATCTACTCTTTCTTAACAGTCTCTAAAACACAGGGGTAACTAAGAAACCTAAGATCAATTTTTCCAATGGTCCTTGTCTGAAGGTTTTCTCTCTCCTGACATTACTTCAGTATTTGACATCAACAGCTTTCAGGAGGAAAGGTAGCCAGCCAGACTTCCAAAAACAGAGACAGGATCAGAATGAGATTGTGGCTTAGATACCACCAAATGTGACACCTGGCCATAAAAATTCAGTAATGAGGAAACAAGGCTTTGTGGAAACATGTCCAGGCTCTGAAGCTTATTAGCTGGTTGATTTTGGTCACATTACTGAAACTTTCCAAGCCTCAGCTCCCTTATATTTATAATGTATTAATAAACACTACCGTTCAGGATAGCTATGAAAGTTACACAGAAGAACATAAAGGAAGGACTCAATGCTTACCTATCAAGGTACCCAAACCTGCCTTTCCTACTTATGTACATACTTAGCTAGCATTCTGTCTACCTAACTCACTGGGTTTTGTGAGGCCCAAATGAGGTGATGTCTATGAAAGTCCTTAATCAAGTAAAATATAACTGACATTGTAACTAAGTTTAAGACTATGTTCTGGCCACAAGAATGAATATTTTATAATCCTTCTCTTCAAGGAGGTAACCTTCAGATAAGGGAGCTACAAGTACACCAATGAGTGTAACAATGGTAAGAAGTATTAAGTGCTAGAAGAGTGGTAATAATAAGCTAATATAATTGAGCATTAACCATGGGCCAGACCTAGTCTAGGTATTTTATCTGTATTAACTCATTTAATACTAAAATGAGCCCTATAAAACAAGTTTTATTTTATTATAGATGTGGAAAGTGAAGCACATGATGCCTAGGTAGTTTAAGTTTATACAACTAGTAAGTGAAAGAGCCAGGATTTAAATGCAAGAATTGTGACTCCAGGGCACATATTATTAGAGATACAGAGGTGTGAATTAAAGAAGTAGTGCAATAATATAGTAACAATAATGGGGTCTATAATGGACTAACATTCACTGCTCAATCAACATTGTGCCAGGCACTGTGTTAAGCACTTTACATGCAAGCTGTCACTGCATTCCAAAAACCTGTGGGCTAAATACCATCATGATTTTAAAGGTGAAGCAACAGACTTAATGAAGTTAGATTACTCGCTCAAGGTCTCACAGCTAGTTACCAATAGAACAAGATCTCACAGCCGTTTAAGTGTGTAAAGCAATTACCCGATGTTTTTTATTCACACACACGACACATGCATACAGTATCTTAAGTAAAAATACGATGACTTCATTTTGTGATCCCTAAATTGTCAAAGGGGCTCTCAATCACCCTCTTCTGCCACTAAACATAAACTTTTAAATTATAAAAGCAATGTTATAGACTATAAAAAATATAAAGAAGCTAAAATAAGAAAATAAAGCATGTCTCAGAAACTTTGAAAAGAAGGGAATTGTGGAAAACTAGTTAGGAAGACAGTTCAGGGACTTGAATACCAGGCTGGAGAACCAAAGCTACGCTCTATATGCAACGGAAGACTATGAGCAGAAAGGCAGTATAATTAGAGCCTTATGCTGTGCTTAAGACAGACTTAAATGAGAGACAAGAGGTAAGAGGATCAGCTAGGGGTCCATTACCATGGTCCAGGTAAAAAAGTTAAGGGCCTGATTTATGACCAGGCTGCCTATCATGACTACAAGCTCAGGCTGAGTCAGAAAGACCTAAGTAAGTTTGAACTTGGTTCCATTACTTACGTGTTGTGTAACTCTGGCTAAATTACTTAAACCATGTGAGCCTCAGTCTTATCACCTCTAAGTGGGGATAATAAAACACACGTAAATAGCTATTGTGGGAACTAAAGATGTGAAACAATTAACATGATTCAGGTTTCTCAACTTCTACACTAATGACATTTCAGGCCAAATAATTCCTTTCTATGGGGGAGCAGACCTGCATATTATAGGAATATTTAGCAGCATCTCTGGTCTCTAACTATCCCCTCTCCCCAGGTTGTAACAATCAAAAATGTCTCCAGACACTCCAGAATAAACTCCAGTTGAGAAACATTTGTCACAGTTCTGACATATAAAATAATAAGTAAATATAAGCTTTAAAAAAAATGGTTGCAGGGGGGGAAGTGAGGAGAAAGTAGGAGGGAGGAGAAAGCATAATATAAAAGACATAAAACATAAATATAAAAGACAAAGACTGAGAGGACCAAATTGGTTGGCTGACTGGATATTGGACACCATGAAAAAAGGAGGCAGCAGAGGTGACCACAGCTTTAATTCTATGTGATTTATGTCACCAAAAGAAATAGAACAATAGGAGAACATGCAGGTTTGAGGAACCAGAGGGGCATGCAAATGGAAATATCTGAAAGACATTAAGAATTCTGGCCCAGGGGCACCTCGGAGGCTCAGTGCATTAAGCGTCCACTCTTGATTTCAGCTCAGGTCAGGATCTCAGGGTCGTAAGATCAAGCCCCGCAACGGGCTCCACACTGGGCATGGAGCTTGCTTCAGATTCTCTCTCCCTCTGCCCCCAAATCCCCGCCCTGCACATGCACATGTGTGTACATGTGCTCTTTCTCTCTCTCAAAAAAAAAAAAAAAAAAAAAAAAGAATTCTGGCCTGTAGTCAATGAAAAATATGAAGCAAATAAGACAAAAACTCACTATAGATTTGTGTGTTTGTACATATCTGACTCTCTTATAGTTTTCCATCCTTTTACTGGACAACTGAAAAATAGGTATGTACCAATAATCTTGAAGATTAAACCAGCTCCTGAGCTTTTCATACATGTCACATATTTAAAGACATTGGTGAGAGAAAAGGAAGTTGAATCCAAACTCATGTGTGTTCAAATCCCAGCTGCATGATACCTTTAGGAGAAGCCAGATCTGACTCTACAGTTTCCAGGTCCCCACCAATCCCCATGGCAGTTCTTGCAGTCTTTGCCAAGCCACCTGAGCAAACAACACTACGTGCCTACTCCTCACCTGCTACAGAGTCTATATCAAGGCCTCTCAAAGCACTAGCCAAAGCAGACAGGCACTGGAACTGATCTGAGGCATCTACATACAATAACTGTACTTTGGATTTTCCAAGAATATTCTATTCTGTGGTCTCCACGAACCAATGTTTTCTAAATTCCAATATCCAGGAATTCAAAATCAATCTCTCAAAATAAAAAGTCCATGTGACATCATGATACATTTGTCAAAACCCATAGGCTGTAAAATATCAAGAGTGAACCCTAATATAAACAAAAAATTTTGGGGGGCGCCTAGGTGGCTCAGTCAGTTAAGGGTATGCCTTTGGCTCAGGTCATGATCCTGGTATCCTGGGATGGAGCCCCACATTGGGCTCCCTGCTCCGTGGGGAGCCTACTTTTCCCACTCCCTCTGCCACTCCCCCTGCCTGTGTTCACTCTTTCTCTCTCCCAAAATAAATAAAATATTAAAAAAAAAAAACCTATGAATTTGGTGATAATATTGTGTTAGTGTAGGTTCTCTGACTGTATCAAATGTACTACACCAATGTGGAATATTAATGGGTTGCGCAGTATGTGTGGAACAGGATTTATGGGGGTTCACTGTATTTCTGCTCAATTTTGCTATAAACCTAAAACCCTCTAATTGCTCTCAAAAAAGTCCATTTAAAAGTAAAAAAAAAAATCCTCACGTGAGATCTGTTATTAGAATTTGGGATTTAGATAACGTGATCCTTGCAGATGTGCAGCAGCAGATGCCAGAGAGAAGACTTAACGCTAAGGCCCAAGAATTCCAGAGACGAGGTCTGAGAAAAAAACAAAGCCTTGAACTCTTTGGATGGTCATGAGGAAAATAAGATTTTCCAAACAAAGAATATGCAGAAATCCAAGTGGTGAGCTTTCTCCCTATAGTTGAGGACTCCCATTTTGTCATGGAGTAAATGTATACATGCCAAATTTCCAAAGACGGGAGCAAAAACCAAACATCTTATCAGGAAGCTCTCTAAATTGAAGGACAATTTTTGGATAAAGTTAGAAGTGAAAAGAGATGATATCCTTATCCCAACTTCTATTAAAAACCAGTGTCAATTCCAGTTTCCAGTACAGCCGTATAAGGAGTTTGGAAGTTGTTACCCTGTCCTAACAACAAGAAAAAGCTGAACAAAATGAAAAATCAACAACTATTCCTAGATTTGGCAGAGAAGTGAGATCACATGGCAAATGACTGTCCCCAAAATTGGAGCGACAGATACAGATAACAGAGAATCACAACTTACAAAAGCAGAAACTAATGAGCAGAAAACTCCATGGGATCCAGTGCCAGAATAAGAAAACCTCAACTATCACTGATGAATTGCTTGCTGGAGGCTCAGTGTGGACAGCTCTGAGAGTTAATAACTCCAGGGGGGACCAGTAACAGGAGGGTCCCATACTTTCATGAGTCTTACCTCCAAGAGCTCTACCAGGACATCATAATGAGTGTCAGAGAAAAATGCCCTCTTGCTTCTAGTAGAGGGAGGGGGAAAGGAACCATTTTTAAATGTATCAGACCATTCAGGATGAATTATTTTACCAGAGCCTAACTTGCTAATAAGTTTCATCAGAACCTAACCTACCTGATAAATGGAAATACCCAACACTCCAGCCCCCTCTAGCCATTCTTTTTCACCTAAGAGGTAAAAAACAAAAGGAAAAAGAAAGTGAGAAGCACTGGTATTAGAATTCCACAGTCCATGGGCAGAAGCTCACCAAGACTCAAACCTAATCAAAGGACTACAGAATGCTTTCCCTTCCCCTACATCTTACCACTACATTATTAAAGGCTTATTTACTACAATTCCTTTTACCCAGTACATCATATCTGATTTTCAACAACAAAAAAATCACAAGGCAAACTAACAGGCAAAAAACAGTTTGAAAAGGCAGAAATAGGGGGTGTCTGGGTGGTTCAGTTGGTTAAGCATCTGCCTTCAGCTCAGGTCATGATCCCAGGGTCCTGGGACAAAGCCCTGCGTTGGGTTTCCTGCTCAGCAGGGAGCCTGCTTCTCCCTCTCCCTCTGCCCCTCCCCCTGCTCCTGCTTTCTCTCTCTCTCTCTCTCTCAAATAATAAATAAAATCTTAAAAAAAAAAAAAAGAGAGAGAAAAGGCAGAACCAGTATCAGAATCAGATATTGCAGGAATGTTGGAATTACCAGACCAGAAACTTTAAAAAACGATGATTAATATGCTAAGGGTTTTAATGGAAAATGTAGATAACATTAAAGGCAGATGGATAACATAAGCAGAGAGATGGAAATTCTAATAAAGAATAAAAATGAAATGCCAGAGATCAAAAATACTGTAATGGAAATGAAGATGGCTTTGACAGGTTCATACTGAGACTGGCAATGGCTAAAGAAAGATCTCTGAGTTTGAAGATATGACAGTAGAAACTTCCAAAACTAAAAAACAAAGAGAAAAAAGACTGAAGCAAACAAACAAAAAGAAGGGAATATCCAAGAACTGTAGGACAACAACAAAAGGTATAATATAAATGTAATGGGAATACTAGAAGGAAAAGAGAGAAAGGAACAGAAACAATATTTAAAGCAGTAATGACTGAGAATTTCCACAAATTAATGTCAGATACCAAACTACAGATCCAAGAAGCTCAAAGAACCCCAAGCAGGATAAATACCAAAAAAACCTCCCAGGCACACCATATTCAAACTTCAAAAAATTAAAGGTAAAAGATTGGGCGCCTGGGTGGCTCAGCTGGTTAAGCATCTGCCTTCAGTTCAGGTCATGATCTCTGGGTCCTGGGATCTAGCCCTTCATCAGGTTCCCTGCTCAGTAGGGAGCCTGCTTCTCCCCCTCCCTCAGCCTGTCGCTCCCCCTGATTGTGCTCTCTCTCTCTGTCAAATAAATAAAATCTTAAAAAAAAAAAAAGTTCTTCAGAGAGAATGAAAACTACAGGTCAGAAACTTCAGATCTATGTAATGAAAGGAAGAACACTGGAGAATGAACTGGTGAAGGTGAAACAAAAAGTTCTCTTTTTCTTGTTCTTTCTTTTAAGATCAAGATTCAGACGTCTAACTGACAGAGCCACCCAGGCGCCCCTATTTTTCTTATTCTTAAATGTTCT
Source organism: Ailuropoda melanoleuca (assembly GCF_002007445.2). NCBI lineage: Eukaryota > Metazoa > Chordata > Mammalia > Carnivora > Ursidae > Ailuropoda > Ailuropoda melanoleuca. The sequence goes on from NC_048224.1 coordinate 50,419,152, forward strand.
AACAGATACCAGTTTGATCAAAGTAATAATAGCAACAATGCATTCTATTATGTATATTTATGTATAACTAAAATGAATTACAAAAATGATATAAGGGATAGGAGGGAGGAATTAGGAATATTTTGTTATAAAGTATGTGGGGAAGAATTAGGAATATTTTGTTATAAGGTATGTGCACTACCTGTGAAACAGTATAGTGTTATTTGAAAACTGACTTGGATTAGCTGTAAATGTATATTACAAACTCTCGGGCAACCACGAAAAAAAAAAGTAAACAAAAGAAATATAATTGCTATGCTAAGAAAGGAAAGAAAATAGAATCATGAAATGCTCAATTAAAATTAAAAAGGCAGAAAATGTGTGGAAGACAAAAACAGGAACAAAGAACAACAGACAGAAAACAGTAACAAATAGGTAAATATTAATCCAACTATATCAATTGTCACGTTAAATATCAATGTTTAAATATACTAATTAATGGGGCACCTGGCTGGCTCAGTAAGTTAAGTGTGCAACTTGATTTCAGCTCAGGTCATGATCTCAGGGTTGTGAGGTTGTGAGGTTGAGCCTTACATCAGGCTCTACACTGGGTCTGGAGCCTGCTTAAGACTCTCTCTTTCCCTCTCCCTCTACCTCTCCCCGCCCTCAAAAAATATATACTAATTAAAGGACAGAGATTGTCAGAGTGGATCCAAAAACAAGATCCAACAATATGCTGGCCAGAAGAAACCCATATACAGACTGAAAGTAAAGGGATGAGCAAAGATACAGCATAGTAACACCAATCCAAAGAAAACAGGAGTAGCTAGCTATATTAATCTTAGACAAAGCAGATTTCAGAGCAAGGAGCGTTATCCAGAATGAAGAGAAACATTATATAATGATAAAGGGTCAATATTCTAAGATAACATAACGATCCTTTTTAGATATGCACCTAACAATAGTGTCGAAATATGTAAGGTAAAAAATGATGGAACTGCAATGAGAAATTGGTGAATTCACTATTATAGTGGAGACTTTAACACCTCTCTTTCAGAAATGGACATATCCAGGGACGCCTGGGTGGCTCAGTTGGTTGAGCATCTGCTTTTGGCTCGGGTCATGATCTCAGGGTCCTGGGACTGAGACCTTCATTGGACTCCTTTCTCAGCAGGAGTCTGGTTCTCCCTCTCTCTGCTCATGCTCTGTCTTTCACTCAAATAAATAAATAAAATCTTAAGAAAAAAAAAGAAATGTACATATCCAAAAGCCATAAAATCAGTAAGGACACAGTTGATTTCAACTGCACTATAAATCAACTGGGTATGATTGACATCTATAGACCACTTCATCCAACAAGAGCAGATTACATATTCTTCTCAAGCTCATATGGAACATTCACCAAGATAGACCACATTCTGGGCCACAAAACAAACTTTAGCAAATTTAAAAGAATAGAAACCATCATTCAATATCTGCTCCCAGATCACAATGGAACTAAAATAGAAATCAATAACAGCAAGATAGCTGGGAAATCCCCATATACTTGGAGATTAAACAACACAGTTCTAAATAACACATGAGTCAAAGAAGAAAACTCAAGAGAAATTTTGAGAAACATTTAGAAAATACAACTTATCAAAATTTGTAGATTGCATCAAAAACAATGCTAAAGGGAAATTTACAGCACTAAATTTATATATTAGAAAAAAAAGAAAGATTTAATACCAGTTATCTAAGCTTCCATGTTAGGAAACTAGAAAAAGGAAAGCAAATTAAATCCAAAACAAACAGAAAAGAGATAATAAAACTAGAAAAAGAATCAATGAAATTGAAAACAAGAAATCAATAGAGAAAATCAACAAAACCAAAAGCAAGTTCTTTGGAAAGATAAATAAAATCAATAAGCCTCTATCTAGGCTAAGAAAAAAAGAGAGAAAGCACAAATTACTAATAGCAGAAATGAAAGAGAGTATAATACCAGTACAGATCTCATGGATATTAGAAAGATAATAAAGAAATACTATGAACAATTCTATGCCCACAAATTTGATAACCTAGATGAAATGGATCAATCCTTGAAGACAAAATCTCCCAAAACTAACACAAGAAGCAATAGATAATCTGAATAGGCCTTTATCTATTAAAGAAATTGAATCAATATTTAATAACCTTCCCCCCCAATTAAAGATTCCCTATAATCTTTTCCAGAATATGCAAGAGATTTAGAAGTAGAGCGAGTATTTCTTAACTCATTACATGAGGCCAGCATTATGCCAATAACAAAACAGACCAAGACCTTATAAAAAACTCCAAACCAATACATTAATACACATGCAAAACTCCTTAACAAAGTATTAGCAATTGGAATCCAACAATGTAAAGAAGAATTATACGTCACAACCAAGTGGGGTTTATTCCAGGTTTATAAGGCTGGTTCAACATTTAAAAATCAATTAACATAATCTATCCTATCAACAGGCTAAAGAAGAAAAATCATGTGATCATATCAATAGATGCAGAAAAAGCATTACAAAATCCAACATCCATTCCTACTAAAACTTCTCAACAAATTAGGAATTGTGGGGAACTTCCTTAATCTGATCAAGAAAATCTACAGCTTTCCTGCTAGGATCAGGAACAATGCAAGGATGTCCCCCTTCACCACTGCTTTTTGACATGGTACTGGAAGTCCCAGCTAATGTAATAAGACTAGGAAAGGAAATAAAAGGTATACAGATTGGAAAGGAAATAAAAATGTCTTTGTTCATAGATGACATGACAGTCTATGTAGAAAATCTGAAAAAATCCATACACACACACACACACACACACACACACACACACACACACACACACAAAACCCCAAACTCCTAGAACTAATAAGCAGTGATAACAAGGTTGCAGGATACAAGGTAAAGGGGCACCTGGGTGGCTCAGTCCATTCAGCAGCTGCCTTTGGCTCAGGTCATAATCCCAGGGTCCTGGGATTGAGCCCCACATCCTGCTCCTTGCTCAGCAGGGACTGCTTCTCCCCTGCCTGCCGCTCCCCCTGCTTGTGCTTGCTCTCTCCCACTCTCTCTCTGTGTCAAATAAATTCTTTAAAAAAAAAAAAAAAAGGATACAAGGTTAATAAATAGGACAATTGCTTTCCTATATACCAGCACTGAACAAGTGGTATTTGAAATTAAAAATACATTACCATTTATATTAGCACTCCCCCCAAATGAAATATTTAGGTATTAAATCTAACAAAATACGTACAGGATCTATATGAAGAAAATTACAAAATTCTGATGAAAAATAACAAAGAAGTACTACATAAACAGGGATATATTCAATGTTCATGGATAAGAGGAATCAATATTGTGAAGATGCCAGTTCTTCCCACCTTGATTTATAGATTAAACATATTCCCAACCAAAACCCCGGCAAGGGGTGCCAGGGTGGCTCAGTCAGTTGAGTGTCGTGTCTGATTCTTGGTTTTGGCTCAGATTGTGATCTTATGGGTGGTGGGACTGAGCCCTTCCTCAGGCTCTGTGCTCAGCAGGGAGTCTGCTTGGGGATTCTCCCCCTCTGCCCTTCCCTCCACTCTCTCTAAAATAGGTAAAGAAATCTTAAAACAAACAAACAAACAAGGACTTGGGTGGCTCCATCAGTTAAGCATCTGCCTTTGGTTCAGGTCATGATCCCAGGGTTCTGGGATCAAGCCCTGCATCAGACTCCCTGCACAGCAGAGAGCCTGTTTCTCCCTCTCCCTCTGCTGCTCTCCCTGCTTGTGCTTCCTCTCTCTCTCTGTCAAATGAATAAATAAAATCTTTAAAAAGAAAAAAAACCAAAACAGCAAATTATTTTGTGGGTACTGACAAAATGATTCTAAAGTTCATATGGGGATGCAAAAGACCCAGGATAGCCAACACTACCAATATTGAAGGAGAAGAACAAAGTCAGAAGACTATCTGATTTCAAGAATTACTGCAAAGATCCAGTAATTAAGACAGTGTGATACTGGGAAAAGAACAAATAGATCAGTGGAATAGAAGAGAGAGCCCAGAAATAGACCAACATAAATACAGTCAACTGATCTATGACAAAAGTGAAGGCAATACAATGGAACAAAAAATAGTCTTTTCAACAAATGGTGCCAGAACAACTGAATATCCACATGTAGAAAAATGAATCTACACAAAGACCTTACACCTTTCACAAAAGTTAAGTCAAAACGAAGCACAGGCCTAAATGTCAAAGGCAAAAACTATGAAACTCCTAGAAGATAACATAGGAGAAAACCTAGATGACCTTGGGTATGACAATGACCAAAAGCATGATCCATGAAAGAAATCACTGATAAGCTAGGCTTCATTAAAAATAAAAACTCCTGGTCTGCAAAAGACAATATCAAGAGAATGAGAAGACAAGCCACAGACTAGAAGGAAATACTTGCACAAGACACATCTGATGAAAGACTGTTATCTAAGATATAATAGAAACTCTTAAAACTCAACAATAAGAAAATGACCATCCAACTAAAAAATAGGCAAAAGACTTGAATGGATACCTCACCAAAGAAGATATTCAGATGGCAAGTAAGCAAAAGAAAAGATGCTCAACACTGTACGTCATTACAGAACTGCAAATTAAAACAATGAAATATCATTATACACCTATTATCCAAAACACCAAAATCCAAACACTGACAATACCAAATGCCGATGAGGAGATGGAAGAAGAAATACTCCCCCATTCCTTGCTGGTCAGAATGCAAACTGGTATAGCCACTTTTTTTTTTTTTAAAGACTTTCTTTATTTATTTGAGAGAGAGAGAGAGTATGAGCAGGGGCGGGGGTGGGGGCAGAGGGGGAGGGAGAAGTCAATTCCCTGCTGATCTTGGGATCATGACCTGAGCCGAAGGTAGATGCTTAACTGACTGAGCCACCCAGGCGCCCCTGGTATAGCCACTTTTTGAAGACAGTTTGGCAGTTTCAAAAAAAAAAAAAAAAAACAAAACCCAAACATATTCCTACTGTACAATCCAGCAGTTATACTCCTTGGTATTAAACTAAATGAACTGAAAATTTACATGCACACAAAAACTTGCTCATAGAAGCTTACAGCAGCTTTAGTCATAACTGCCAAAACTTGGAAGTAATCAAGATGTCTTTTAGTAGGTGAATGGATAAACTGGTATATCCAGACAATGGAATATTACTCATTGATAAAAATAAATAAGCTATCAAGCCATAAAAAGACATGGAAAAAACTTAAATGCCTAACAGTAACTGAAAGGAGCCAGTCAAAAAAGGTCACATACTTACTATATGATTCCAACTGTATGACATCTAGAAAAGGCAAAACTATGGGGGAGTCAGTAAAAATACAAGTAGTTGCCAGTTGTTAGGAGGGAGGGAGGAATGAACAGGCAGAACACAAAGCATTTTTAAGGCAGTGAAACAATTTTGTACAATACTGCAATGGTAACACATGTCATTATACATTTGTCAAAATCCACAGAATGCACAACACCAAGAGTGAACCCTAAAGTAAACTATGGATTTTGAGTGATAATGATGTGTCAGTACAGGTTCATCAGTTGGAACAACTGCACCACTCTGGTGCTTGATGTTGACAGTGGGGGAGGTTACGCACGCTGGGGACAGGGGGTATATGAGAACTCTCTGTACTTTACACTCAATTTTGAAATGAACTTAAAACTGCTCTAGGGGCGCCTGGGTGGCTCAGTCGTTAAGACTTCGGCTTACGGCGTGATCCCGGATCCCTGGGATTCGAGCCCCGCATCAGGCTCCTCCACTGGGAGCCTGCCTTCCTCTCCCACTCCCCCTGATTGTGTTCCCTCTCTCGCTGGCTGTCTCTCTCTGTCAAATAAATAAATAAATAAATAAAATCTTTAAAAAAAAAACTGCTCTAAAAAATAAAATGTATTAATTAAAATATGTCCGAAAGAAAAAATACCAATTTTCTGTTTTCAAGTATTAATATTTACTGCCTTTAGAAGCCATTTTTCTTTAGAAAAATGAGAGGTTATAATTTTTATACAGAAGAAAACTATATATTCAGAAATGTTTACGTTAAAAAAGACTCCCTAAAAATTGCTTAAATTAATAAATCTCTGCCATCTAAATCAATGGGCACTTGTGATTTTATTTTTATTTATTTTTTTAAAGATTTTACTTATTTATTTGACAGAGAGAGACATCGAGAGAGGGAACACAAGCAAGGGGAGTGTGAGAGGGAGAAACAGACTTCCTGCCGAGCAGGGGCCCAATGCTGGGCTCGATCCCAGGACCCTGAGATCATGACCGGAGCCGAAGGCAGACGCTTAATGGCTGAGCCACCCAGGTGCCCCTGGGCACTTGTGATTTTAATTGGAATGGTGAACACGTAAACTTCTAGAAAGTGTGTTAATTTTGTTGTCACATAGATCCTGGACAAGATCTTTATATAAAAGGTTAACAGAGTTGCTTAGAGAGGCCTAGTAGAAGCCACTACAAATAGGAAATCAGACCAAAGTGGTCTCAATGGTCCTGTGTCAATCCATGTTGTTATAATCAGCTCCTGAAGATTCTGATGGCCTGAATTTTTTTAAAGGGGGGAGGGGTGGATGGAGAGGGAGAGAGGGAATCTTTTTTTTTTTTAAAGATTTTATTTATTTATTTGACAGAGAGCGAGCACAAGTAAGGGGAACAGCAGGCAGAGGGAGGGGGAGAAGCAGGCTCCTCGCTGAGCGGGGAGCCGGATGTGGGACTAGATCCCAGGACCCTGGGATCCTGACCCGAGCCAAAGGCACACACTTAATGACTGAGCCACCCAGGTGCCCCGAGAGAGGGAATCTTAAGCCAAGGACAGAGCCCAAGGTGGGGCTTGATCTCATGTTCAATCTCACACCCCTGAGATCATGACCTGATCATGACCTGAGCTGAAATCAAAAGCTGGACATTTAACTGACTGAGCCACTCAGGTGCCCCTTGATGGCCTGAATTTTAAATGATGAAGTCACCAAAACCCAACTCTGAAAAAGCCTGTCCTAAGGGATATAATCACCGCCAACATTTTCTGAACCCTGGCAATGCCCTTGAGAGTAAATGGAAGTGCTTTAGTGAAGACAGTAAACAGGTAACAATAAGAGACGGCTTTTGACGCCTGGGTGGCTCAGTTGGTTAAGCATCTGCTTTCAGCTCAGGTCATGATCCCAGGACCCTGGGATTGAGCCCCACATTGGGCTTCCTGCTCAGTGGAGAGTCTGCTTCTCTCTCTCCCTCTGCCTGTTGCTCCCCCTGCTTGTGCTCTGTCAAATAAATAAATAAATAAATAAATAAAATCTTAAAAAAAAAGAGAGAGAAAGCAAGCAAGCTTTGGAGCCACAAAAACAAAACAACCCATAAAAAATCTGAGTTAGATTACCGGTTCTGTCTTCTGAATCCTAAAACAGTACTTAACTTCTCCACATCTCAGTTTCCTCATTTATATAAAAGAGGAAATGGGGGACACCGGGGTGGCTCAGTGGGTTAAGCATATGCCTTCAGCTCAGGTCATGATCTCGGGGTCCTGGGATCAAGCCCCGCATGGGGTTCCCTGCTGGGCAGGAAGTCTGTTTCTCCCTCTCACACTCCCCTTGCTTGTGTTCCCTCTCTCGATGTCTCTGTCAAATAAATAAATAAAATCTTTTTTTTTTTAAAGAGGAAATGGCAATACAAATTTAATAAGAATATTGTAAGAATTCAAAGTAATAGTTTTGCAAAGCACCTACCATAGGGTCTGGCCCATGGTGGTTCCTGTTTCTTTCTGTCTAATCTACATTGCCATCTTTACCCTTGATATGATCCATGGAAAGACAAGATGGAAAAGAAAAAAATAGGCCTTCAGATATATGTATCTAAAGAAATTATCCAAAATCCTTGGCTTTTATTATACAATCAAATGATTAACATTGTGTCAGTCTCTTTTTCACCAAAAAAAAATGAGCATATTCCTGCAGCCACAGGAGTAATGGTTTATGCTCTGTGCCTTAAATCCAATTCTGCCCACGAGACTTTACCCTTCTCCCTAGACTTAAGCACCTGACTATTTTTTGCTTATCCAAGAAATAAAGGAGCCCCAGCAGCTTTGGAAAGCCAACCTAATTTAAGCGCCAAAAGGAAGAAAAACAAAAACAAAAACAAAAAACTATGTCCAAGTCATGGCAGAAAAAGGAGAAAAATAGAATCCAGCTAGTTAATAATAGAAACTAGCAGATTAAACACCTGTTTTTCACTGAAAAGCCCCTTCATGAAGACTAAAAAGTAGCAAAGCAAACCCCACATTGTACAGGAGTAAGAAAGCAGCTCTATTTCCACACTATTAGGTTTTCACAGGCTTCTGTCTTACGACATGACTCTTCATTTCCAAGGCCTAGAATGTCCCATCTACACAGTCTCATTAGTTTGGAGCTCTCATTTAGCTCTAAGGTGAAGGGTATGATTTTTAAAGTTAAGGTATAGTAGAGTTCCTGTACCAGCCTCAGCCACTACCTGATTGTGATTCTTAAGAATCATTTCTTCTCGGGGCGCCTGGGTAGTTCAGTCAGTTAAGCATCTGCCTTTGGTTCAAGTCATGATCCCAGGGTCCTGAGATAGAGCCCTAGGTCAGAATCCCTGCTCAGCGGGGAGTCTGCATCTCTCTCTTCCTCTCCCTATGTGTGTGCTCTCTCTCTCTCTAGCTCACTTTCTCTCTCAAATAGATAAATAAAATCTTTAAAAAAAAAAAAGAATTATTTGTTCTCTCTCTCAACATTTTTTTTCTGCAAAATAGGGAAAACAACATTCCACTCACAAAACTGTTGTGAGAATTAAAAACCCATGTCAAAAGTGCCCAGAGTACAGTGCATGGCTCATAGTAGACAAAAGGCATTAATTCTCCTTCCTTCTCCCTTTGATATAGCCTTGTGTCCAGGGAGAAAGAAGGGCATGATTTTTCCTTTCCACAAAATTAACCAGTACCACAGTCAGGTCACAGAGGACAGGGCTGAACTCAGACTCTAAGTATCTTTTCCGATATATGAGTCCTGACTCCAAGTCACACTGCAACACCTTACTTTTGAAGGCCACACTCTCATATTCAGAATACACTGCTATTATTTTAAGAACCACGATTAGCTCAGGGCTACGCTAAGTAATGAGATACAAATACTTTGGGAATCTGTGGGTTCCCAGCATTACTAATGAGTACTATCAACTGCATTCTGTTCAAGATATGGACAGACAACTCCAAGTGGCCAACAGCTCTTTGAAAAATGCAGAAGCAACGATCAGAGGAAGACTATTTTTGCTCCTTCCTGTAGCCTCTGCTAGGTCATTTGTGGTTTATTGTAGTTGTTCAGTTTCATTAAAGGTTAGTACCACTAGGGAAACTATATAATGTGGCAGAACAAATAAAGTCTTTGGAATCAAGCTTTGATTCAAGTCCTAGCTCTGCCTGTTCCTTGCTATGTGACACTGGACAAGTCATAACTTCTCAGAGCCTCCGTTTTCTCACCTATAGTATTTTTTAAAGTTCAGGTTGCCCCTTGAGTGGGTTGTAAAACCAATTTAGTGGCTTGCAAATAACATTTCTTTGAAAGTAAAAAATGACACTACATGTAATAAGGACAAGTACTATTCCATGAAACTGTGGTTTCAGGTATATATATATTGATATGCAGGTATACGCAAATATGTGTATAATGAATTGTAATATAAAATCTTTCTTACAGTGGATAATGGTCAAAAAAACTGAAAGCCACTGGCCTTTATAAAATGAGACTATCAGGTAGGTGTGTAATGTTATCTTCTGTATTTTTCAGAGTATTTGAGAATTTGAAAAAATAATGTGGGCCAAATATTAGCAATTAACCTTATCAGAATCAGAATATCTGAATACAACCTTATTTAAAAATACTGAGAAAGTTCCTTTTTACTGGTCAATTTCAGATTCCTTATTTTATTTTCTTCACGTGCTTTTCTGTTTTACTTCATTTTACTTTGTTAACTTATTTTCTGTTTTCTTACTAGAATATAAGTTGTGTAAGAATCTTTTCTGGGGGCGCCTGGGTGGCTCAGTCAGTTAGGTGTCTGCCTTTGGCTCAGGTCAGGATCCCAGGGTCCTGGATTCAGGCCCTGCATCAGGACTCCCTGCTCAGCAGGGAGTCTGTTTCTCCCTCTGCCCATCCCCCTCTGCTGGAGCGCTGTCTCTCGCTTTCTCTCCCTCAAATAAATAAAATCTTAAAAAAAAAAAAAGAATCTTTTCTGTTTGTTCTTTTTTTTTTTTTTTTT
>NC_048224.1:50429493-50458840 GCF_002007445.2 Ailuropoda melanoleuca
TATTTATTTATTTGACAGAGATAGAGACAGCCAGCGAGAGAGGGAACACAAGTAGGGGGAGTGGGAGAGGAAGAAGCAGGCTCATAGCAGAGGAGCCTGATGTGGGGCTCGATCCCATAACACCGGGATCACGCCCTGAGCCGAAGGCAGACGCTCAACTGCTGTGCCACCCAGGCGCCCCTCCTCTGTTTCATTCTTGACCTCTCCTTAGCACCTAGATTTTACTCACTCACTTATATACATATACACATATATACACCATAAACATATGGTATATGTATACCTATACAATGTTTATTTATGGGTGTGCATCTGCCAAATGAAAAATGAAGAACATCAATGCATTCATTCCAGTGTATTCCATTTAACTTCACTTTCAAAATAATATGAGAAAGAATTTTCATACACAGGAATATCTGTGAACTGAGTTCAACAAGCAGTTGTTCAGCAAAAAATCTATAAAAGGTCCAAGTTACTAATGTGCCAAGCTTTCCTCTGAGTATCTACTCATGAACTGTATCTATCACAGGGCTATAGCTCCCTACGTCCAAGAATATTTGACTTGGAATCAATGCTTAGGCTAAAACCCACTGATCATCACCTATGAAGACTATGAAATTAGCCTCTAGCATAATGGATCTGGAGCTGAAAGAGACAAGGGTTCAAATCCCCATTATATCTTCTACATGCTGTGAGGCCTTAGCCAAGTTCCCTTATCTGTTAAATGAAGGTAATGGCACTTATACCATAGGGTTATTTTGAAAATTAGATAAGGTTACATACATAAAATACCCATCACAGTGTCTGATACATAATAAAACCCAATAAAAATTATTATTATTATTCATTCATTTCTCTTTTTTCCAATTAATATTAATGTCTACTTTGTTATAGGTCCTGAGTCTACACAGGGGTGCAGGCACAATTCAAGAGAAACTGGCTATAGTCCCAGAGCATGAAGAGCTGAAAGTGTAATAGGAAAGATAAACCCATAAACAAAAAGTATAAAAGAATTACTAGGAGTGCAGTATCTATTATCTCAACTAGGAAGGCTGAAACGAATCTGCCCTTCTCTAGCCTGGTATTAGGGCCTGGTTAGTCTCTAGAGTTGAGGGGTATATCAAAACACTTCCAATTTATAAAATGGAATCGCTTCTGAGATGGGTCAGAGCAGCTCTGAAAGAAGCCTTAGGAAGACTGTAAGCGGAATGGTCAAAAATGATAGTCTCAGGGGCGCCTGGGTGGCTCAGTAGTTAAGTGTCTGCCTTCAGCTCAGGGCATGATCCCAGAGTCCTGGGATTGAGCCCCACGTCGGGCTCCCTGCTCCGCTGGGAGCCTGTTTCTTCTTCTCCCACTTCCCCTGCTTGTGTTCCCTCTCTTGCTGGCTGTCTCTCTCTCTCTGTCAAATGAATAAATAAAATCTTAAAAAAAAAAAAAGAATGACTGTCTTAACAGTCAAAAGGTAGAAGCAACTAGTATTAATTGAGAGATGAAAGGATAAATAAAATGTGGTATATATACAATGGAATATCATTCAGCCTTTAAAAAGGATGGAAATTCTGACACATGCTATAACATGGATGAGCACAGTGGACATTATGCAAAGTGAAGTAAGGCAGTCATAAAAAGACAAGCATGTATGATTCTGCTTATATGAGATATTTTGAGTAGTCAAATTCATAGAGACAAAAAGTAGAAATGTGGTTGCCAGGAGCTGAGGGGAGGGAAGAATAGGAAGTTAGTGTTATATACAGAGTTTCAATTAGGGAAGGAGATGAAAAAGTTCTGATAAGGGATGGTAGTGATGACTGCACAACAATGTGAATGTACTTAATACTACAGAACTGTAAAGTTAAAAATGGTTAAAATGGTAAATGTTATGTATATTTTACCACAATTTAAAAAAAAGAATAATTGTCCTACGACTTACAGAAAGACAGACAGCATGCGTCCCCTGTGATCTGACTTTGGTCATTCTTGCATCTGGTAGCATATCAACACAGCCTTTCCCAGGTTAAGACATGAGAAGAATTTCGGGGCAGTCCTCAAACATAGGACCCTGTTATAATGTAGTCAACACCTAAGAAACCACAAGTGCACAAACATCCAAACCCAGAATTTACAGCAAAATAGACGGTTGCTATACAGTGACTGCAGTTTTATTTCTACAAATGTAAGAAACAAAAAATAAATCGAAGTATTGTATATCTAAAAGCCAGGTAAGGATTATATAAACTAATTCCTAAAGAGATAAGTCCCCAGAAAAAAATGACTGGCCCATGTGGAGTGGATTTCATATATCAGTACAAAGGTCTCATAACAAACTTTACTGCCTGAAATTAAAGGAAAAAAAATCATGCTAATTTGCATGAAACAACACAACTTTTATAGACTAAACAAAAACGTCACGACTGACGGTACTATACAATGACCTGGTTTCCTAGTGGCCCAGAAAGATGGAAAATAAATCCCAAGGACCCTAGTTCAGATAGACTGGAGAGGGTAGACTCTGGATGTCTTGCATGATTAAAGGCTATGTCACAGCTCAGTGGGGTCTACACTTTGGAAGCTTCCCCCCAGCAGTGCCCTATGTGACTAAGGACTGGGATAAGAGTGACAGCTTCACAAAGGAGACAATAAGAGATAAAGCTTCTTCCTAGTATGTTCAAAGACTCCAGAATCCAAAACTTAACTTCTCTGCTACCCATCCATCTAATTTTCATTAAGAGCAATTTATATCATCTATGAAGTCAAACGCACCTCTATTTTTACCTTATCAAACCCTAAAATAAAGGCCAGGGTGTAGTGTGGACATAAGCCTTGGTTAGGATCACAGCAATCCTCACATCAAATAATTGGTTTAAGTTTGGGCCAAGTTCATCAACAATATGACAAGGTTCAGGCAAAGCTGGCTGCCTTCTTGCATTTCAGAAAGACTAGCATTGTTTCTGACACTAGTACATAGGTGTAAGCAACCTCTGGGTGGGTAATGCCACCAAACAAAAGCAACACCTTCAAAGTCTCTCTCAGTGACCAGAGGCAGCCAGACACTCAAACTGCCAGTCCTGAATTACGGCCTCTGAATGGTGAGGGCTTCACATTTCACTGATCAGGGCACAGCCCAATCAGAAGACAAACCCCTGCACTGCCAGGGACCAGCAAATCCGCTTTCTTCCAGAGTGCACATGACTGAATGTGCTTCTGTCCATCATCTGGGTCATATATAGTTCAATGCGAGCTGAGCAGACAGGGCTGCAAGGAAATCTGGCGCGGTTCAATACCTCGTCTAGCCTGGGTTCCAGCATCTAATTTTTTTTTACTGACAAATTCATTTCTCTACCGGGACAGGATGCTGTGCTGGCTGGAAGTTCCATTTCTACAGCAAGAATCCTATCTGGAAACACAGAAGTTGTCCTCTAGCCACAGCAGCTTGAACTTTTTTGATTGTTGTTGCTGCTTTCTCCCATCACCCCCACCCCCTTTTGACAAAGATCCAACTGTAAAAAGTCTTACGTAACAGTTCAGGACTACTTCGGTTCTTTTACTGGGTAAGCACTTTCAATTTTTTTTTTTAAACTAAAAACCATTTTAACATTGAATCTGTTGAGAAGCTTAACTAAAATCTTTTAAGTAATTTGTGTAGTGAAATACTGTCAGTGGATTTTTTTAGTCTCATTTCTGCACGTGCTCCTTTGTTCTCAGAACAGAAGCTTTTTATACACACCCCATAACGCAGCTGGAGAGAGTTATGAAGTCAGTTATTATAAGGAACACAAAGGTTGTTTTGCATTCTTTGCCTTTAGATAATTAATTTTGTATTTGTTTTCTTAAAACAGAGTAGTTAAAAAAGGGAGAAATTCACAAAAGAATAAACTGTTGGAGAAAAAAGTTTGAAGTTTTTACCACCTTTTCTATCTGTAGTTTTGTGTGGCCAAACACTTGTGCTGCCTGGGGCGGTGGGGGTAGTGGCAAGCGTAGACAGAGAGGAACTAAGCCAGACATGGACAAAGGCATGAGCCAAAACCAGACAGTCCTGGCCGTTCGATAGGCCAGCAGTGGGTGAGACAGGTCAGCCAGCTGCAGGGGCGGGAGGGGGGGAGGAAAGGGGCATGGATGTGTGAGGTGCTCATGCGTGCGATCGTGACTAGATTCTGAAACTGCCAGCCATTTTCCCAGCTATGCTTTGTGCAATCTAAAGGAATGCATCTCCTCCGAAGGAGTCTTGCCAGAGCCCAGTGATAGAGAGGAGTGTGATAAATACCACAACATATGGAATCAGAAAATACTGGGATCTGGGGTGGGCAAGAGGGAATGCAGAGGGTGTGGAAATTTTTTAGTGATCTGGAATGTGTTGAGTGACAGGAAGTGCCCCAAGCTTCCCCCCGCAACTCTTCTCAGTCGCGCCTGCTTTTGTCTAACTCTTGTAATCTACACACTACTGCTTACAAAGCTGTCTGAGTTTAAGACAAAAAGAAACATAAAAGGCTCTCCGCTCCATAGTACCTGCGATATGGAAGGAGTGTAAAAAAGCATGGCCCTTCTAGCCTATGGACATTTTTTCAGGTATATAAGACAAAGATAAAATAATAATTTCCCAAGGATAATTGAGAATTATGAATTCGAGTCTGGCTTTCAAATCTGATTTTAAAAAATCCTGATTCTGCTATACTCACAAATGCTTAAGTTGGTTCCTAATTTTAATAAGGCTTGTTTGTTTGGTTAATATACTGCATTTGAAGTTGTTTCTATTTTCTTTGTATAAATTTGGACTTTGGGGGAAAATGCAAATAAGTAGAACGCACTAAAAAAAAAAAAAGGATTTTTCCCTTCATTGGTTAAAAAGCATTTTCAATGAATGGTTTCTTGGAAAAAGCAGCTCTTTCTTTCTCATTTTTATATGTATACTATAAAGAGAGCTTTATGCCATAATAAATGTAAAGTAGAAAACTTTTGACAGAAAATAATACAGTGTTCTAGGTGAAAAACAACTTAGCATTTTCTCAAACTTTCATATTATCAACAGAAACACTAAAACTTGGTAGAAAAGTAGCCAAATAATTGAATGGTTAACCCTACTTCTGGAGGATAAAATGGAAAATTAAGTGTGAATAAAATGATACTTGGGAATGTTTCTACCTCCTACCACAAAAGATGTTAGTGGTCAGCCTAGGAGTTAATCTTTCCTAGTGTGGCTCTGAGCCTTCATGCCGAGCAGACATTATTCACATGACGATTCGAAAAGTCCATTCATATATCTCACTACCTGGATTTGAATAGAAACCAGACAGCAATTCTTTAGTTCCAGCCACCATTCGCCCCACTGGACAATAGCGATTTGTTAGCACAGAGTCACAGGCTGTGGGACACAAAGCTTGGAGCTGCAGAAAGATGGGGGATTCAGAGAACAGGAAATTACAGGCCCGATGCACTCCTGGCAGCTCTGAGAATACAAAAAAAAAAAGGCAACACAGCGATGCCATGTTTAAGAGCTACTTCTAGCTTTTTTAACCACCTCCAATGTCATAAAAGCTCTATTGTTGGAGTACATAAAGTCACGAGTCCCATGTGCTCTCTTTTCTCACTATAGGGAACTTCATTCAATGCCCTGGCACAGTCAGAAAAATCAAAAGCATCCAGAGTTGATTAGTTGTAAGTTTTGACAGAAAGGAGAAGAATATTTTATAAATAAATTGTCAGAGAAAAAATATGCTTAGTAACACAAGTGACACAGAGTAAAATAAGTATCTTTTACAAATTATTTCATAAGACCAATCAAAATGAAACCAAATGTATCAAGATTCCAGGGAAAAAAATTTTTCTTCAAAATATCATATAAAATCTATTATTTAATTCAATCAAAAGTTTCTTCAGAAGATACATATCAATATAAAAACTAATCTTATACAGAACGTTCCTGAGTTCTGAGTTGTATTTTCCAAAAACAAAGAACTAAAATCAAAGCCCTAAGGATTTATTTTGGCATACTAGAAAGGGAAACTACATTTTCTTTTGTTGGTTATCAAATTATTGTAGTTCTATGGCTAAATTTAGAAATTGCCTCTACCTCCCTCTCTTTAGACCTAAAAAATAAAATTAATAGACATTCTAGGTGAGGGGAGAGACATAATTCTCCAATCTCAATCAATGAGCACAGGCTCCCATCCAGGCCCTCATGCTGCAACCTGAGCACCAACAGGCCAGAATGGTGTCCATTTCAACGGGAGGAGACCCTACACAAGGAAGTTATACATGGTTTTGTTCTTCAGCCTTTATTCTGTGATCCATTAGCAGACACAAATCCTAAATGATATCATACCTGAAATATTCATCAAATGAGATCATGAATTATCAAAAAGTGCTTTGGAAATACCAACTGTTCTACTCTGGTCCCATGGCCTTAAAACGCATGCCTGCTAAAGTTAATGCTGCTGGAAAACAAATCAGCAACTTTTAAACTACCAATTACTGGATCTCTTCAAATTCTATCATTACCCACCAAACACAAGCATTAGTTACGACCTCACGCTGCGCTACTATCCAATACAGTAGCCACAAGCTATATGGGCTATTTTTATTTGAATTTAATCAAAATTAAATAAAACAAAAAATTCATTTCTTCAGTCATGCTAGCCACATTTCAAACACTCAATAATCCCATGTAATGAGCTATCATATTGGACAGCACAGATATAGGATATTTCTATTAGAAAGTACTACTGGGGGCACCTGGAAGGTTCAGGCAGTTAAGCGTCTGCATCAGCTCAAGACACGATCCCAGGGTCCTGGGATTGAGCCCTGCATCAGGCTCCCTGCTTAGTAGGGAGTCTGCTTCTGCCTCTGCCCCTCCCTTCCACTCATGCTCTCTCTTTTAAATAAATAAAATCTTAAAAAAAAAAAAAAGTACTACTAGACAGCAATAATCTAGACTATGCTCAATCCAGAATACCTACCTCAACTACACATTCAGCTGGACATGAAAGAAATTCTTCTCTAAGTAAAAAATATAATAGGGGCGCCTGGGTAGCGCAGTCATTAAGCGTCTGCCTTCGGCTCAGGGCGTGATCCTGGAGTTCTGGATCGAGCCCCATGTCAGGCTCTTCTGCTGGGAGCCTGCTTCTTCCTCTCCCACTCCCCCTGCTTGTGTTCCCTCTCTCTCTGGCTGTCTCTCTGTCACATAAATAAATAAAATCTTTAAAAATATATATATATAATAAAAATATAATGACAAGTATGACAAGGCAGCTAGCACCATGATACTTGAGATAGGTGTAAAAAAGCATTTTGAGGGGCGCCTGGGTGGCTCAGTCGTTAGGCGTCTGCCTTCGGCTCAGGGTGTGATCCTGGCGTTCTGGGATCGAGCCCCACATCAGGCTCTTCCGCTGGGAGCCTGCTTCTTCCTCTCCCACTCCCCCTGCTTGTGTTCCCTCTCTCGCTCGCTGTCCCTGTCAAATAAAAAAATAAAATCTTAGGGGCGCCTGGGTGGCACAGCAGTTAAGCGACTGCCTTCGGCTCAGGGCGTGATCCCGGCATTCTGGGATCGAGCCCCACATCAGGCTCCTCCACGATGAGCCTGCTTCTTCCTCTCCCACTCCCCCTGCTTGTGTTCCCTCTCTCGCTGGCTGTCTCTCTCTCTGTCAAATAAATAAATAAAATCTTTAAAAAAAAAAAAATAAAAAATAAAAAAATAAAATCTTAAAAAAAACAAAACAAAACATTTTGATACCAAAGGTTTCTTTTTTTCTTGGTCCATAATAAAGAGATTATGAAGAATATTAAGGCAGTAGTGGCAGACAGGTAAGAGTGGCCAGAGTAATTAAAATGTTCCAGAATGGTACTTAGTATCAAAAAGTTCTTCCTAGGGGCACCTGAGTGGCTCTGTCAGTTAAGGGTCTAACCCTTTATATCAACTCAGGTCTTGATCTCAGGAGAGTAATTTCAAGGCCCTCACTGGGCAGTGTGGAGCCTATTTAAAAATAAAAAATTAAAATTAAGAAAAAAGAAAGTTCTTCCTAAACATATGAAGCAAGTAATTCTATGGTCTCCTTCACATTACTGTCATGGACAATATGGAACAGCAAAGAACAAGGGGCTTGAAATCAGTCAGACCTGGGTGTGATTATAAGTACCTACCCTACCAGCTAGTGAATATTAGGCAAATTAATCCACCTCTCTGAGATTTAGCATCCTTATCTACAAAATGGAAAAATAGCTAACCTGCATGAAGTAGGGAAGGACTCAGGATAAAGTATATAAAGCATCCAGAGTAAGGTGCCAGGCATGTAGTGGGAATTTTAAAAAGGGTAGCTATTATTTATTAACATATTTTCCCCCCTAAATCTTTACAATGTGACTACTTGTAGATAGACAAATACTATTC
Organism: Ailuropoda melanoleuca; assembly: GCF_002007445.2. Lineage (NCBI taxonomy): Eukaryota > Metazoa > Chordata > Mammalia > Carnivora > Ursidae > Ailuropoda > Ailuropoda melanoleuca. Next base: position 50,437,871 of record NC_048224.1, read on the forward strand.
AACACACAAAGCAAGCTGTCATAATTAGGTAACCTAAAATACTAACACTGGCCATTCAGTAAATCAGCTGGAATAAAATGGAAATATTTGTATGCCAGATAGCTTTCCCCTGCCAATATGTGACCACGCCGCTCCATACAGCCTGGCTTTTTTACCAGAATAATCTCATGTCATACTTGACTCAAAAAACCAGCAAGGTCCCTGTGTGTTCAGAGTCTTATATTATGGGTCTAGACTTAGGTTTTATATAGAAGGACAGTGTTGTGTAACTAAAAAGTAAACTTTAGCAAGGGATGCATACATTGTTGGGTGAATTTTAAAAAATGGCTTCCCAATAGGGAACCTAATGCCTGTTCAAGAAAATAGAAAAGGTTATTTTTATTTTTTTTTAAGATTTTATTTATTTATTTGTTAGAAAGAGAGAAAGAGAGAGACCACAAGCAGGGGGAGTGGCAGGCAGAGGGAGAAGCAGGCAGAGAGAGAAGGAGAAGCAGACTCCCCGCAAAACAAGGAGCTTGATGCAGGACTCTATCCCATGACCCTGGGATCATGACCTAAGCCAAAGGCAGATGCTTAACTGACCGAGCCACCCAGGCATCCCAGAAAGCATTATTTTAGAAATGCAATGATAAGAAGCCTCATTCGCCCTTGCTGAGATGCCTGAAGCACAGAGGAAAACTGTAGACAGAAATTTTTTTTCTAAGTATTGGACTGAGGCTTTTTTTTCAAGGAATATTTAAGTAACTCAGATTATAATAATAGTAATAATGAACTGGTAAAACATCCAATGCCTTATTGCCTTTAATTATTGTGAACTTGGTATCTGGTCAAGACCAGATGCAATGAGTGGTGCCTCCCCAAGGCTTGAGTGGATAAAAAAAAGAAAAAATCCAAGTGATTCCTTCATGATCATGTCTTAACTTCCAAATCTGCCATTAAATAAACTGGACATGATAAACATGGATATGAGGTTCTTAAATTTTGATGTCATTCTCAACCCATCCTATGCCTGCTAGGTCCAAGAATCATGGGTCTTAGTGTCAAGTGAACATGGGTTAGAATCCTGGCTCTGCTACTTTTTTATTAGGTTATCCTGAATAAGTCAATTCCTCTCTTTGTCTCAGACTCTTCATGCATAAGATATGAATATTAAAGCCTTCCTTCCAGTCATTTTAAAGGTCATACACATAAAGGATCATACACATAAAACATCTTGAACATCCTGGCACTCACAGAAATGTCAATTCTGTGAAAACACAGTAAGGCCTTGAGGTCCAGTTCATTGTCTGACTCTTCCCAAACATGAATGGAAAGAGAAGGGTTCCAGGCTGATTTATAGCACAGACAATTCTCTGTTTAAATTTTAATTAAAACAAACATGAAAATAAAAGCTGTCAACACTGCACAAAGAGTTTCAAGTCTTAGAAACATAAATATTAGGGGTACCTTGGTGGTGCAGTCAGTTAAGTATCCAACTCTTGGTTTCGGCTCAGGTCGTGATATCAGGGTCAAGAGATCAAGCCCGGCCTTGGCCCTGAGCTCAGTGCAGAGTCTGCTTAAGACTCTCTCTCCCTCTACCTCTGCCACTCCCTGCTCCTGCACTCTCTTTAGAATAAATAAATAAATCGGGACACCTGGGTGGCTCAGTCGGTTAAGTGTCTGCCTTCAACTCAGGTCATGATCCCAGGGTCCTCGGATCAAGTCCCGCATCAGGCTCCTTGCTCAGCGGGGAACCTGCTTCTCCCTCTGCCTGCCGCTCCCCAGTGCTTGTGCTCACTCTCTTTCTCTCTCTGACAAATAAATAAAACCTTTAAAATAAATAAATCTTTTAAAATAGAAACAAATAGTAAATAAGTTGATTGAATACAGGATAATTATCTGAAAAGTGAGGTAGAACCTCAGATTTTAATATTATAAAATGTAATTTAATACTGATACTAATTTAATGCTGTTGAATATATAAAAATCATTTCCTTAAATTAAGAGATAATATTTCTTTTTGGAATAAGATTTCTACTCATTCTTCTTGGTGATTAAAACAAAAATATGAAAGTTCTAAAATACTGCCCCAATCGAGAAAACAGCCTCCTGCAGGTAAGGGAAAGAAAATTCATTACTTTTAAAATCAAAGCCATGGAAGGAATTCCCGGGTAAATGTTTTCCTACTATATCCGTAGATTCATTTTAAAGTTGAAAATAATCCAGTAGAACTAGAAATAGTAGGTGTTTCTTAATCCCAAATAACTGAAAAATACTGGACATGCCACATAACCTTTCAGACTAGAGAAAGTAGATTTTCAAAAAAAAAAAAAGATGAGGAAGAAGAACTATTAAGGGAGATAGTGTGGTGTAGTCAGACATCTGAAAAGGTAGATTTGTCTCCAAGAAAAGGGCTGGATTAGATAGAGGACATCAAATCCTAGCTCAGCCACTATCTAGCTAGGTGACTTTTAACAAGTCATTTCTGAGTCCTTGTTACCAGCAGTGGTCCAAAAAAACCCATTCATACTAGAGACTAAAGGGTGATAGCACTTAGAGGTGAGAAATTTGGACTGGCCAGAGTGTATTCAAATTCAGTCTCTGCAAAGCCTAGTTACCATAAAAGGTTTTACAGGACTGCTTAATTGGATAGATTAAATAAACAAGAAAGATAGTTACATAAAGATAGATAAGATAGATCAGATCACAAGATTTCCATGGATGCCATTAGCATACATAAAGAAATCACAAAAGGTAACCAAAGGAAAGGTTCCTCAGCAGGCAGGTGTTTCTGAGTTCTTACTAAATGCTGATCAAGCACAGCCTTCTTTTTCTAGTCATTTATCCAACAAATATTAAGTTCCCAATATGTATTATACACACTGCTAGACCCAGGTTGAGTGATGAACAAAACAGATATATTAGCTGCCCTCATGAAGCTGACAAGCTATAAACTAAGATAACCATGGCCAGAAGCCGTAACATTTTAAAAATGGTAGGGATGTGAGAAACTCTGAGAATGAGCCCCGTGATTTGGGGGAAGTGCCTGGCCATCTGTTGAAGCTGAACTAACACAGTCCATAAGAATATGGAAGAATACACTCTCAGCTGTGTTTGATTCAAGCAAAGAGATATACTAAACTACAAGATCTTAATGGTTTTTAAACCAGTAAGGAAATGAAATACCCTCAAACACGTACGCTGGTTTCAAATGACCATTACTCAAATCTGTGGTAAACCACTATCTCATGCAAAAACTCAGTCTCCTTTTGATGGATGATTAAGAACAAGGTAATTTCTGCGAGGAGACAGTAAAGGGGTCGAGGCATGGAATGACAGTCCAAGAATCATGAAACACTGGAGCATTAAATGTGATACATATTGCCTTCACCCCCTTCCCTAATATTATGTTTGTAGCACTCAGCATCCCTTTAACAGCACATGCTATGACCATCATGATTACACAGCTAGTGTACTCAGAGTACTCAACCCATGACTCAACTAGTTCTTAGCAACCAAGAATATTTGAGACATGCACGATAAATACGAAGAGAAGGAAAGGCTGGAGTCACAACTAGGCTTCTGTAATGATTCATCTTAAAAACTAGAACCACTTATCCTTACAAGATGTCTAAATATTAACCTTTCTTTCAATTGGAATTTAGTCTTCGCTGTCATAGAACTATAAAAAGAAGTTGCTTTTACCAATGAAATAAAGTATATACAGGTACCACAATGGCACAATGTTATTTCGACAAAACCCAAGGTTCCCAATGTTCCAATCAAGAAATTCCCAATCTAGTTTCTTGACATTTACAGAACCTGAGTTTCCACCCACATTTTTTCACTCGTAAAGATTAAATATCATGTATCTTTTGCTTTCTCTTTGTTCACTGGATATCAAAGTCAAGTGAAAAAGAGATCTAGCATATGTACTCAGAAGAAATTAGACAATTACATCAAAAAAGAGGATCCCAATCTGCTCATTTGTTATTAAGACCTAAATTTTGGTGTAAGTACCTCCATATGGCTAATAGCATTATATTTTGTCAGCCTCACTTCTCTATATAATTCTGTATTACTAGAACAGAACAATTTCTTTTGCTTGGCCACTTAGAAGCTTCTAGGTGTATAGCTCATTCATTCGAAGGATGTATGTGGAGTGCTTAGCATATGACAACTCCTGTTCTAGGAACTAGATGTACAATAGGAAACAAGACAAAGGCCCCGTACTTGGGCACTGTAGTCACAAAGACATGGATCCAGTCTCAGCTTGAGCGCACTCTGACTGTGTGACCCTAGACAAATCTGTCTCTCTGAACCACAGGTGCCTCCTCTACAGGGAAAAAAGGTAAAGTAATACAACTTCACAGAGCTGTTGTGAAAATTATATAATCTTTGTCAGTGTCTGATATAGTGCCTAGAACACCACAGATGCTTGACAAATGGTATAGTTTTACAAATATCTGTTCTATTATCCATGCTGCTTTCATATTCATCTATATGAGAATAACTCTAATTTTTTAAAATAACAGGTTTCAAAGGCTTAAGTGTATCTAAAATATTTGTTTCAGGTGTTAACAGCTAAGCAGAATAAGCCATTTATATATAAAATGCTACTTCTGGTTATTATAGCAAGAATATAAAAGAAAAATACTTTGAACCTGGTGTATCAATAGTGAAATGGAGGGTCACACTCACACAGATTTCAAAGGGTAGGACACTCTATCACTAGCAGTATTACTACTTCAGCCAATTTAATCAGAAATTATACCGAAGAAACATTTAAAAGATTTGGAATCTCAATCTACCACAGCCATCAAAAAAGGCAAAGGAAGCATGTCTTTCCTCTAAAGATTATTACAAAAGTCTCATAAAGAAAATTCTCTAAAGGCAAATTCCTAGCTGACTGCAGTGATATACCTTATAAAATAACTTATTTTTCATCTCATCTTACTGCAAATAGACTGGGAAGCACAAAAACTAGGAACACAAAAAAAGTTATTCACACTCCAAAAACAGTTATTCATAATCTATCTAAAGATAACCATTGTCAACATTTACTAAATTCCCTCTAACCTTATTTTGTAGTTATTTAACATATTAGTTTTTTTTTAAATCCTGGCAGTTTTTCCATCATTATACATGTAATACATGATTTATACAAAATCTACATAATAAAGAAAAATAAAGAAAACTTGCCATCCATAATTCCACTCACAGAAAAAAATCTTCTCATATCTTGATGTAGTTCGTACACAGTGGAATCAATTCTCTATAGTTTTATATTCTAATTTGTTCACGTGTAAGTATTTTCAAAAAGTCATTAAAATGGGGACACCCGGTGGCTCAGTCGGTGAAGCATCTGCATTCAGCGCAGGTCATGATACCAGGGTCCTGGAATCGAGCCCTGCACTGGGCTCCCTGCCCAGCAGGGGAGTCTGCTTCTCCCTCTGCCCCTGCTCATGTGCACTCTTTCTCTCTCTCTCTCTCTTAAATAAAATCTTTAAAAAAATAATAATGAAACATATGCATCCAATAAACTTTTTAAAAAAGTCATTAAAATGACTTTTTATTTTACTTTATTTTTTTTGAAGAGTTTATTTATTTGAGAGACAGAGAAAGAGTGAGAGAGGGCATGGCAGGGGCAGGGCAGAGGGAGAAGCAGGCTCCCCACTAAGCAGGGAGCCAAACGTCGGCTCAATTCCAGGACCCTAAGCTCACGACATGAGCCGAAGACAGATGCTTGACTGACTGAGCCACGAAAGTACCCCTAAAATGACTTTTTAGATATCCAGGTAGTTTCCACTTATTCTCTATTATAAATAATACTGTAGTGGACATATTTATACAAAAATCACTATCCACATTCCTGATCTTTTTTTTGGGGGGGGGTCTGACAAATCTATATTCCTACCAAAAGAGACTGATAGCACTGTCTCACCATAAGCTCACAAACATTGAGAATGTGCTATACATAATTAGCTGCCACCCAAATACAATAGTTTGTTTGTTCAATAATGAAAAGCTAAGAGATTTTGTTTTTTAAGATTTATTTGTTATTTTTTTAGAGAGTGCGCACACGTGGTGGGAGGGGCACGGGGGGGAGGGGAGAATCTCCAGCAGACTCCCCACTGATCTCAAGACCCTGAGATCATGGCCCGAGCTGAAGTCAGACACTTAACCAACTAAATTACCCACATGCCATAGGAGAAGAAAGTTCTAAAGGAAAACTCAAATAGGGGAAGAAAGTAGAAGAATCTCCATAGTGAAATAAAACACATCCCTAAACATGCTGAGCAGTTGACATAAATCTTGAAAACCTTCCAACAGGACACAGGGAAGTTTCACATCAGCTTCCAAAAGTCTCAGATATAAAAACAAATCAATTCAAAACAAAACAAAAATACTCAATCTCGTGGATGTGTTTCACTACTTGAATACCATGAATCAAGAATCAGTTCTACCTATGGGATAAAAATGAAATGGAAAAATTAAGATGCACGAAAACCATTGTTTTCACACTGAAATTATTTTCAAATTTTAGGAGCAAAGATATAAATGTGGATATATATTTTTGATTTCCCAAATGTAACAGAAAATTCTATAAATTCTTACCAAGACAAGACAACCAAGAATATAATTTATTCAAAAAATCTTTATGGAACGACAACTTTGTTTCAGATACTTTAATGGATGTATAAGAGATCCAAAGTTGTTAGGAGGAGTTCTTTCCTCAAAAAAGGTTGCCTTTAGAATCCTTCACAATCTGGCCCTCTAACATCATGTAGTATATGCCCTGTCTGAGTGTTGAAATATCACATATCTCAGGCCATGGCTGGAAAAGGAAAACCTTTCAGGACACTGTACTGAGTGTCAACTTAAAAATCAAAATTCCTTGAGAGGGAAAACAACAACAACAACCAAAGTCATATAATCCAATTGAATAAATCCTACTCACACGGCTTCACACCAGCACACAGTAATGTTTACCCAAGTACCTAGGGTCAAGAGGAATTCAAATATTGACAGGAAGAAAAATACCTTCTACTTTCCACAAAATAACTAATAAAACTACTATCATTTTTCATTTCTTTGTAATTTCCCCTGTAAATCCTACTTAATTTGAGTATTACAAGAGAGATTTCTCCTTATCAGAAAATAATGCCCCCAGTTCCTGCAGATATTAGTATCACACAGGAGAGAAACTGTCATAGTAACTTCATGCTCCAGAAATAAAAGCTGATCAACTCAATGTGAAAGGTTAGACTTCTGAGAAAGCTCCGCATCTGCTAAAAGACTTTAATACTTGCATATACCTAAAATGTTTCAGAAATACACCCTCTCCCAAATAATAGCAAGTAACATTTATCAAGGGCCTACCACGTCTGAGACCCTATGCAATACTTTTCTCAACATGTCACTTCATAATCAAAACCACCAAAAAAGCCCAATACTGTTATTAGCCTCTATTTTATTGATGAAGATATTGAACTTGGAAAGAAATTATTTGTCCATTGTCAAAAGTGCTAGGAAACAAAAGAGTCCACATTTGAATGCAGATGACTGGCTCTTAGGAACCTGCTCATTTCACTATAGCAGTTTGATTTTCTGTGGTTTGGTGGGACTTTCCTTCTTTTAAATTTTTTCTTGTCAACAACCAGAAAAAAACTTTTCTGCTCCTGACTTTGAAAAGAACTAGTTTTCCAAAATCACAAGAAGATAGGGCAGTACAATGCAATTTCACATACAATGAAAACAGATTTCTGGGATGTTAGCAAGTATATACAGTCTAAATTATGCATGGAACTTCTAAAAATAGCCAGTTATCATTTATTTATTAGACTTCAAGTCTCCAGAAAAAGTAGAAAAACTGTATGATTTCTTTTAAAAATTCAGTGAAGTATAAACAATTTAGTCTAATTTGGAGAAATATAGTATTTGCTAAAAGAGACTAGTTTCCACTGCGCAAATGCACTGTGCCAACATTTTAATGCTGTTTGTAAGAATTTATAATATCTTAAAAAACGCATCTCTAGATTATCATGTGAATGTGAAAGCCCTCTGTAAATGGTAAAGCCAAATTATCATTAATATTATATTAAAGCATTCATTCTGCTTTAAAACAGTTCCTTGGGTCGCCTGGGTGGCACAGTTGGTTAACTGTCTGCCTTCGAGCTCAGGTCCTGAGGTCCTGGGATGGAGCCCAGAGGCCAGGTCCCTGCTCAGCGGGGAACCTGCTTCTCCCTCTCCCTCTGCCACTTCCCCTCCTTGTGCTCATTCTCTCTCAATCTCTCAAATAAATAAATAAAACAGTTCCTAAAATTTGTGGTTGCCTTTTGATAACAGATGACTAGAATATACCGGATAAGACCCTTAATTTTGGGCAGACAGCAAAACGCAGAGGGAAAAAAGCACAGACAGTAAGGTGACAAGGGTTTAATCAAAGCTTCATTACTAAATTTCTAACTAAAATTCTCTCAGCCTCAGGTGCCTTATCTGTAAAAAGGGAAAATAGTAAGTTCCTTATACAGCTAAATGAAAGTTTTAAATGGCAAAATCCCTAGCGCCCAACACAAAGTACTGTTCGATTATTGTTAGTTCTCTTCCCTTTAGGGAGGTTTTTTTCTCTTTGTAAGAGTCAGACAGATGTCCAAGTTTGCTGGTGAATAAGGCCTACGTAGGAACAAGGACTGCGTTGCCTAAAACTTACAATTAGAAATCACTTGGCTTCTTAGTAGGTTTGGGATTAGGCTTTTGTTATTCCTTCAGTCACACACTTTTTTTTTATCAATCATTCAATAACAATACAATTTATTCATTCAAAGAATCACTGAGCACCTAAGCAGCAGCAAGCTAAGCACAAAAATGTCTTAAACTTCAAAAGGAGCTCACAGTCTAGTAGTAGGGACAAACCTTAAAGAGACAACATGGTGCTCTAAGTGTATGATAAAGGAAAGTCCAGGATTATGGAAGTCCAAAGTAAAAGCACTTAACCTGGTAAGGGGAAGACAACTTGGAGGAAAAACATCTGAGATGAGTCTTGAAAGATAAACAGAATTTGTAGAAAAGGAAAGAACAAGATAAGGAGCTTTTCAGGCATAAGGAATAGTATGAGCAGAGCACTGCGAGGAGAGACTAAATCACATATTGAAGAAACCATATATGCAATGTGGCTGGAGCTCAGGGGGAAGAGAGAAGGCTGATAAGGCAGGAAGGGGTTTCCTTTGTCAAGCTCAAGCTGTGTAACTCATTCCAGCTGTATGCAGTAATTCACTAAACTTGTGTAAAGAGGGTGACTTCAGTCCCATTTGAGAGTCTAATGTGCTAGTTCCTCCTCAATCCAGCTAGCTTAAGAAAAAAGTCATACAACATACTCAGTTTTATGATGGGCATGTGCACTCCAAACACTAGCTACTTTCCATCTAGCAGTCAGAAAACACCACTTGAGGGGTGCCTGGGGGGCTTAGTCGGTTAAGCGTCTGCTTTTGGCTCAGGTCATGATCCTAGGGTCCTGGGACTGAGCCCCATATCAGCCTCCGTGCTTGGTGGGGAGACTGCTTCTCCCTCTCTTCCCCACTTGTGCTCTCTGTCGCTATCTCTGTCTCTCTCTCTCAAATAAATAAAATCTTTTAAAAAAAAACATGAAAGAAAACACTGCTTTTGAAACCAAAAACGTTATCTGAACAGGGTAATTACTGAAATATGTATAGCTACTCAGTTGTGCAAACTTCTCTGGCAGACTTTTACTTTGTTAACTCACAGGTTAAATACAGAGCAGGCCCTCAATAAATACTTAATTAAATTACAGTGAGAGAGAGAGAAGCCTTTAATGTATTCTTTATTAAAGGGCCAAGTGAAACGAAGACTTTAAAATAAAGAAAATTCCCTATTGTTTTTTCCCCTTCAGATGAATTTGGTCAACCTATTTCTTAAGTTTCTTTTGTTTTCAGATCAGACTATTTTCAGCTGAGAAAAGCTCTAAAAATGGGAAGTCTGTATTTTATTGCTAAATTATTACACTCTGACATTAAGTCTTTAAGTTAGTTCCATGCAGAGGCAGCTGACAAGCATAGTAAAGCTTCAGTAAAAGTCATGATTCATTCATGATTCACCATCAACAAATATTGACTGAGAACATAAAACCGTCAGCATGATCAAGGAAAAAATTCAGAATGGATGAAGCAGAGAGTATATCTAGTTTGGGAGCTATGAGGAAATGATGTGGCTTAGGAAATAGTTTATAAGGGCCCAAGAGTGAAAGCCATGTCAGGTTAAAGCATTTAAATTTTATCTAAAGATAGTCAGGGCATCAAGTTCTCAAGTAAAGTCAAATTTGCATTTAGCCACTGGGTGGAAGATGAATTAGAGGTGGGCAAGACTAGAGGCAAGGGGGCCAGTTGGACTGTTGCAGTCAGATGAAAAGATGATGGTTTTGACCACAGTGGTGGCAATAAAGATGTCACTTGCTGTAACATGGATGAACCTTGAGGACATTATGCTAAGTGAAATAAGCCAATCACAAAAAGACAAATACTGTATGATTCCACTTATATGGGTTATCTAAAGTAGTCAAATTCATAGAAACAAAGTGGAATAGGGGTGACCAGGGGCTGGGAGAAGGGAGTTGTTTAATGGGTACAGGGTTTCCATTTTCCAAGATGAAAAAGTTCTGAAGAGCTGTTGATCAACACTATAAATATACTTCACACTACTTAACTGTACATTTTAAAGGGGTTAAGACGGTAAATTTTGTGTGTTTTTTACTACAATTTTTTTTTTAAATGCAAAGAGGTTAGGCTTTTTTTGTTTCATTTGGTTTGGTTTAACATCTTTCTCTATTGAACCTCTGAGCAATGTCTCTTGCTATTTTACCAAGTTGTAAAATGAATATGGCTAAATGGCATCTGATTTGTAGGGCACCAAAGTTCCGCATGGCACCAAATATCTTACCTTATTACTTGTCATGCTACTTAACATTTCCTCTATCAATGTCATGGGTTGGTTTTTTTTTTTAAAGCTTGATTTAAAAAAAATTTTTTTTAAAAGATTTTATTTATTTGTCGGAGAGCACATGCAGGAAGAGCTGCAGGCAGAGGGAGAAGGAGACTCTGTTGAGCAAGAAGCCCGATGTGGGACTCAATCCCAGGACTCTGAGATCATGACCTGTGAAGGCAGATACTTAACCAACTGAGCCACGCGGGCGTCCCTTGATTAAAATATTATTGAAAAATCACTTAAAATGTAAGAAGTAGTAGGGGCGCCTGGGTAGCGCAGTCGTTAAGCGTCTGCCTTCGGCTTGGGGTGTGATCCCCGGCGTTCCGGGATCGAGTCCCACATCGGGCTCCTCCGCTGGGAGCCTGCTTCTTCCTCTCCCACTCCCCTGCTGTGTTCCCTCTCTTGCTGGCTGTCTCTCTGTCACATAAATAAATAAAATCTTTAAAAAAAAAAATGTAAGAAGTAGTAGACAGAGTAAAAAGTGAAATCTCACAATTCTACTCCCGACCAAAAGTTTTACTGGTTTGGTATGACTCCCTCAGATCTTCACTGTAAATACATGGAGAAAAAAGTCACTCTTTAAGGCCACTCTTAAGTGACTAATCCAAAGCCATTAACTAGAGATGGTATTTTGACACAAGTCCTTGAGCCCTACGCCTCCCCTCAAACTTTTTTAACCAAGCTATCACCTAGCTTTTAAAAATAGTAAATGTGTTTATTCAAGTATAAACATAGAGTAAAATACAATTTATCTCCAATGTATATACAGTTCAACAAATTTTTACAAAGTGAACACATCTGTGGAATCAACAACACCCAAATCAAGATTAGAACATTAATACTTCAGAAACTTCCTTTATGCCTCCTCCCAGTCATTATATTCTGTCAGTAAAAGTAACCACCATTCTGACTTCTATCACCACAGATTAATTTTGCTTATTTTTGAGCTTTTTATAAAGGTAATCACACATCATGTTATCTTTTGTGTCTGGCTTCTTTTGTTCAACATATTGTCTAGGACATTCCTCCATTGTGTTGCATGTTGTGATAGTTGGTCGGTATCACTGCCATATGGCATCCCATTTTACGGGTTATACCACAATTTATTTATCCACTCTACTGTGGATAGATATCTAATTGTTTCCAGTTTGGGACTATTACAACTAATGATGCTAGAACATTCTTATACATGTCTTTTGGTTCATACTTTCCCCATTTTTGTTGGGTATATGCCTAGAAATAAAACTGCCTATGTTCAACTTCCACAGATACTATTGAAGAACTTCCAAATGTTTGTCACAATTTAAACTCCACTTCTGCTGACAGAGGTTGAGTATTTGGGTTGTTCTCACCAACACTTTGAGTGGTCAATTTGTTTGCTATTTTAAGTGGGTATGCAATACTACCTCATTTTTTTTTAACTTTCATTTAATTTTTAATTTTCATTTTTCTGATATCTAGTCATGTTGATTACCTCAGGCCAGAGTGATAGATCTATATCTGGGAATTAGACTTAATAAAATCTAGTGACCAACTGGTTGGACAGAAGGAAGAGATAATCTAGACAGATTATCTAGACAGAAAAAAGACAGGGAAAGAAAGGACAGAAAACATACTCATTTCTGAAACCATTTACTTGAGTTTGCTAATGGGAGGGAGGGAGTGAGATATGAGAGCACGAAGGTTCCACATAAAAAAATAATTTAAAATAAAAATGTTCAACACCAACCATATCTTAGCTGGTAAAGAAAATAGACTTATAATCCTAAGGAGGCAAGATAAAGATAAACCACAGTATTTCAAAGATAGAACCTCACAGATGTTTAAGAACTCCCCACTATAACTTTCAGAAATCCCTATGAAGATAGAAAGAAATCTCTAGAGTGATGAGTCCCAGCAAATGGAATTAAAGAAAAAGTCAAAGCCTTAAATAAAAGACCAAGTTCACTAAATGCCACGATATCATGAAGACATCAGTTAGAGAAGAATCTTCTGTTTTCATACAAGAAGGCCATCTCCGATACCTATTCAAGTTTCCATATTATGAGAACATTTAGAAGAAAAGCAAGGGTCACAATTAACCAATACAATATATGAGGATTAAGGATGAGGTACAAGATTTGGAGCTAAGCTCTGTCCTCTGAGACTCACCTCATCACTGGAATATCTACCTAAGTACTGCTTCTCACCAAATATCACATGATAGTTAAAAGCTTGGGGTCTGGAGTCAGGTATACCTACATTCAGATCCTAACTCTGTCCTCTCAGCTATCTGACTCCAAGCAAGTGACCTTCTCCACCTTTGAGAATAACAGTAATGACCAACAGAACTACTGTGAACAATTACTGAGATAACACAAGTAAACTACTTAGTATAATCCCTGATCCACAGGAAGTGCTCCACAAATGTTAGCTGATATTATCATCTGTAAAATGGGACCAATTCACATATGCATAAGATTGAAAAGAAGTAAAATGACATGTGTAATGCCTAGCTACACAGGAGGAACTCAAACAGTAGATATTATCCCCTACTTTTAGGGAATTCTGTATCATTCACCGTCAAATGGAGTATGAAGTGACATAGTGCACTGATTAAGAACACAATGGGTCTGGAACTCTGGAGTTCAAATCCTGGCTCTCCTACTTATTAGCTATATGATCTTGGGCAAGTTATTTACCTCACTATGCATTCCCTTCCCTTCCCTTCCCTCCCTTCCCTCCCTCCCTCTCTCTCTCTTTTCTCTCTTTCTTTCTTCTTTCTCTCTTTCTCCCTTTCTTTTTCTCTTTCTTTCTTTCTCTCTTTCTTTCTTTCTTCCTTCCTTCCTTCTTTTCTTTTCTTTCTTTCTTTTTCTTTTTTTCTTTTTTTTTAAAGTATGTTCTGTGCCCAGCATGGAGCCCAGCTCGGGGCTTAAACTCATGACTGTGAGATCGAGACCTGAGCTGAGATCAAGAGTCAGATGCTTAACCGACAGAGCCACCTAGGCATGCCCCACCTTCCTGTTTTCATCTATAAGATGGGAAAAATAATAAGTACCTATGTTACTGGGTTGTTGTGAGGATTAGACAACCCTTCTTTTAAGTACTTTATATATAAAGCCCTAAAAACAAAACCCGGAACATAAGTACTATATAAGTATTAGCTTTTCTTATTTTGATAGTACATGTTTTGTTTGAGACTGTTTTCCATTAAAGAAATGAGAAAATTAGTTTGGATGAAAGCAACTTAACATTTTTTTATGGTTAAGAGAAGCCCAATGGAAATACTCATATACTCATCCTCAAAAATTGAGGGGGAAGGGAGGCTGAAAGAAAAACAAGTTAAAACACAGGAACTATATCATTACTAAATAAATGTGACTTCATCTATCCAGAAACAGTTATGAAAAAAAAAATGTGCTTTCTGGTTCTGCCCTAATTAGGCAAAAATTCAGATGAAGTTAGCCTACTTTCCACTGAAAGAAGGGAATCATTTTTCCTAGTCTTACTTTACAGAAGCCTGATAACCAACATATCTAGAAGGACTGATGCAAATGCATTGTTTTTATATAAACAAAACATCACTTAGAACAGAATAACCAATTCTGGAAGACTTCTTAGAAATGTCTTCCTGCATTATACTAGCATTTTCTTTCCACGCTCCGCAAATCTTCATCCCTGGACAAATCAGAAGAGGTATCTAAAGAGGCAAAAATTCAAGTAAGTAAGCATACTTTAGAATTGGAAGGGAAATCCCATGTTTATTCTTAGAAGGTCATGAAGTAAATCCTGTGGATTGGTTTCTGTAGCTAACTTACGAAATGAACAAAATACTAAACCACATCAATGACAAATAAAATTGGTAAATTGTAATTTATCTGTTTAAGAGTCTATGCCTACCAAGGCTGTGAGTTTCTTGAAAAAAGATCTTATTCATCACCAGCCTCTAGTACATAGCCTGGTACACATGGAAGGTGTTCAATAAATTGTGACTGGATATAGTCAGTGAGCACCTCCCCCCTTGTGCAAGGTACTATGTTAGGTGCCAAAGAGCCCATAATGGTTCACTTATACTGATGCCAAATGTTTTAGACTATTTAAAAATTAAACAAGGCTAGATTTGGTTAAGAAGCTGCAGCTGCAGTTGCACCTGCTCTCATCCCAGACTTATTCCGACAGCAAGGCTAGCTTCTTCTGCATGCCTGCTGAAGCAAATGAAATATTTCTCTCAAATGATGGAGAGTCACCTCGCATGCAGTTCTGATACGGTGTTCTTTCTGCTCAGCAAAGGAGGCAAACTCCAGAATCTCTGGTCATAAAAATGTGATGGTTAGCAAAAGCAGGTGCTGAGTAAGCTGGGTACACTTCCAAATGAAGTCTTGCCATCTAGAATTGTGAAGTGAGGATGCCAGACTGAAGAACATCTGGATTTGCTCCTCTGGCTTTGAGTTTTCTCTAAGAGAGGCCAGGAAAAAGTATGCTGTTGCCAGTATGTGTATGTGTAATTGCATACTCAAATACTGTACTTCGGGTAAGAGTCCAAGACTTGGCAAATGGATGGAATGTAGCACATGGGTCTTCCTGGATAGAGAACCATGCAAGGAAAGGGTTTCCTTGCAAAACATAAACTAGGCAAGGTGTGAATTGCCCCTCTGTGTCATATTTTGGAAGAATCTACCCAGGAGAATAAATTCTTGGGAGTTAGACGAGGAGGAATGCTCAGAAGTACATGAGAGGCAAAAAAGCACCATTACCTCAGAAAGCACTAAGTTTATCAACAATAACTCTTTATTTCCCCACCCTCAAAGAGATAAATATATGTGATTATAACTCGGTACATACAGAAAAAAAATATTGAGCTGCGGACTCTGGCAGACAGACGGTGTTGATACTAAACAGTGTGAGCTTTGGCAGCTTCACCATGTACTCTTTCAAATTCTTACATCATTACTCTGGTAAGGGCTCTGTACCAAGTTGGCATGGGTTCTAATGCGGTTTGGAGAGAGAATTTCCTGCCTTTTTAAAAAAGATGACCTACAAATAGACTTTTTTCATACAACAAGAAAATGAAAATATTTCTCTTTACTCCAGATTTTGTTTTAAAGGACAAAGCCATGTTGCTAAGTTATTAAGAAAGTGTTAGAAATAATTCTGAGATTTTAAAGACCATACAACACAAGCTCTAAAAAGACTTCTAAAACAGTAGATGAATGTCTCTTAAAATAGTGACGATCTATTTGTGGTAATAAAGAGTCAGTTACAAAGAATGATAATTACCTTCATATTTATACTGACACTGGCAGCTTAGGTACTCTTTAGAGGCCAAGAATGGGGGGCCCTCCTTACTTCATCCATGAAAACTCAGATTCTCTGGGTCCTCAAATGCAAAATGAAATGGTAACATCACCCTACAAGACTGTTCTCACAATATCAAGTACATGACAAATCTTCAATAAGTATTAGGTAGGCTTTTGAAAGACAGAACCTTTAAAACTGGTGTTTAGTTAGAACTACCATATACTTAAAAGAGCTAAGTGGTCTGGCTTTTCTCCAGTCAGATTCAAGAATGGAAAAAAATTATATATAAGCTGGTTTCAAGATCAAGATTGGGTTTGTCCTCTTTAAACAAGTGATATCAGAAAAACAAGACTTTATTCTCTGTACTTCTCCAGTAACCTCCAAGATAAAGACAAAAATTCCAAACCTGTAAAATGACAGGTTAAAGGAAAAAAAGAAAAAGGAAAAAAAAAAAAAAAACCTTAGCTCTCATAAATGAGGTATAATTTGACATGCTTAGAGTGGCAGGCTTTTTTTTCATTTTTATCATGAAATATTTCAAATTTTCATAAAAGCAGTAATAACTGTAAAATGAAACATCACTCATAAACAATCACGATCAAGATTTTGCCACATCTGCTTCAGATATGATGATAACTAATGATAATTTACATACGGTAAGGTAAACAAATCTTAAGTTTAAGTTTGATGAGTTTTTACACATGTATATATAACACATAACCATCACCCAGAACAAATTAGGAAATATTTATAGCAGCTCACAAGATTCCCTCATGTGACCCTTCTCCCCGCAAAGTGTCTACTACTCTGAACTCAGGTAGCATTATTTTGTTAGGTTTTCCTTTTACCAATAATAATCAGATAATAGCCTTTACTTTTCTGTTTTCCTAGATTGCCAGTGTCTGTTTTGATTATACACCCCATTAAAAAGTTCATATAATAGTCTTAATATCAATAGTAATAGTAAAAGCAGGCAAACCACCTAAAAACCATAGTAAAAAAAGTCCACATATTGAGAATGCACATAAGCCCCCCCCAACATCCTAAAAGGAGCAAAAGGCTGAGAATAGTAGCATAGAAGAGACCAAAGGGAAAAGTGGAATTCACTCTGATTTAAATAAACCCTAAAAAAATGCACCAGTTTTTTTTAAATAAGAAAGATAGTAATCAGTACACATGTCTAAACCATATTTAAGATAATATTCAACAAAAATGTAAATCCTTAATATGTTAATTTTTACACCTGTCAGTGTCTGAATAAATCCCACTCCAAGTACATTTTCTTTAGAGTTTACAACCATTTTAAGGCCATGCTCCCATGCCTAGAAGCTGACAGTCTTCCTAAATGAGCCAGATTCCTACACAATCTTAGCCCCAGTACACATACACAAATTTGAAAAGTACCCTAATCAGCTTTTTCATGGAGTAAAATGCCTTCAGTAGCTGTAGAATTTAGTATTTGAATCAAACAACACAACCTAGTTGATCTGATATATTCAACAATATGGACTACTTTTCAGTTAATATGTTCATGTGACTAGACGACATATGACTGTAAATTATTTTCGTACATGGAAAACAGTGGAGTGGAACAGAATATCTTGGTATAGTGACAATTGCAATAACCATTACCTTATCAGAAGGGTTATTGGGAACATTAATTAAGATAACACAAAGAAAGGGTGTTACTTTTCTCACCTCCTCAGCAGTTCTTATCCCCTTAGACTTAGATGGACTAAGCCGTGATTTGACAGAAATGCCTTCTCATCTCCATATCCTGGAGCAGCGTAAACAGAGATTCTACTTCTAACAGTCAAAACTTTCGCAAATTCATTTGTGAATCAAGTATCTCTAAAAGAGTTACGAAGTGAACTTTGGGATAAGCTCCTTTCATGAGTTTGCTTTCACGTAACCTAGTTAAGACACCATTGAGGAAACAAATTTTGAGAAGGTGGTAAGAAAGCCCCAAAGGGAAGAGCTCCAGTCCTAAGAACTTCCTAGAAACAAGATATGCTGAGGGCATATCAGGAAGCAAAGGTACCCAAATTGCATGTGGCTTACCAAGAAATGACCACCACTCTCCCTCCTATATCTCAAGTTTCCACTCAAGATGCTAGCTAAGCATTTATGGTTAATCTCTTTTTACAGATGTTACTCTTCAAATAATATTTTTATAGAGACTATACAAAAATAGAGCAATTATCGTAACTGGCTGCTTCTGATCACTGCTTATTTTGAAGACAGAAATAATCACCTGCCAGTTACTGATTTTACTGTGATGGACATCTTATAGAGGATGCTTTGATCTCCAAATTGATTTATAAGCTGCAAACTGACTATCTCCTAATGTTAAAAAGAGGAGTGAGCTAGACTTTTACAACTTTCTTCCATGTGCTTTGATCTAAAAAATAACTATATCAACTCAGGTCAGCTCCCCCCCCCCATTCTCTTATTGTAGAGCCATTTCTAAGGAGTCAAAGAGGGTACAACTTAACATTAATAATATGAACAAAAATGTTCACATTTTTCATTGATTTTTCTAACTTAGGAGTTGAAAATAAGACATTTGACGCACACCCCCAAAATAGATACAAAAATGCAATTTCTAGAATAGAGAGATTACAGGGTTATTTTTCACATCTCAAAAGGAAATACTGCATTTATTTAAAATCTATATATTTAAATGACTTCATTTATATACTATTTAGATAATGAATAAAGCAATGGACATGCATTTACAGTTTAATATAAACATTTATCAAGTGCCTGATATACTGTGTATCTAAACAAAATGGGTCTGAGTTTATATTAGAGTAGAAAAGATAAGCCTTGCACACAATTCTAAAATAAGGTACACCATGAGACATGCTATAGAACCAAGTAGGAAAGAAGAGATGTTGGGGAGAAATCTGGGAAGGCGTTAAGAAGAATCTGGCATTGGGAAAACAATTAATTCTTTTTTTTTTTTTTAAGATTTTATTTGTTTATTTGACAGAGAGACAGTGAAAGAGGGAACACAAGCAGGGGGAGTGGGAGAGGGAGAAGCAGGCTTCCCACTGAGCAGGGAAGCCCATGCAGGGCTCGATCCCAGGACCCTGGGATCATGACCTGAGCCGAAGGCAAGAGCTTATCGACTGAGCCACTCAGGCACCCCAAGGGAAAATAATTAATTCTACCCAATCCAACCCATATTGTTTTCACCCCGCTGTGCACTTGGGCATCTACTGAAAAGTTTGGCACCAGACAGCCCAAGGTTCTGTGACCTTGACCAAATCTGTCTCCTATTAGAGTCTTCATTTCTCATATACAAAGTGAGTATAATATCAAATACCTGGCAGGACTGTTGAGAAAATTAAATGTAAATAATTCCTATATTTATGTAAATAAGTTTATATACACTACCTGCACATATAAATACGTATCTGTACACAAATATATCTATATATTTTATCTACTTATATGTACTTAAATATACTTAAGTATATGTAAATATATACTTACATATACGATTTATACATATATTGAATATATATATATTTATATATATGTGTATGTGTGTTTATATATATACAAATCACAATGCCTGACACTGAAAGGATGCTCAAGAGGAGGTAGTTTATTACAAACATCTACTAAATGCTGAATCCTATGCCAGGCTAATAGTGCCTCTGCATCTGGACACTGTGTGATATGTTGTTTAACTGCTTTTATACTCCCAAGATCATAAAAGAGCAAATGCCATGTGATTTACTTCTTATCCCCCCAACAAGGAGAAAAAACATACATAGTAACAATATTGTACAATCACTAACAGAGGAATCAGTAAGACTCAGAAAATACATGGTAAATACAATGACAACATAAAAAACTGAGTTCATAAGGCACGGAAGAAAAAAGTTGCTAAAAACAATATTTAGGCAATCTGCATTGACTGATCAACTTTCACTGAGGTTTCCCTATGGGCAAGCTAAGCCCCAAGGGGATGCCAAAACAATACCCCAGGGGTTGTCTTTCCTATAACCCACTGCAGCCCTATGAGTCAACTCTGAAGGGATTAGGGAAACTTCAACCATTTGCCTAGAGTTTTATTTTTATTAGAGAGGGAGAGGGAGACAGACATGGTGGTGGGGGGGACGTGGTGGAGAAAGGGGGAGAGGGAGAGAGAGAATCTTAAGCAGGCTCCATGCCCAGCACACAGACCAATTCGGAGCTGGATCTCACAACCCTGAGATCATGTCCTGAGCTGAAATCAAGAGTCGGACACTTAACCGACTGAGCCACCTAGGTGCCTCTGTCTAGAATTTCTTAACATTTGGACTCCATATTAGTGGTTCTCAGAGTGTGATCTACAGATGTCTTCAAAACATTTTCAAAACTATTATTGTACTAATTATAAGACATTATTTGCCTTTTTCACTATGTTGACATTTACAACGATGGTGCAAAGCCAACGTTGGGTTAAACTGCTGGCTTTAGCACTCATCAAAGCAGTGCCACCAAAATGTATTGACAGTCATTGTATTTCCCACCACCACACACTACAGGGAAGAAAACCAAAAAGCCATTTTAACTTAAGAATGTCCTTAACGGGGGCGCCTGGGGGGTGCAGTCGTTAAACGTCTGCCTTTGGCTCAGGGCGTGATCCCGGAGTCCTGGGATCGAGCCCTACGTCAGACTCCTCCGCTGGGAGCCTGCTTCTTCCTCTCCCACTCCCCC
>NC_048224.1:50758848-50907471 GCF_002007445.2 Ailuropoda melanoleuca
CAGAACCTGGGGTGCCTGGGTGGCTCAGATGGTTGGGCATCTGCCTTCGGCTCAGGTCATGATCTCCAGGGTTCTGGGATCGGGCCCCGTGTCAGGCTCCCTGCTCAGGAGTCCGCTTCTCCCTCTCCCTCTACTACTCCCCCTGCTTGTGCTCTCTCGCTCTCTCTGTCAAATAAATGAAATCTTAAAAAAGAAAAAAAAAAGAAAGAAATGCAGAATCCGAGGCACCACTCCAGACGTAAATCAGAATCCACATTTTTTTTAAAGATTTTATTTATTTATTTATTTATTTATTTATTTATTTATTTGACAGAGAGAGACAGCCAGCGAGAGAGGGAACACAAGCAGGGAGAGTGGGAGGAGGAAGAAGCAGGCTCCCAGTGGAAGAGCCTGACGTGGCTCGATCCCAGAACGCCAGGATCACGCCCTGAGCCGAAGGCAGACGCTTAACGACTGAGCCACCCAGGCGCCCCAGAATTCGCATTTTAACAAGCTCTCCAGGTGATCTGTATGCACATTAAGCTTAAGAAGCAGTGATCTAGCTGCTTTTTATACAAACTGGCTTGAAGCTGAAGTTTAGTGGGCTATATTCTTGTAATATACAGATCAAGTTTCTTGTATTTTTGGAGATGAAATAAATACTGTACAGTTACAAAATAGCCAAAGGGTAAGAGAAAAATTAATGGAATCCACCTCTACCACCCCCCAAGAAAACTATCTATAATCTTATGAAACCATTCTTGAAGATGAGACAAATGCCATATTTTAAAGTCAAGCTGAGAAAACCAGTTATTTATAATGGTTCCTTCCCGTTAAGCAAGAAGAATTTAATTAATTCTCCTTGTAAAGCACAAAGCTAGTCTCAATAGCATAAAGCTATAGTTCCCAAACCTGGCTGATTATCCTGGAAAGTTCATTTTTTAAATAAAGATTTCTGAGATCTACTTCCAGATATGATTCAGGAGGGCTGGGATTCTCTATTTTTTTAAATTATTTTAGCCATTTCTGATGATTGGTTCTACTTGAAATTCACTGTCTTAAGAGGATAAAAAAAGATACCATTTTCTTTCTCATTACTTTTTAAAATAATGGACATGCATTTGGCCTATTTCAAATAACGGATATGTAAAAGACTAAAATAAGGGACTAAAAGGTCCTGGGGGAAAAAGTTTACATGAAGGAGATCACGTGGTTTCAAATTATCCACACCTAGAAAAGGGCCATCCTAGTTAGCAATCATGAAGTGCCCTGGAAGAAAGGAACCATTTCTGAGTGTCTAAACTTGAACTCAATTTAGAATGACCACAACAGCAATCTCCTTCAGCACTGCAGTGTATACAGTAGGAGCTTAGAAATATTTTTTCAATGAACAAATGATGAACACTGCAAGATTTTATGAAATATAAGCCAGATAAGTTACACTACCCTGTGCAAGAGAAGACTGCATCAAGGCCTCTAGAAAGGTTTAGATTTCAAAAAGGAAGAATGAGGAAAAGAAATAGAAGAGGAGGGAGAGGGAGAGAAAGAAGAGGAAGAAGAAAAAAAAAGAAGAATTTTTCCAAGACAAGAATTGTAGTAGCGACTTAATGGCCTGTTTCACGAATCCATCCATTCTTTTCGTCTCCCTGTTAACATCACCTCCCTAACTTAACATCATCTACACTGGAGCCTCATGACTGGATCTCCCCACTTCTACTCCTGAACCCCTCACTTCATTCTTGACATAGCAGCCAGAGTAACCTTTTCAAAGGTCTTTGAGATTGATCCAGTGACTCAAATAAGAAATAAGCTCAGAAGTCAGACCTCCACCAGATGTAACACCAGGGTTCCGAAACAGCAGCAACAGCATCTGTCTTAGTCTGTTCAAGCTGCTCCAACAAAATACCACAGACTGGGGGGCTTATAAACACAGAAACGTACTTCTCACGGTTCTGGAGGCTAGAAGTCTGACACCAGAGTGTCAGCACGCTCAGGCAAGGGCTCCCTTCTGGGTCACACACATGGAAGAGAAGGGGTAAAGAGGAGCTCTCTGGAGGGTCCACCCTCCTGACTTAAACACACCCCAAAGGCCCCACCTACAAAGACCATTACCTTTGGAAGTTAGGATTTCAACATATGAAACTGGGGGGAAACACAAACATTTAGACTACAGCAGCATCCTTAACCAGATATCCTTAACCAATGTCTTCCAGGGGTGTGATCTTGGCAATAATTCTAGATCTCTTCATTCCCTAGGTTCCCGCCTGCTTTCTAAACCATTAAACCAGTCTTTCCATCACAGTGCTGTGAGGTACTTGACAATCTTCCAATAAATTCCTTTTCTGCTCAACTTGGCTGGAATTAGGGCCTATAATTCTCCACCAAGAACCTTCCCTGGAACAATGCCATGCCTCCCCCCCACCCATCCCCTTTTAATGACCTGTCACTCACTGAGTTCTGCCTTCCAAAAATGGGTATAATTAAAAAGCAAAAATTCTAAATACCATTTACATCACCAAACATGCCAATAAACTCTTGCACAGGGTCATCTTGGCATGTGTTATAATCTCAACTTACAAAGCTCATCCCCAAAATACCTGCATAGCTAGTTTCACCATCTCACTCTTGTCTCTGGTCAAATCACCTTATCAGAGAAGACTTCCCCGACCAGTCTATACATAACAGAAAGACCCTTCCTTATACTACATTTTTCTTCAAAGCTATTATCACCATCTGATCTATCATAAATTTACTTATTTATTGTCTATCTTCAGACACAATATAAACTCTACAAGGGGAGGAACTCTGTTTTGTCATTTTCCTATCTCCAGTGCCTACAACAGAGCCTGGAACCTAGTAGCTGCTCAACAAACTCTTGTGGATGAAATTATTAAGTAAATTTTAGGTTTTTTAAAAAAGGACTTATTTATTTATTGAGAAAGAGAGAGAGAGCACAGGTGGGAGGAGCAGAGGGAGAGGGAGCGAGAACCTCAAGCAGACTCTTCACTGAGCCCAGAGCCTGACGCGGGGCTGGATCTCATGACCTTGAGATTGTGACCTGAGCTGAAACCAAGAGTTGTACGTTTAGCTGACTGTGCCACCCAGGCCCCCCTTGCTTTTTTTATTATAAAAATTTATTTTAAAAACTATACTTACTGTGGTGAGCACTAACTAATGTACAAAATTGTCAAATCGCCATGTTGTACAACTGAAACTAATAAAACGTTGGATGTCAACTATAGTTCAATAATAAAAACTTGAAAAATAAAAAATAAATGGAGATTGGAGTACCTGCATGGCTCAGTCAGTTAAGCATCTGACTTTTTTTTTTTTTAAGGATTTTATCTATTTATTTATCAGAGAGAGAGTGAGAATAAGCAGCGGGAGCTGCGGGCAGAGGGAGAAGCAGGCTCCCTGGGGAGCAAGGAGCCTGATATGGGACTCGATCCTAGGACCCTGGGATCATGGCCGAAGGCAGACACTTAACTTACTGAGCCACCCAAGTGTCCCACCTCTGACTCTTGGTTTCAGCTCAGGTCATGATCTCATGGGTTGTGAGATCAAGCCCCATGGCAGGCTTAATGCTCAGCGCGGAGTCTGCTTTTCTCTCTCTCCCTCTCCTGTCACTTGCATGCACTCTCTCTTTCAAAACAAACAAATAAATCTTTAAAAAAATAAATGGATATATAAACATGTATTAATTACTTTCACACACGCACATGTTGTGATATAAATATGTGCCTCCCAGATCTCCCTTCAAAGAAGGACGTGGTGTCCCATTTGCTAGGACTGCTGTCACCCCTTCAGGGATCACGCAGACCTGCCTTACCCAAGGTCATGTTCCTTCCAAGACAGCCTACATCCAGTGACTGACGGAGAGAAGGGTATAATGGTGCAGCCATTTCAGCCCCATGCAGGACAACTCTAAAAGGCCACTTTAGCTCTAGGCTCTCTATAGAGTCAGCTAAAACTGTTGTTTAAGACAGCACCATAACTCAACTTCTCCTGCCAAATCCTGCCTCTTTCCCATCCCTCCTACAGGTACTGAACATAACGGCACTTCTTAACATCCTGTACACTGAACTCTCTCTCCAATTCTGCTTCCAAAAGACCCAACCTGTTGCATGCTTGTTGTTAAAACTAAAAAACAAACAAACTTCATCCCTATAAAGTAGAAAACTAACATCCCGTAACAGATAGTCCTACGATATGCATTCTCTCCTTCTGCAGAAATGGTTACACTATGAAAGAGTCCCCCATTTTTAACGAGGCATAAGGCTAACCTGTAAAAACTATTCTTCCGTGCATCCAGGTGTGGCCATTAACTAAGTTATGGCCAGTGAGATCCGAGCCGAAGTGATGTGTATAACTTCCAGAACTTGTCGTTAGAGGAATTAATGTGCCCTTTTCCCTCTGACCTTTCCCCTTTTTTTTGAAAGGGAACATGGGCATAATACTGAGTATCTCAGATTATGCAGATATGGGCAATAACCCAGTAACGACAGAGCAACCAAATAAAAGGAGCCCGGAACCCTATGGAGCCATTACCAGCCCTGCACTTCTCAAACTTGATTATTACCGGAGAAAAATCCCAAACCTCTATCTTGTTAAACCTCTATAACCCAGGTGACAGCTACCATTGCTGGCTGTGCCCTGGCTGCAACTCTCCCCAATCCCGTGCTCTCACTCGCCACAGTCAGCAGCTGCAGGTCTTCGGAGGGAGGCTACCCTCAGACTGCCAGCGCGTCTGGCCACAATGCACCCTTCCTCATAAGCGGCAGTCCTTAAGCGATGACCGATGGGGATGGGAGAACAAAGGCTCTACCTTTTTATTTTGTCCTTGACTGTGACACCTTAGGAATAAGCTCCAGAACCTCCCTGCAGGACTTAGCCAAAGCTGTCCACCCTAAGGCTTCGCTTGACCCTTGCTACATCCTTGCTTGGCCTCTAGCCTCCTTCTCTCTTCCCAGTCCCACTTCCTCACTCCCTACCAACTTTCCCTGAAACTCTTCCTTATAAGTCACTTTCCCATGAAATCTCACCCCATGTTCTGTTTCTGGGGACCCAAACCTGAGACATTATTCACCGTGGATATATCCAATGAGTACCACGCCATTCCCTAGGGTCCATCATTGTTAACACCTGTACACTTTACCAAACCTTTTCCTCTGCAAAATCAAATACGTGGTGACTCTTTTAAATAAAAATGGAATTATAAGGTAAATCATGCACCTCACAATTTTCACTTAAAATGGTTCATGGGCCTGTGGGATTTAAGAAACACAACAGAGGGCCATAGGGGAAGGAAGGGAAAAATAAAATAAGATGAAATCAGAGAGGGAGACAAACTATAAAAGACTCTTAACTATAGGAAACAAACTGAGGGTTGCTGGAGGGGAGGTGGGTTGGGGTAACTGGGTGACGGGCATTAAGGAGGGCACATGATGTAATGAGCACTGGGTGTTATATGCAACTGATGAATCCCTAAACTCTACCTCTGAAACTAATAATACACTATGTGTTAATTAATTGATTTAAAAATATAAAATGGTTCATGGACCATATTCCATGACTATAGAATATACATACACACCTCATTATTTTTCAGGATATATGGCTGCCTATAACTTAAAGTCTAAATAAAAATCAAAAATGTTTTTGGAGGGGCGCCTGGGTGGCACAGTGGTTAAGCGTCTGCCTTCGGCTCAGGGCGTGATCCCGGCGTTATGGGATCGAGCCCCCACATCAGGCTCTTCTGCAATGAGCCTGCTTCTTCCTCTCCCACTCCCCCTGCTTGTGTTCCCTCTCTCGCTGGCTGTCTCTGTCTCTGTCAAATAAATAAATAAAATCTTTAAAAAAAAAAAATTTTTTTTGGAGCACCCGGCTGGCTCTGTCAGAGGAGCATGTGACTCTTGATCTCGGGGTCATGAGTTTGAGCCCCATGTTGGGTGTAGAAATTTAATTAATTAACTAATTAATTTATTAATTAATTTTTTGGAGGAGAGATGTGAAGAAGGAATTTACAAAGAGGAGAAACTTCTTTGGCTCATTCCTGTAGTTCTGCTCATTAATGAGAAAAAAGATTATATACACACTGACTTCTAGGAACACCAAAAAGAAGCAAGGCCTCATTTACTAAAAATGGATAAATTAGGAGCACCTAGGTAGTTCAGTTGGTTGTCTGAATCTTGGTTTGGGCTCGGGCTGTGGGATCAAGCCCTGAGTCGGGCTCTGTGCTCAGCATGAAGTCGGCTTGGGGTTTCTCTCTCTCTCCCTCTGTGCCCCTCTACTCACACACTCTCTCAAATAAATAAATGAATAAATCCTTTTAAAAAAAATAGGTAAGTTATACCTTCTTTATCCTATATATTTAAACTCCTGAAAGGGGTTAAAGGCCTGAAAAAGATTAATATATTTTATATGTATATATAGCCTTCAATACATTAACACCAAAACATAATAACTATAAATATATTTAAGATATATATAAAATTCATGGAAAAAATCAGGATGTTCTTCTTTAGAGTCTTGTGATTTAAGGAGGCAGGCAGAAGATAAAGGAGAATTACATGATGTATATGTGTATTGTTAGTCTAATGTTATTTGAGTTTGGTGTTTCCAAGGAATAGCCTTTTGTTATTGGCAAAAATATGTTTTGGACATTTCAGAAGGATATGTTGGTTGACTTATAACTACATTTCAAGGAAGAAGAGTTTACAGACGTTTCATGAGCCTCCAAGAATTAAAATAATAGTCAACAAGCAATAGAAAATTTCAATATTGGGGCGCCTGGGTGGCACAGCGGTTAAGCGTCTGCCTTCAGCTCAGGGCGTGATCCCGGCGTTATGGGATCGAGCCCCACATCAGGCTCCTCTGCTGGGACCCTGCTTCTTCCTCTCCCACTCCCTGCTTGTGTTCCCTCTCTCACTGGCTGTCTCTATCTCTGTCAAATAAATAAATAAAATCTTTAAAAAAAAAAAAGAAAAGAAAATTTCAATATTTCAATACCAACATTATTTAAGATTATAAACATACATAGAACATAATTAAAAATGTAACAGTGGGGGCGCCTGGGTGTCTCAATCAGCTGAGCCTCTGACTCTTGATTTCGGCTCAGGTCATCATCTCAGGGTCTGAGATGGAGCCTGCAGAGGGCTCCACACTCAGCACAGAGTCTGCTTGAGATCCTCTCCTTCTGCTCCTTCCCCGTGTGCATGCACTGTCTCTCTCTAAAACAAATAAATGAAATAAATCTTAAAAAAAAAAAGTATAACAGTAAAAATGACCTATTATTGAATACTAAATCTGGATTACAAGTGTTAAAGAGATTTAATAAAGCAATGTAACATTCATTTTCCACAAAATTACAATACTGGTGCATAAAACCAAACAGTAGCCTTTAAAAGACAAACTCTTACAAATGACAAGATTGTTTTATACTCATTGGAACTATTCAATGTTAACATATCAAAAACTTTGGTGAGCCAATAATCTGTAACACTGTAATTTCAGAATGTTAAGATGCAGCATGGCAGAGAGAGGTAGTTGTACCGCTGGTAAATTCAGAAACAGAGGAGGGTCAGATGGAAGAGAGAATTTCCATGGTGGTGTTTTTCCTATTTGTGCACTGCAAAGGGAAATCTCCAATCTAGTTATTAAACTTTCAGTCTGTCAGAGGTAATAGCTATTATGCCGAAAGCAATTACACAGGCTAGCACTGGAGATCTGAGGGTTTTGTTGTTGTTTTAGCAGAAGATAATTCCTGTGTTTGTGTGTATGTGCTCTTATCTCTTAATCAGCAAGTACATCCACAGTATCAAAACTCTCACTCCTTTTTCCATTTCTACTTGATTGGCAAAATCACAGATTAAAAAAAAAGAAAACCATTACCCTAGATAAGTGTGCCCCATGTTGCCTTTGATGCAAACGTTTTTAGACAATTTTTAAAGACAGATTTACTTGCAGGGGATTGTCTTGAGATGTAGAGAAGTGACTACAGTTCCATGAAGGTTTCTTTCTGATACTGCTAGCTACATTTTTAACATCCTTCAAGAATATATATAAAACTGTGTGAGAAAATATATACGCAGATACTCCCCCAAATTAAACTAACCATGATGTAATTCCTACAGAATTATAGAAAGAATCACTTTTTTTCTCTCTCTGAACAAATACACACCTTTTATTTGAATAAAACGTAAGAATTATCAGTTACCCTGGACCTGAACATTCAAAAGGTTTGGAGTAGTAATGCACATGAGAAAATTATGTGCATGTCAGTAGGGGTGTTAAATTTATATTAATCACTGATATAATAAATGAATGTATTTTTTGTTTATGTCTGTTCTAACTATCTCATTAGAACAGTATCAGTGGTTTAAAACCGGTCTCTGCTAACCCTGAAGCTCTATAAAAATCACCAGTAAAGCTCCTGACTGCTTTGTGAGAGGCCAAATCCTAACCACTAGACCACCAGAGAGAGTCCTAACTGCTCTGCAGTGATTGCTAAGTATTCCAATGTGAGGTGTGTGTGTGTGTGTTAAAATATTCATAACATAAAATTCACCATTTTAACCATTTTTAAGTACACAGTTCAGTGGCATTAAGTACATTCACATGTTGTACAATCATCACCACCACCCCTGTCCAGGATTTCTCATCTTTCCAAACTGTGACTCTGTTCCCACTGAACAACTCTCTATGTCCCCTCCTTGAGACCCTGGGAATTACCATTCTACTTGCTGTCTCCATGAATCTGGCTACTCTAGGTGCCTCATGTAAGTGGAAGCAGACAATATGTGTCCTTTTGTGTCTGGCTTATTTCACTTAGCAAAATGTCTTCACAGTTCATCCTTGCCGTAGCATGTGCCAGAATTTCATTCCTTTTACGGTTGAATAATATTACGTTATGTGTGTGTGTGTGTGTGTGTACATACACACACACGTAAAACACATTTTGTTTATCCATTCATCCACAGATGGACACTTGGATTGTTTCCACCTTTTGGCTATTGTGAATCATGCTACTATGAACACTCGTGTGCGTACGCATATGTGCTCGAGTCCCTGCTTTCAATTCCTTTGGGTATATACTCAGAAGCAGAACTATTTGTTGGATCATGTAGTCATTCTCAGTCTAAGTCTTTAGGGAACCACCATACTCTAATGTAAGATTTTAAAGCACAAATATCAGTGTATTCTATAGATCTATGAGAGGTATCTCTTGTCTCTTGTGTTGATGGTTCACATTGACTACATGAACCTTAAAATTGCAACTTGTAACACATGTCAGAAGTGGCCCAGGATTTCACAGCTGGAAGGGAGAAAAATGGAATAATAGCAGCTATCAGTTATTGGTTTATTAAATGCCAGAGTCTAAGCTAAGAGCTTTACATACAAGGAAGAAAATACAATACCAGCCGGCCAAGAAATCAAAAGTACAGTCCTTTCTTAAATGTATTTCTCAGAGTGTTAACAGCTGTTATGAAAGAGAGAGAAACAAGTCAGTCGGTTCAACAGTTTAGATTTTCTCCTGAGGATTTTTCAGACTTCAAAAATATGTAGGTGACTTTCTAAGAGGGGATATATGAAGCCATTATTCAAACTGCTTGGCTTTTGTTGCAGATCATGTTGCAGGAGTGATCTGATCTGGGACAAGTGCAGCACTACTGGCATTTGGGGCCAGATTGTTCTTTGAGGTGGGAAGCTGTTCCGCACATTGCAGATCGTGCAGCAGCATCCCTGCCCCCTACACCAGATGCTGCTCGGACATCCCCCAACTTACAGCAATCAAACATGTCTCCAGACATTGCCAAATGTACCCCAGGAGGCAAAAATCATCCTCAGTTGAGGACTACTGGTCTGTTATTATCTCACTAAGTTCACTAACCACTTCCCCACTTAAATAGAAGCCATTACACACAGATTACCTTGTTGTCCCCTCCCACCTCAAACCTCTTTTGTCTTCCTCCTTTCCTCCTCTTCTACAAAACAGCTGCTCCTCTCAGCCTCTACCTGCACACTGGATTCCATTCCCACTTGCTTCATACCATGACCTGTCCATCAACTACCCTCCGGCTAGTATGTTTAATTTCTCCCTCAGGCGCCAAACATGGTCATTTTCTTTTCTTTCCTAAACAAAACAAACAAACCCAAACACTTTCACTACTCCCTTAAGTTTATATCTCTCCTTTATACAACTAAATTTTCGTAAAAGTCCATCTTACACTAATGGCCTCCACTTTTCCTCACCTCACATTTATTTCCCTGCCCAATAAAATCTGGGTCTACAGCCATTTCTCTCTTCTCTCAAAGATCAAGACCTCCCACCTGCCCAGTTCAACGGTTTCCTCAGGGTTTTTTCATTACTTGACATCACCACTGTTAAAAATATTTTGAATAAACTTTTTCTTTTTGTTTTTTGTTTGTTTTGTTGTGGGTTTTGGTTTTTGTGTGTTTTATTTGTTTGTTTGTTTAATAAACTTCTGAAGAAAATATGTGAGCTGGGGAGTAACCTATGTCTCGAATTCCGTGACATCACTCTCCTAGACATCTTCTCACCTCATTGGTAGTGTTCTCTGTTTCCCTGTGTCTTCTCTCACAAAGTCCAAAGTAAGATCTGTTAATAGCAAGATGGCAGAATTGGAAAAAAACAGAACCAGAATTTCTTTATTACAATAAACAATAATAACTACCACCAAAAAATGCCTTCTACACTCCAGGCACTGAAGAAAGCACTTTACAAACGTTAACTAATTTAACTTACTCCTCAACAACTCCATGAAGCAGGCCTTACTATTTCAACAACATAAATGAGGTTACAATCTCAGAGGCGTTCCGTGATATTCTCCTATAGCTAGCAAATCATAAGTATTAGACCGCAACTACCTTTTACTTCAAAGCCAATTTTCTTAACCAAGTGATATTGTTTCATCTAATCTTTTCTATTTCTCCTCAAAATTTAATTCTCTTAGATCTTCCTGATTTTCACAAACTTACAGGATCACTTAAGGTCAAAACTGTAAGCTGTATACACTCTTGGCCTCTGTATTAAAGAAGATATTTTTCCAAGAATTCTAGGGCTAAAAGAGAGTCATCACTATGAAGTTCATCTCCGAGCCTGTAGGCAGAACTATATCTAAACCATTCCAGACAGATGGGTATCTTCTATTTTTAATGACATCTAGGAAAGGAGATTCTCACCGACTAAATTTAGATTGTGAGCCAAAGGCAGGAAGCATATCTAATTTTATGCTCCATATAGCTATACCTTCACATACAGCTGGTAATATGCATCCTACCAGGACTGTTACTGCAAGTAGAAATGGAGACTTAGAAAATACAATAAAAAAAATAAAGCTGGTCACTAAAGAGGGATTCAACTGGACTCTTCAAGTAGACAAGAGGACAAAATCATTCTAAAGTACAAAAGAGCTGACATATTCTTCCAAGTATATTATAATCCATCTGGCAAAAGTAACTGGAAAAATGACAAAGGAGTTTCTAGGATGAGGTACACACATCTCATGGCTGTAACTACTTTTAAAGAGTTAACTCTAAATCTTACGGAGAAAAATCTGGAATGCATCTGAAGTTATTGGCATTTTGAGGTTTACAGTTCTACTCTTGCCATCACTTCCTCTAGGCTCTAGGCTTTAGAATCCAAACACGTCACCACCACCCCAAAAGATTTTTGTCGAATTCTGCCTGTCAGATCATCTTTGCCAGCTCTCAACACATTAAATGAAAAACAAACAAAAAATTCACAAATGCTGAAAAATGAAGTTTCTAGCAGTATACTTTACAGAAATTCTTTGCAGTATTTGTTACAACACAAAGCTAAAATTGCTTTAAGATAATTACCTCGAGGAAGCTACCGACTAGAGCTGACACAAATGTTTAATTGGCCCTCAGTCAAATACTTCCCCAAATGAACGAGTTGAGCCCACATCTTCACAAAGTTAGGAAGGCTTCAGCATTACTTCAAATAATATAACCTCTTGGGTCAACTCACACTGTAAAGTTACATCTGTTTCTAAATGATTAAAGGAAACTGCAAAGTGGATAATCACATGAGTCTAACCTGTGACCTCCATTATCACATTAAAATCTAGCACAGACTAGCAATAAATGAAAGTGGATAAAGCTAGGGAAATTTTTGTATAAAATTACCATAGTACTGTTGGTACACTTCCAAAAACCCAGGTCATGGCTCAATTATTATTATTTTTTTAAGATTTTATTTATTTATCTGACAGAGATAGAGACAGCCAGCGAGAGAGGGAACACAAGCAGAGGGAGTGGGAGAGGAAGAAGCAGGGTCCCAGAGGAGGAGCCTGATGTGGGGCTCGATCCCATAACGCCAGGATCACGCCCTGAGCCGAAGGCAGACGCTTAACCGCTGTGCCACCCAGGTGCCCCTCAATTATTTTTTAAAACAAATATTCATCAAAAATAGCAAATGACAAGTATAAGATGAAAACACTGACCTAAATCAATCTGGCGAAACCACCAAATACTTTTTTGAAAGTAATTCATGTTGCTTTCCAAAAGAGAGTATGTGTATCTAAGCAATGAGGGAGGACATTTATGGACAAAAGAATTCTTTCTTCCACCTGTTTGGTGAATGATTTGACAATGAATTGGAATTAAAGGGACAGTTTCTATTTTGTCACATTCTAGTTTTACAATCATCGTTTTAACCCACCTGAATACAAACCTGTTAAAAGAAAAAAACACACATTTCAAACTAACAATCATCTTCAAATTTACACCAAGATGTCTTATCCCCCCCAAATCTAGCCTAAGCAACAAAAATGTTACCTTCTGTTTGGCCATACAGTAGCTACTGTATAAATGCCAAGTTTTATTTGGTGTCTGGTGGAGGCTCATGCAATTTTTTTTTCAACCGCTTCTCAGTCATCACTCAATCTGGAGGTGGTTAATTGTTTTATGATTCCAATTCATATTTTATCTCAGAACAATCTCTTATTAGTCATTAGAGTAAGCCATTCATAACACTTAGGGCTTTCTTTTTATAATAGCTTAATTGAGATACAACTCACATGCCATAAAGTGTATAACCTCTTTAAAGTGTGTAACTCAAAGCGTCTGGGTGGCTGTTGGTTAAGTGTCTGCCCTCAGCTCAGGTCATAATCCCAGAGTCCTGGGATGGAGCCCCGCATTGGGCTCCCTGCTCAGGAGGAAGCCTGCTTCTCCTTCTCTTTCTGCCCCTCCCCCCTGGCTCGTGCTCTCTCCCTTGCTCGCTCTCTCTCAAATAAATAAATTTTGAAATCTTAAAAAAAAAAATTGGGGTGTAACTCAGGGGTTTTTAGTATATTCACACAAATTCTACATCAATCACCACTGTCTAATTCCAGAACATTTTCATCACCCCAAAAAGAAATCTCATATCCATCAGCAATCACTCCCCGTTTTCCCCCTACCCTGGCAACCATTAATCTATTTTGTCTCCATGGGTTTGCCTCTACAGGATATTTCACATAAATGGAATCATACAATATGTGGACTTTGTGACAGGCTCCCTTCACTTAAATCATGTTTTTCTGGAAGATTCATCAATGGTGTAGCACGTATCAGTGCTTCATCTCTTCCATGACTGCGTAACAGTTCACTGTATGGATATACCACATCATATCTGCCCAAGCATCGCTGGATAAACAATTGGGTTGTTCCCACTTTTTGGCTATTATGAATAACACTGCCTTGAAAATCTGTGTACAAGTTTTTGCACAAACATATGTTTTCATTTTTCTGAGTGTCTACCTAGAAGTGGAATTGCTGGGCCACGTGGTAACTCCTTGCTCTCAACTTTTTACGGAAATACCAAACTGTTTGCCGAAGTGACTGCATCATTTTACAGTCCCACCTGCAATGTAATGAGGGTTCCAACTTCTTCACATCCCCATCAATACTTGTAATGGTCTTTCTCTTTTATTACACCCATCCTAGCGGGTATGATGCAGTATCTCATTGTTGTCTTGATCGGATCTGCATTCCCCATATAATTAATGATGTTGAGCATCTTTTCATAAGCTTATTGGCCATTTATGTATCTTCCTTAGAGAAATGTCTATTCAAATCCTTTGGTGATTTATAAATTGAGTTACTTGCTTTTTTATAGTTGAGGGTTTTTTTGTTTTTTTTTTTTTTTTACATTCTGGGTTGAAGTCCCTTACCAGATACAAGATTTGCAAATCAATTCTCCCATTCTGTGGGTTGCCTTTTCAGTTTCTTGAAGGTATCCTTTGAAACAAAAAGGTTTTCATTTTTGATACAGTCCAATTTATCCATTTTTTCTTTTGCCACTTGTGTTTTTGGTGTCATATCTAAGAAACCATTGCCTAATCCAAGGTTACAAAGATTTACTAAGAGTTTTAGTTTTAGCTCTTACATTTAGGTCTGTGATCCACTTTAAGTTAATTTTCATATATGATGTGAGGTGAGGGATCCAACTTCATTCTTCTGTATGTGGATATCCAGTTATGCCAGCACCATTTGTTGAAAAGACTATTATTTCACCACTGACTTCTCTCAGTACTCCTACTGAAAATAATTGACCACAGATGTATGGGTTTTATTTCTGGACTTTCAATTTTATTTCATTGATCTATATTTCTATCATTATGTTAGGACCACACGGCCTTGATTACTGTAGCTTTGTAATATGTTGTGAAGACTCAGGTTTTTAACGAATAAATCAAGAATATTTTTACTTAGAAACTCCAATTACAGGAAGACTCCATCATTTAAAGAATTGTCATTCCAAGGGCACCTGGGTGGCTCAGTCAGTTAAACATCCAACTCTTTTTTTTTTAAAAGAACAAATGTAAGTATATATATACATTTAAGATTAGTTTGAGGGGGACACCTGGGTGGCTCAGTCAGTTAAGTGTCTGCCTTTGGCTCATATACATGCCTCATATTCTTATTTACACTATTATCTATATGCTAGCTTTAAGTTTTCAAAAATGTTCCATCACAGGTGTATCAATTTTATTCCTAATGTTCTATCATATAAAATAATCTATTACTTGTCCCCAAGTAAAATCTGTTCTTTTCCCCTGGGCACTTCTTTCCCATAGCATTCCATTTCTCAACACAGTGGATTGATTGTTCTCAGATCTGCTATATACTGGATCATCCTGAAACTTTACTTTTACTGTTCTCCTGCATTGGAAGTGCTGTTTCCTGAAGCCCAATATCATCATCTTTCATGGAATACTTTTTCACTTTGCCACAGAGCACCCTTCAAGTAGTCTTTGTTCTTTTTTTTAAAGATTTTATTTGTTGGGGCAGCTGGGTGGCTCACTCGGTTAAGCATCTGCCTTCTGCTCAGGTCATGATCCCGGGATGCTGGGATGGAGCCCCACACCGGGCTCCCTGCTCCTCCCTCTCCCCCTTCTTGTGCTCTGTCAAAAATAAATAAATAAATAAATAAATAAATAAATAAATAAATAAATAAATCTTTTAAAAAATTGTATTTATTTATTTGAGAGAGAGACAGAGAGCAGGAGCAGGGGAAAGGGGCAGAGGGAGAGGAACAAGCTGACTCCCCACTGAGTGTGAGGCTCAATCCCAGGACCCCGAGATCACAACCTGAGCATGACGCTTAACTGACAGAGCCACCCAGGTGCCCCACCTTCAAGTAGTCTTAAGAAAGGACACATGAAAGACACAATTTCCAAATCCTTGATGATCAAAACATATTGTATGATATTATTAACAATTGATACTTTGACCAAGTATCAAATTCAGGTGGAAAATCATCTTTTCATCAGTTTTTCAAGCACTACTCCATTGTCTTTTAGCCTCTTAGAGTTGCAATTGTGAAGTCTAATTCTACTCTTATTCTCTATTCCATTAAAAGTGATGTTTGGGGTGTGTGGAGGTAATCAGCTTAACAATCTCAGAAGGACAGTGCCAGTCAATGCACTGTTTATGGATCCCATCTGAAAATGATCCCAAGTCTTTGAACATTCACCACAAGCAGCTTTTCTTATAGTGATTCTCAGAGTCTTGGTAGGCATCTGAACTGATTCTTTCACTTTGAGATTCTTTTCCTTTGCACCTCTGATCAAGTCAGCACAAACCTTCCTCAAAGGTTCTATGCTGTGGCTCGTTAGAGTCATTCTAATTCAGTGACTCGCCACCTGTGGTTCCATGGGTGTCTTTCAGGCGTTTTTAAAAGCCATGGCCACAGGGCGCATGGGTGGCTCAGTCAGCTGGACATCCGACTCTTGATTTTGGCTGGGGTCATGATCTTGGGGTTATGGAGTCGAGCCCCACGTCAGGCTCCATGCTAAGCGGGGAGTCTGCCTGGGATACTCTCCCTCTGCCCCTCCCCACTGCTCATACACATTCTCTCTAGAATAAATAAATGAATCCTAAAAAAAATAAATAAATAAAATAAAAGCCATGGCCATGTATGACATGGCTTCCTGACCAACCTGTTCCTCAAGGAGAGTGAATAGCTTTGAGTCGGGAGCAGAAGCAGGCCTGACCACACTCCACTGTAGCTGCAAAAACATCTTCCTCAAAGCGTATTTTTTTTCTCTTATTTTCTATCATTGTCTTTTTCTTCTAGTTTCTGGGAGATTTCTTCAGCTTCACTTTGTTTCAGCCATTTAAAAAAAGTTTGGTTTTTTTGTTTTTTTAAATCTGAGCTGCCATAGTTATCATATATCCAAAAGTTCTTCTTTATTCCTAAATTGTTCCTTCTTCACGGAATCTCGTTCTCATTTTATAAGTCCTTATCTCTGTGAGATTATTAGTTAGTTGGAGAAGTTTCGGTTTGGTGGGATTTTTTTTTTTTTTTAAGAGAGAGAGAGAGAGAGAGCGCGCAAGTGGCGGGGGGAGCAAACGAAGACAGTCTTAAGCAGACTCCTCACCAAGTGTGAAGCCCAACACAGGGCTCAACCCCATGACCCCAAGACCATGACCTGAGCCAAAACCAAGAGTTGGACACTTAACTGACTGTACCACCCAGGAGCCCCCATTTTTTTTTTCACTTTACATTTTTACTCTGAGTCCTGCCCTACCTCTATTTCCACCAGATTCCTTTATGCAATGTGTTCACTTTGGTCTCTGTTGTTCATGTTGAAGGCTTCTTCCTATGTCTCATAATCCTTAGTAACTGTCTGTTCCTATTTAAGAATAAGGTCCTGAAAGATGTGATTGGCAGCCCTAGTGTACAGACAGCGTTTTCAATCAGAGAGCTTCCCTAGAGGAAAGAGCTCTTTCCTTAGAGACCCTTAAATGTCAGGTTGAGAAAGTATTCTCTTTGAGTCTTATTCATTTCTCTAAAAAAGATCCCTTCAATCTCCTGAATAAGCCACAGCAATCTGGTGGCCAGTGGTCAGGAGCCACAGTATATTTGGGAGAGGAAGTGAGAGGTTGTCGGTCCATTGTTCAGTACGCAGATAGTCCCCATTTTCCATCCCATATGTCACTTCAATCTGAAATGTCTCCAATTTAGAAACCCCTGCCCCTGGTCACATTTGATTTCTGAATAATTGAGGGATGGAGGTCAGTTACTTTTTCCTCTTATCAAGTTTCTATCATCAAAATTTTTATTAAATCTCTCATCAGCTACTCTGTTCTCAATCACTCTCCTTATTTTTAGTCTTAACCTTTTCTGCTTTTTTAATATCAAAAGAGAAATGTAAATGCATAAGGAAGTGCATCGTTTTTAAGCAAAAGTTAATCTAAATTTATAATAACATTGGGAGGAAGAGCTTATGAAGTAAGTACCTTTTAAAAATAAGAAAATTAAACCTCAAATGATAAAATAAAATGCAGAAAGTAAAAAAAGTAGCAAGAGACAGAAACAGAATTTTAATCTATGTATTAAAAGAAAAGTAGAATGTTAGATTTGAGACCAATACAAAATTATGTAAAATATAAAAACAGGCTAAGAAATATAATATTCAACATAGAGATGATGAGCACATAGTCCATGTAGATTTGTTCTCATTCTTGGAGTAAATCAAGAAAATTATGAAAAGAATGAAGTCCATGAACCAAGAACTCAAAGATAAAACACAAAAAGATAAGCTTAAAAGGAAAATGATTGATCCAAGTAAAGAAAATGAGTAGAAAAAATATATTTCCTATCAGAACTTAAAATAGTGCCAGAAACAGCAAATGCAGAAGCAAAAGGGCAGGAGAGGACAAAGAAGACAAAGGGATGAAAAGGTGAGGGAAGGAAGAGGGGGGAAGAAGAGAATGGAAGTATCTCCTGCAGTCATCCCATTCCTGACTCAGCCCTCAACACTGGGAGTGGGGTGCGAGCTCAGAGAGAACCCCATCAGAAAGCAATGTGGAGACTACATTAGGTCTGACATAGAGACTACCACGAGAGCCAAGACCTTCAGCCTGGTGCTGATGAGATGGGACTTCTGGGTTGTCTCCGGGGAGCAGGAATGAGTAAAAGAATTTATAAGACTAAGAAAGGGACAGAAATGTTTATCACTAAGAGAGTGGTCTGCAGAATACTGAATTACTGCTTTACACTTTGGGAAATGCTAGTTGAAACCACTGAATTTCCTTCAAGAACCTAAAGCCTATTACATACTGACTAAAACCGCCTAATAACAATAAGAGCTAACATTTACTGAATACTTACTAAGCTAGATTCTAAGAGCTTTACATGTTATGATAGTAATAATAATAGCTAACATCTGCAAAGTACTTACCATGTTAAGCACCAGTCTAAGCAATTCACAAGTATTCATGTAATCCTCAAAACAAAGTACCTGAGGTACGCAGTATTTTACAATCGAAGAAACAGACACACGCAAGTGAAGGAACTTGCTCAATAGTCCAGAGCTAGTCAGGGGTAGAGTTCTACCTCTGAACTATGACTCGACACTGCCTCTCCTGAACAGGCTATAAGGCAGCCGCACCCTGAGCCCAAAATCAAACTTTTCTGGGGGCACCTGGGTAGCTCAGTGGGTTAAACATCCAACTCCTGACCTCAACTCAGGTCTTGATCTCTGGGTCATGAGTTCAAGCCCCACAGTGGGCTCCATGCCCAGCGTGGAGCCTACTTAATAAAAAAAAATTTTTTAATTAAAATAAAAAACTTTTCTGTAAAAAGAAATTTTTCTCACATTAAGTATCACTTTTTTTTGGCTTCTTCAGAAAGTTCTTTAATGTTGTTATGAACTGTATGCATTTTTAAAATAATGAATATCAACATCTTATGGCCCAGAAGTAAACCAGACGGATTTTAAGTCTTGGCCTAGAAAAGACTTTAACATAGATCAGTTACAAAGACCGCCTATAACTGAAATTACAGGACCATCTCCATTCCTTTTAGTGTTTTATAACATTAATTTAAAACCTATCTGTGAATGTCAAGGGGCACTCATAATGGAAGAGAGTGGGTCACCAACGTAGAAGCAGCCCAGAAAGCTTATAAATAATTTCTTAATAACCTTCTTTCAATTTGGAGCACCTAAAACTACTCTTATCTTATTTAAAGTGTCAATACTGGTTTTGTTTCCTGAATAATAGTGGTTTTCAAAAGGTCTGGACAGTTTTTACTTTTGCTGGTAGTAAACTAAAAGCAACGTTTAGAAGCCATGAGTAGGATGAGAAAAGCAAGGTCATCATCATACATTTGAAATTTCAAGTAACTCACTAAACCAGGCTCTATTTCCCCAAGTGCTGCAAGTGTTCTTACCCCCTTCATGACACTGGGGAAGTTACTCATATCTCAACTGTACCTGCCTTGTTTCTCTTACCCACATAATAAAGATAATAAAGGAATCCGAATAGATGTTCCTTAAGAGTCCCTTAAGCTAGGGGCACCTGGGTGGCTGAACTGGTTGGGCGTCTGCCTTTGGCTCAGGTCATGATCTCAGGGTCCTGGGATCGAGCCCCATGTTGGGCTCTCTGCTCACTGGGGAGCCTGCTTCTCCCTCTGCCTCTCCCTCTCTCTCAAATAAATAAACGAAATCTTAAAAAAAAAAAAAGTCCTTTAAGCTTGAAATTTCTATAATTCCGTACAGTATATATCTGAATGTGTACAATAGAAATGGGAAATGTATTTTAGAAATAAAAAGAACCATAGATAAATACTTTGGCACAATTACTTATTTACATTTTCTATATTTCCGTTTTGGGCACAGAAAAGGAAATTATTTACTTATTGTATTTTATTCCTATGAACTTAAAGCCCCTCTCCCAATACATTTCCAAAACTAATCTCAGAGAATAAACACTATATAGAAAAAAGATTGAAATAATACTTATTCAATATAATCTTAGAAAAATTCTTGAGTTTTGGTTCCAATTTTTTAAACAGTTTAAATTACCCAACTGTAATTCCCAACTGCCTATTCAACATAAAAGCGTGATAAAAAATACAAGCATTGGAAGATTTATTTCCAATGGCCTAGCCATCCAGTAAAATTTCTTAGCATTGTAAGCTTTATTTCCTGCCTGACATCCTCAGGGATCTAGTTTGACAGCTCCCCTGTACAATTTCTACTACAAGACTTCCCTGGCCTCTCTTGGCACATGTAAACTGCTGCTAGGTAATATTTCTTTTGGCAACAGACTACATACTTTATAGAAACAGACCTTCAATTGAACCCTCTTCACTCAAACTCACATTCTTCCTCTACATATGAATCTTAAACTAAGTCTACTATAACAAGATAGACACACTTTATGGTATTGAAATGTAACATATTCACTGAATTTTCCCTGATAATAGAATCTTAGTTATAATCTCTCTTGAACAGATACAAAATAAATGGTTTTGGTAAGCGATATTCTGAACTAGAGTTATTTTTCTTTCTTTCAATTGCCCTAGAATTACAGATGAACTCATCTACTAGATTTTAGGAAATAAAAATAAAATCGAAATCTAGAAAAACAAATACAACAATATGAATGTTACTTCTAAAGTGTAACAACTATACTACTCCCACCTTTTTCTTTAATACATATTCTAACCAACATCAATCCACTACCAAAGAGGTAAAGTAAAATGTACCTTTTAGAGACTGAAAGAGTCCAAATGAAGTACTGAAACAACTACTTAAATCAAGGTCTCTCCTTTTAAAAACTCAATACAAACCCCAAGTATGCTTTAATTTAATTTAAATATCTATTTGGCCCTAATCCCCCAGTGATACTAAGTTTTATCAGAGACAGAACCTGCCTGCTAGTTTATAATCTACAGTAGAGAATAAAAGAGTATACAAATTTAAAAGTATAGATTATGCTGGTATGACAAAGTCTGAAAAAACACAGGATTACAAGATTTATTCATTATTAGATCTATGACCTTGAACAGATCATTTGCTTCTTAGAAAACCAGCTGACCAAAACTCAAATGTAAACAAATGAAAAATCTGAATGGTTCTATGTCTATCAAAGAAATAATCTGTAATTAAACAGTTCCCCTGATGAAATCACCACATGGCTTCACTAGAGGATTTTTCTAACCATTTATGGGAGAAAAAGCAACAATATTAACAATCCTTTTCTAGAGAAGAAGAAGGACTATCTCCCAGGCCATTTTAGGAACCAGGACAGCCTTGATGTCAAAATCTGAAGAAGGGCAGTATATGAATGTAAACTCAGATGCAAAAACTCTCAAAAACATATTAGTTCCTCTAAAGTATATATAGCAATATATAAAAAAAGATAATGGATCATGACTAAGTACAGTTTATTCCAGAAATGGAAGCTTGATTTGACATTAGAAAAAAATCAATGTAATTCAACACACAGCAACAGAAGAAAAAAATCATATGGTCATCTCAATGGACACAGAAACATCTGATAAGATTAAACACCCATTCAAGATTTTTAAAAAGATCTCAAAGACTTCCACTTCTGGCCAAGACATAGCAACAAGGACCAGATTTACCCCCGTACATTAAACATCCAAAAGAAAGCAGACAAAATAGTTCAGATAACAGACTGGTTTTCGAGACACTGTACATCAGGCAACAAAAAGTAGTGATCTCTGAGGACAGAAAGCGAATCCTACGATTGCCCCCAGCTTACCACTCTGAGAGCATTTCCAGGGTTTGGCACAGGGAAGAGGAGCCCAGGCAGAGCCCAAGAAATAATCCTAAACTGAAAAGATAGAGCTGAGAGTCCAGGAAGGCCAAGACAGCTAGCATTCACAGGGTAGAACATTGTAGAGGAAAAAGCTAAACAGAGAGAAAATACTAGAGATCTGTGGGGAGTTCCTCTCAAGTACTCCACTGAATATGCACTGGCCGATGAATCCAAGAAAAACTACCAAACACAGAGGAAAAAATCATCCAAGAGGAAGAGCGGGAACAGTGCCTAGAGTTTGCAAAGGCCAACAATAGTGCCTATTCCCATTAGCCAGACTTAGAAAAACTTCTGATTTCCTGGTAGAGTATTCCAGAGGGTCTGGCCACATAGTAAAGAATGATAAGCCTTAGTGCTGAAAACCCTAAATGTTGCTTTGGTCCCACCCAACAAAGCTTAAAACCAATGCCCAAAAGAATCAAAATATTTCTATATAATTTAACTGCATCCCAGGAAAAATCTCCAGAAATGTATAAATAGGAAAAAAACGAAACCAAACCAAACTCTAGTCCCTCTACAATATCTGGCATCCAAACAAATATTACTAGGTATCCAAAGAAATAGGGAAATATGACCAGTGATGATGAGGAAAATCAACCAATCAAAACCAACCCAGAACTGACATTAAAATGGCTATCATAACTATAAGTGTGAGCAACTTTTTTCTGTAGAGGGTTAAATCGTAAATATTTTAGGCTTTGTAAGCCATATAGTCCCTGTCACAACTATTCTGTACTGAATAAAATTATTGAATAGCCTTGTCACATGTAAAACAGGACATACAAAAACCCAACAGATGTATATAAAGGTGCCTGACTTCATTAATCATCAGAAGAATGCTAATTAATACCATTGTACTCAAGTAGCAACAAGCACACTCAGCACCTAGATCTTGATTTTTTTTTTTTTGAGTTGGCTCCATGCCCAACATGGCGCTTGAACTCATGACTCTGAGATCATGAGTCACAGGTTCAACCAACTGAGCCAGCGAAGTGCCCCTAGATCTTGATTTTTAATACCATTCTCCAATAAAGGGAAACAGGGTTCCTTGGAGCAATGTCTGATTCTATGACTGAGGCAAGAAATATACAAGATGAGCCTGGAGCATCTTGTAGTGCCAAAAAGTAAGGAAGCATGAAAAAAATAAAAAAATTTTAACCTGCAATGATAGCAGTATGTCAAAAGGACAGAGCAGCAAATTGAGAAGCACCCAATGGCCAAACTGGAACAATTTCAGCAGCAAAAAAAAAAAAAAAAAAAAGGTAGTGTTAGAATATAACCCAAAGTATTAAAAAAGGAAAAAAATCCAGGGCACCTGGGTGGCTTAGTCAGTGGGCATCTGTCTTCAGCTCAGGTCATGATCCTGGGGTCCTAAGATCCAGCCCCACATCCGATCCCTGCTCAGCAGGGAGTCTGCTTCTCCCTCCTCCTCTGTCCCGCCTGCCCCTGCACTCATGCGTGCGCACGCGCTCTCTCTCTAATAAATAACATCTTTAAAAAAAAGAAAGAAAAAGAAAAAATCCATGAATCCAATTATATAAATAAATGCCTGAATATAAATAAATAGAC
The DNA here is from genome assembly GCF_002007445.2 of Ailuropoda melanoleuca. Taxonomy (NCBI): domain Eukaryota; kingdom Metazoa; phylum Chordata; class Mammalia; order Carnivora; family Ursidae; genus Ailuropoda; species Ailuropoda melanoleuca. Next base: position 50,782,504 of record NC_048224.1, read on the forward strand.
AAATAAATAAATGGAGGACAGACAAGTCTCCTATAAGGAAGAAGTTAAAATAATTTACATGCTTTGCCTTCAAATAAGCGACACGTAATAGCCACTCTTTAACTATGGACTGCACATCATGAGGAACAACTGTACAGTGAAGAGATCTGATGAATACTACTTCAGCTAGGTGATCGAGGTTAACATTAATAGTCGTGAGTCATGTAGGTAGTAGCATGTACCCTTGACAGGATGAGAATGGCATTTTACCTCTGTGATTTTCCCCAACTGAACAATATTCCAGAAACTACTTGACCAATATGCTTTAAAACTGCTGAAGTCATCAAAAATAACAAAGGTCTGAGAAATTGTCACTGTCAAGAGGCCTCTGAGGAAATATGATAACTAAATATAAAGTAGTGTAAATGTTCCTGTGTAGAACAGAAAAAGGACATTAGGTAAAAACTTTAAAAAGGCAGGATAAAGTATGGACTTCAGTTAATAATTTCTTTTAAAAATAATATGTAGATAAATAATTGTTTCTTTGATCTCTCTCAAGTGTTATATGATCGTTATAAAAGAAACGTGGGGGCACCTGGCTGGCTCAGTAGGTAGGACATGTTGACTATTGATCTCAGGGTCCTGAGTTTGAGCCCCACCTTGGTGGTAGAGTTTACTTTAAAAAAATAATAATAGCGGCATGTGGGTGGCTCAGTCAGTTAAGCATCTGTCTTTAGCTCAGCTCATGATCTCAGGGTCCTGGGATGGAGCCCCACATCCGGATCCCTGCTCAGCAGGGAGTCTGCTTCTCCCTCTCCCTCTGTCCCTCCCCCTTGCTCGTTCTCTCTCTCTCTCTCTCAAATAAATAAAATCATTTTTTTAAACATTTTATTTATTGGGGCGCTTGGGTGGCACAGCAGTTAAGCGTCTGCCTTCGGCTCAGCGCGTGATCCCGGCGTTATGGGATCGAGCCCCACATCAGGCTCCTCTGCTATGAGCCTGCTTCTTCCTCTTCCACTCCCCCTGCTTGTGTTCCCTCTCTCACTGGCTGTCTCTATCTCTGTCAAATAAATAAATAAAATCTTTAAAAAAAATAAATAAAAATAAACATTTTATTTATTTATTTGAGAGAGAACATGGAGGGAAGAGAGAGAGAAGCAGACTCCCACTGAGCAGGGATCCCAACATGGGGCTCGATCCCAGGACTCTGGGATCATGACCTGAGCCAAAGGCAGATGCTTAACCAACTGAGGTACCCAGTAAATAAAATCTTTAAATCTAAATAAATAAATAAAAAGGAAATATGGAAATTCCAGTAAATACAGAAATAAATAAAAATTCTACTTTCTGGGGTGGCTGGCTGGCTCAGTTGGCAGAGCATGTAACTCTTGATTTCGGGGTTGTGAGTTCGAACCTCACACTGGGTGTAGTGATTACCTAAAAATAAAATCTTAAAAAAAAAAAAGAAGAAATTCTACTCTCTGGAGGTAACCATGATTAATATTCCAAGGCTGTGGTTTCCAAACTGTGTGTTCAGACGCTTCAGGCCACCACAGCAAATTTACAAGCATGCTGCCAGATATTTTAAAATTTCAAGGGAAACACAGTGACATCTGTCAGATACCACACAACCGATAAGCTCTAGGTAGTTGAGTTTTAACATTAGATTATTTTATATTCCTTTCAATAATGTCATATCATTGTGAAGCTGTTTTTTCAGCTGTTGCTGTCATAAAAAGCAAGTATCTGTAAAAATTGTATGGCAGTGGAGGTGAAATGAGGAGTCCTATACAATCCCACAGTTTGAGAAGTGAAGGGCCCAGGTAATAGTGCTTACTTAAGAATGAAATTTTACAAGTTTTCTTGAAGGAAAAAAATAAGATACCAAGTGCTGAGGAGGAAGTAAGAAACTGGAATTCTCACAAAAGTAGCTGATAGGAGTGTAAGCTGGTACAACCACTTCAGAAAACAATGTCAATATTTAACTGACAATGCCCATTTTATACGACCTAGACTGTCTTTAAACATATACCCTAAAAAACTCTTACACATGTACAGGGGATGCTTTTAAAAAAATGTTTATGCTTGCATTGTTTGTAACTGAGAAACAATTCAAGTATTCATAGACAGGAGAATGGATAAACTGTGACACAGCCGGGCACCTGGCTGGCTCAGTCAGTTAGTTAAGCATCTGCCCTTGGCTGGGGTCATAATCCAGGGTCCTGGATCAAGCCCCATACGGGGCTCCCCGCTTAGCGGGAGTCTGCTTCTCCCTCTACCCCTCCCTGCTGCTTGTGCTCGCTCTCCCTCTCTCTCACACACTCTCTCTCAAATAAATGGATAAAATCTTTGAAAAAAAAAATTGTGACACAGTCATGTAACTGAATACTATGTAACAGTGAAAACAAATGGCACACATCTATGTCCACCAACATGAAAAGATCTCAAACTCCTAATGTTGAATCAATAAAGCAAACCAAAGAACAAATTCAGTGTGATTTCATGCATATAAAGATTAACAAATCTAAAACTGAACAACATATGTATAGTTACATCCACATGTTGTAAAACCATGGAAGAAAATGCAAGGAAATGACAATGATTTCAAATAGTGCTTTCCTCTAACAGGTGAGGGGAGGAAGAGAATGCCATAGAAGAAAGGCATATAAGGAACTTCCAAGATATTGATAATGTACTAATTTTAAAGTCTTGAGCACAAGGTCGTTTGTTATCCAGGAAAATTAAGTAACATCGCTTGCATTTCTACCTTTAACTCTTATATCTAAGAGACCTGTAATAACATTAGCTATCTGGAAACAGAATTCTTTTCATTCTTAACGATCTTTATTTTCTTTATTTAAAAATAAGACCTGTAATAACATTAGCTATCTGGAAACAGATTTCTTTTCATTCTTAACGATCTTTATTTTCTTTATTTAAAAATAAAACTGTACTAGGTTATCCCAAACAACTAATTTTACCTAATTACCTTAGCCATTGGAGAGGAATATGTGATAAATTACACTATATCAATTATAGAAAATGGTAAAATTAAAAATAATGGTTTTAGTAGCATGAGGAAATTTGAAGCATTTGAAACTAGAAGATATGCACTTCAAGAACTGTTTTCATTTTACTTATGGGACTTTAATAAACCCTCATGGGAAATTATCTCCGCTGAAGTTTAAAAAAAAAAAATGCCAATGTCACTATTTCACACTGTAACCACAAAAATATCATAGAGACAGAAAAAACCTGTGTTTTGTCTTGCCTGAATCACTTCTAAGTAAATCACTTCACTTTCCTGAACCTGAGCTTCTCTGTTTGTATATGGGAACAACACCTTCTGTCTTCTAATGAAGTAACAAATATTAACCTGACCTGCTAATAAGCACCAACGAGCACCCTGGGAATTAAGTTATCTTCCCTCATCCCCTCTTCCCATTTAGTTTATTGACTCTACTCTGTAATCAACCTGAACACTAAACAATTAAGAATTGATAAAAACAAACAGTTGAACCAAATACTTAAGATCTATACATTTTATTGCATGTAAAGTATTCATTAATAAATTTAAAGGGCTAGTTAAAAATTGAACTAGTGACAACAGGTAATATATATGAGAAGTCACTGGCTAATGTATCAGTAAATGCCAATCATTATCAAGAAGTCCAAAAACCAGCACCAGCCTACCCCCACCCTGATTTTGAAATTTCTTCATCACCTTCTCCCTAATCTTTTTCCCAAAAGAGTCCCTCTGGTTTTCACCTCTTAAGTGCAACTTTAAGCCTTATAAAAATCTAAAACACATTTATTAATTCTTTAGTCACTTTAGACTTCCCAACATCCCTCTGTCCCTAACCTCTTAGCAATATTTACTCCATCATTTCAGATTGCAACCTTTCTGCTGGTTATCCTTCCCCTCCCTTGTCTAGAAATAATAATGCCGATAATAGTAATAGTGATTAGCAGTAGTAATAAAGAGCCAACATTTTGTGACAGGCACTATCTAAACACTTGGTATATATACAGCACTGAAGGCTCACAACAACCCTATGAAGTAGATACCATTTTATACAAGAAACTGAGTTACAAAGAGAATGTTGCTTTCCAAGGTCACGTACCTCACCTGAATCATTCCAAAGTCACTGCTCATTATTAACATTCATACAACTTTCTACATTAGAAGGACATTAAGAATGGAGTTATCTGGGCAGGGATATTACTTCCAATTTTTGCTATTTTGTACTACTGTTTAAATAAAAAGACCCCTAATTTAGCAAATACATAAAATGAAAGCCTAGGAGATAAAAATCTGTAAGGGAAGAGGACACAGAATCTGTTTTTCTTCTTTTATGTTACTAACAGTGGTCTTGAAGGTGAAAAATGTCTTGTTTCTAAGTTGAAGCACTTTAATATATAGTAGGGTCTCTTCTCTAAGCTCTGGCAAAATGGAATAACAAGTCAGTCATCCCCTGTTGTATAACTTAGTGGTTTAAAACAACAGTCTTCAATTGCGCTTGTGAATCTGCAGTTGGGTAGGGTTTGGCAGGGACAGCTCTTCTCTGCTCTACGGGGGCACCCACTGGGGCTCTATGATGGGGATCTGGAGGATTAGGATCCACTTTTAGGACGGCTCGCTCACACAGCTGGCAAGCTGAGGCTAGATGTCAGCTGGGAGCTCAGCTGGGGCTGAGGGCCGGGAGCTTCACTTTCTCTCACACAGACTCTCACTTGAGCCCTCACAGCACAGCCTGGGAACTTGGATCCAAAAGTGAGTATCCCAAGAGGGGAAGGTAGAAGCACGTGGCATTTCTATGACCTAGCCCCATGAGTCACACGATTTTGCCCAAGCCATGCTCTACTGGTGGAGACGGTTACAAAGGCCTGCTCTGATTAAGAGACGGGGACACAAATCTCAACAGTAGATGGGAGGAGTGTCAAGGTCACAATGTGAGAATATGTGGAACGAACCTGGCTATTACCAGTATCTTTGGGAAACACATCTATCACACCAATGGAAGGTTATGTGTCAGTTTATATCAAAGGTGATTTTTTGTTAATAGTGTTTATTGGTTTTCATTAAGTAGACTTTTCCTGCAAAAAACAACAGGTAAAGTAAAGAAACTGAAAATGGGTAGCTCAGTTGGCTGAGTGTCTGTCTTCGGCTCAGGTCATGATCCTGGGATGGAGCCCCACATCAGCCCCTGCTCAGCAGGGGCCTGCTTCTCCCTCTCCCTCTGCCTTACGCTCCCCCTGCTTGTACTCTCTCTCTCTCTGGGTCAAATAAGTAAATAAAATCTTTCAAAAAAGAGAGAGTGATTGAAAACAATACCTGGAGCTTCTCCTCCTCTGCAATGAAATGAATTCAAAGGCCTACAAGTAATTATCTTCAGGGCCAAACAACAGAGAAAAAGAGAAGAAAAGATGGTTAGGTAGGTACTTCCCAGAATAAGAGAGTGACAAAGGAAGTAAAGTGAATAATCTCTCCCTAAAAATTAAAGATATTTGAGTTGAAAGAAACTTTTGACATCATTTAATTTATTGCCTTTATTCCAGCAACTACTAGAAAATTGAGCTCTACACATTTACCCTCCAGTGAAGGTTAGGGATACCTCTTATTTGTAATAAAATTCTAAATTCTAAAATGTGTAAATTTTTATTCATTCATTTAATTCTCTATTGTTACTGGCAGTAAAAACTCTTGAAAATGAAAAAGCATCAAACACTTTCAGTTAACAAGGTGAGGGAAAGCTTAGGCACCTGCATTCTCTTTCAAACGAGGGTTTATGGGCAGAGAGATCAACAGATTACCAAATGACTCTTGGAAAAAGGATGAATCAAACCCCTAGGGCATGTAGGGGGAAAAAAAAGAAAAGGAGTGACTAGAAACCAGCCAAAGCCCAGGGGATTTCATCAGCATGCTCTGGGATGCTCTTCACACACATCCTTACACAGACTCCATCCCTAAGCCACAGTTCCTTTCCACATAACAGGGCTAGAAAGAGCTCCAAAGAGATCTAATCCCGTGGTTTCCAACGTTTTCAGATAGAAGAACCTCTTTTTAAGACTAAAAAATTCTGTGGCCATCTATATGACAATTGTAGTTTTGTTATCTGGGTTTTTTTTTTATTAAGATTTTACTTATGTATTTGAGAGAGAGAGAGAGAGAACAAGTGAGAAAGAGAGAGAGAGCACGAGCAGCGGGAAGAGGCAGAGGGAGAGAGAGAAGCAGACTCCCCACTGAGCAGGGAGCCTTTCACAGGGCTTCATCCCAGGACCCTGGAATCATGACCTGAGCTGAAGACACTTAACTGACTGAGCCACCCAGGCACCCCTGGTATCTGGTTATTAAGAAAAATCAATAATGAGAGACAACTCACTAACACCTCCTCTAAATTCATTGGTATTTTGTTACAAGGGCATATAAAATATGTAATAGCAGGTATATGAGACATTTGATTTGGATAAAATTCTTAGGAAACATTGAAATACATGTCAGCTATTAATGACCATGTAAGTAAACCATATTTGAAAGACCGAGACTGAGGAATTGTATAGGACCTCCTTTTCTGGTATGTTACAGTAGAATTTCTCCTACTGTGCCTACTGCTGGATTCAGTAAAGAAGCTTTCACAATACAGATTCTAGAATTCTCTTATAAACTATTAAAAGCATTTCCCTTCTTTTAAACTTGTATCTCAATCACTTAAAACTGGTTTGAGACAATATAGATACATATTCCTATTTTTTAAGAAAGTAAGAAATCTCCTTATTTATTGATGACAATTTCATTATCACCAGCTAGGGGTCACCACAATAGATAAATGACTTGATTATTTATTGTTAGAAAGACAGGCTAATGGCAACTGCTCTAAATCTGAAGTCTTTTCTGGGGGGGCAGTTGTTCTCTAAAAATACATAGATAATGCTATAGTTTGGAATCGTCACAATAATTTAAAAATTCTGGGGCACCTGGCTGGCTCAGTCAAAAGAGCACATAACTCTTGATCTCAGGATTGTGAGTTCAAGCCCCATGTTGGGTGTAGAGATTACTTTAAAAAAATAAAATAAAATAAATAATAAATAAATAAATAAATAAAACTTTAGAAGTTCTGACTGCCACTTTGCAGGCTTTTTGAAAATCATGGGCCCCTCCATCCAGGAAGAATTCCTAGGATCCTGCCAAACAGGCAAATATGCTTCTGAGGCCCCGGGGAGGACATGGAGAGAGCTTGGGAGAAAGAAACCCAACTGCAAAACACGAATATAAAGAATGATGCCTAGCTTTAGTGTGAAATGTTTCCAAAACAGCTGCCAAGTTTATGAAAACACAAGCATTTCTCCTTTTATTTAGCTCACGGTGAAGATGGCCAATTCATGGCAGACTGCAACCATGAAGAGAACCCACGGCTAATTATGTAGGAACACTGACAAATTTAGGAGCACTCTGGCAAACTAGGGATGAAACAAAGTAAGGCCATAAAAAAGATGAAGCTTATGTATTAGTCAGAGTTCTTCTAAGAAACAGAACCAACAAGATGTGTGTGCGTGTGCATGTGTGTGTGAGCGTGTGTCTAGGTAGATAAATAATAAAGAATTGGATTACACAATTATGGAGGCCAAAAAGTCCCAAGATCTGCAGTCAACAAACTGGAGACCCCAGGAGAGCTGATGGTATGATTCTAGTTGCAGTCTGAAAGCCTGAGAACCAGGAAAGCTTATGGTTTAAGTTCCAGGCTAAGAGCCAGCACTCTGGAGACCCAAGCAGAGCAAGGTTTCAGCTCAAATCCAAAGCAAAAGAAGACTGATGTCCCAACTCAACCAGTCTAGCAGGGGGAGTTTCCTCTTATTCAGACTTTTTGTTCTTTTCAGGTCTTCAACTGATTGGATGAGGCCCACCCACATTGGGGAGGTCAATCTACTTTACTCCGTCTACCAATTCAACTGTTACTCTCATCTAGAAACATCCTGACACACACCCAGAATAACGTTTGACCAAATGTCTAAGCACCAGTCAAGCTGATACATAAAATTAACCATCACCACTCTTCCAAGACAGCCAAGAAGGGGTTGGAAAAAAGTTCAAAATCTAGTGACAGATACCAGGCAGAGGAAAACTGAATTTCACTGGGCAACGACCTTTTGGCTCTTGCCTTAATAAGAGTGAACATGAGCATGGACTACCTCCCAATCTATGGGACAAAAGACCAAGGACAGAGCAACGACTCTGAAGAGAAAAGCAAATGGTTAGAGATTCGGCTATTACGACAGGCACACATCACGGCCTGAAAGTCAGTTGTCCAGCAATGCCTTTAATCATGAGATAGCTGCTTCCAAAACACACACACACACACACACACACACACACACACACTCCCAGTGCCCATCAGAGACCTACCCAGAATGAAAGAAAGCTTAGCTAGAGACTGATCCCTTGGGTAAAATAGAGCCAGTGTCGAAAGAAAGGAGACACCCCCCCATCTCCCAAAATCACAGGCTTATATAACTCAGCCCTTGTGAAGCCAGGATAGTAAGTCAAGCTGTTGGCCAGGGCTGTAGTCATCTCAGGGCTCAACTAATGCAGGAGCCCATTCCAAGCTCACTCATGTGGTTGCTGGCAGGCTTCCTTCCTTACCATGTGGATCTCGCCATTGGCTGACGATCTTCACAACATGGCAAGTGGCTCTCGTCTGTCCAGGGCTGCCTCACATCATGGCAGCTAGTTTCCCTTACGGCAAGTGATTTGAGAGAGAGAGGGAAAGAGGACGCCCAAGACAAGCCGAAGTCTCCTGACGACCTGATCTGGGATGTGAGGTCTCATCACTTCCGCTGTTTTCTAGCCACTAGAAGGGAGTCACAAAGTCCAGCCCACACTCGAGAGGAGAATTAAGCTCCATCTCTTAAAGAAAGGAGGACCAATTTGTGGACAGATCTTTAAAACCACTACAGGGACTAGGAATTATTGAAGGAAAAAAAGTAGCCAGATAGTTATTAAGATATCAATGGATGTTTTATTCTCACTGTATTCCCTAGTCTCTAAGACAGTCCTAGCCTCAAGGGAGTTTTGTGTTTGTTTTCTGATAATGTGAGCTCCTTGAGGAGATGACGCTGAGGGAAGGATGGAAGAACAGTACCTTTGAGGGCAGAAAGGTAGAAACAAGAAGAAAAAAGGAATGAACTGCGGAGCCTGTGTGGCTCAGATGGTTAAGTGTCTGCCTTGGGCTCAGGTCATGATTTCCAGGTCCTGGGACTGAGCATCACATTGGGCTCCCGGCTCAGCACGGAGTCTGCTTCTCCCTCTCCCTCTGCCTCTCCTCCTGCTTGTGCTCTGTCTCTCTCTCTCAAATGAATGAATTTAAAAATCTTTAAAAAAAAAAAAAAGGAGTGAATTCTCTAGTAAGGGGAAGGACTTCTTCAGCACCCACAAAAAGAGGAGGCCTGCAACCCCGCTTCCCAGCAGTGCTGTAGATAAATGACAGGTCCTCGGAGGGAAATCGGTGTGTGCTGTACCTAGGAAAGCTGAAACTTCTATGCTGGAATCCCCATACCTAGCAAAAATTCATGTGCCTGAAGTTGGCCATAACTGTTAGAGCCACCAAACATCAAGGAACCATACTCTCTCAGACAACATTCTTACCAGTCACAGCCGTTATGGGCTGAAAATTTACCTTTCAGCCTTTGCTAACCTCCTCATAAGGCTCTCAGATTCTTAGACAACCCTAAAGAGGGATGGATGCCCATTCTTAGTCACTGAGATTGAATTTTTCATCAGTTTGGTGGATTGGTGGTGGGAAGGGCATGTGTCCCAAGGTTGGATTTAATTTCATGTGAAGGAATTAAAATATTGTAACATTTCTTGGTTATCTAATTTTGTAAAATAAAATTCGTACCTACTGGAGCACCTCAGTGGCTCAGTTGGTTGAGAATCCGACTCTGGGTTTGGACTCAGGTCATGATCTCAAGGTAGTGGGACTGAGCCCCACATCAGGCTCTGCTCAGTGCAACATCTGCTTGTCCCTCTTCCTCTCCCTCTGCCCCTCCCCCTGCTTGTGTGCCACCCCCAAATAAATAAATAAATAAATAAAATCTTTAAAAAAATTCATAGCCCTACTATATAGGCAATTAACTTACTAATTTACAACTCATTAATCGTGGTAGTTTCTTTTGTGTGCCACCCCCAAATAAATAAATAAATAAATAAATAAATAAAATCTTTAAAAAAATTCATAGCCCTACTATATAGGCAATTAACTTACTAATTTACAACTCATTAATCGTGGTAGTTTCTTTTTTTTTTTTTTAAGATTTTTTTTATTTATTTGCCAGAGAGAGAGAGAGAGAAAGAGAGCACAAGCAGGAGCTGCAGGCAGAAGAAGCAGGCTCCCCACTGAGCAAGGAGCCTCATGCGGAACTGGATCCCAGAACTCCGAGATCGTGACCTGAGCCAAAGGCAAACACTTAACCGACTGAGCCACCCAGGCATCCCTAATCTTGGTAGCTTCAAAGAAAGTTCTAAACAGATTACTCCATCAAAACATCAAGGTTTTTCCATTAGTAATATATTACCCACAATTTTTTCCAGGCTATACTCTTCTAGAGAATATATAAAACATTAAGCAATTAGTTATATATATCCATGTATTTCTGCCTGGGATTCCCCACCCCCCGCCCAACCCAGAAAAATCCTGGCCTTGTGGGAAACCCATCCACTTAGGTTAGGGATCCATAATTTCCATAAAGAAGAAAAAATCAATTCTATCACCTAGTAACTTGATCTCTCAATTGATCCAGCCATACTCAGCATCATAGATTACCTGTATTTCAGGATCTTAACCTAAAATATAACTCCCAACTGTATGCTACTCAACATTTATCATAAATGTAAATACTAAATTTTATAAATATATTTATGAAGGATTATTGAAAAACATAATATATAATCCATTCCTCTAGATTCACTGCTTTCAAAAAACTTTTAGGTTGTGCAGTCCTTTCTTTCAAATAGAGTCTCGGGATATAAACAGATAGAAACAGAGTGATGCCAGAAGAAACAGGTCTGTTTGGAGAATGGCCAATTCTAGGTCTGAGCAGGAAACATACAAGATGGGACTGGAATACCTTGTCTAAGCAGGAAGCAAGGAAGCTATCAAAGTTTACTGGAGTTGTGTCAAAGACCCAGGAGCCAATTTAAAGAGGATTCCACTGGGTAAAGCTAAGTCAATGTGAACATCAATAAGAAAAATAATCATAATGGACTGAAATTTATCAAATATGTTCAAATCTATGAGTTGATAATATTTTTTATGAAACAAAAAAGAAAGCAAGCAAGCCAGTTGCCTTTGGAGTTTGCTAGAAAACAAACTCATACTGAAATATGGTAAGGGAAAAAAAAGTGGGGGACAAAGAAGCATTTATCCTGCTTTTCCTTTTACTCACTGCACTTAAGGAAAATCAAATAGTCAATGAACGGAAGGAGAACGGATCAGTTGCCAGGGAGCAGGGATGCAAGGAGGAGGTGATTGCAACAGGATTGCACAAGAGAGTTTTTTGAGGCAACGGCAATGTTCTATACTCTGTCTGCAGTGGTGCTTATATGAATCTACACATGTTCAAATTTCATGGAATTGCACACATAAAAAACAATTCCACTATGTTAATTACAAAAATAAAATTTAAAAAATTTTAGAGTCAACAGGGAAACTTCTCTTTATAGAAGTAATCTAGCTAATAATGAAGAAAAAATGAGAGAATCAGAATGGGACCATCTATAACCCCAAATGAGATTATAAATATAGACACTGTTTACTATGGGTTCCTAACATCAAAAAATGAGGAGCCTTGATGGCAGTACACACCATTCCTACGAAGTATTCTCTCCAAAATAAATAAAAAATAAAATAAACCTGAAATCATCAAATGTCTAGAACTAGTTGTAACTACCATTTTATAAGACATACAGGGAATAGAGAAACATGCTAAATGATACCATGGGGATAGAGCCAGCAAAATTCAGACTACGGAAAAACTGGTCAGTGGCTGCCAAGTAGTCAGTGGGGGCAGAAGGGAATTTTGGGGAGTGATGGAACTGTTCTAGACCATGACTGCAGTGGTGGGTAAGCAACTGTATGCATTTGTCAAAATTCATAAAACTGTATGCTAAAATAGATAAATTTTATTGTATATAAATCATACCTCAACTTTTTAAGAAATTAAAAATTCAGATTGTGGGAAACTTTTTTAAAAATATTTTATTTATTTATTTGTCAGAGAAAGAGAGAAAGAGAAAGCACAAACAGGGGGAGCGGCTGAGCAGGGAGTCCGATGTGGTACTCGATCCCAGGATGCTTAAACGACTGAGCCACCCAGGCGTCCCAGATTGTGGAAACTCTTAATAACAAACATACTTCCTTCCACAAATAAACAGCATGGGGAAAAGAGTGGGAAAACTACAGACTTAAAAGACCTTGAGATCTAATCAACAAATTGCAAGCTACAAACCTGACCTGAATCCTGATTTGAACATTTTATTTCTATTTATTTTTTGTAAAGATCTATTTATTGGGGGGGGAGGGGCAAAAGGAGAGAGGAGAGAGAAAATCTCAAGCAGACTCCCCGCTGAGCACAGAGCCCAACATGGGGCTCGATCTCATGACCCAAACCGAAATCAAGAGTTGGATGTGTAACCGACTGAGCCACTCACACACCCTGAACAGACATTTTAAAAAACAGTTAGCCAAATGTGGAAATCTGAACACTGACAAGATATTTGATGGTACTAGGGGAATACTGTTAATTTTTAAGTTATTGTCAATGGTATCATGGTAATGAGTTTTAAAAGAGTCCTTATCTTTCAACAACACATACTACCATATTTAGAGATGAATACCATGTATGGCATAGGCTTCAGTTAGAGTAGGAGGGTATATAAATGAAACAGGATTCAACTGATAATTATTGAAGCTGGAAGAACAATTTAAGTTCACTGTAGCATTCTAATATTGTCTGTATTTGAAATTTTCCATACTAAAAACACAGATACAGACAGACAAACAGACTAAGTAGAGCCTCAGAGGCTAGGCTGTTTAACTTTCTTCTGCCTCCTCTCACCCTCTAGGGAGCCCTTGAATTAGTCCCAGTGAATCTTTGGGCTCATTTTTTAACACCCTTAAAAAAAAAATCACTGCTTGAGCCAGTCTAGGTTTTATTCTTGAGTCAAATATTACCATGAAAATGCTTACCACTTTGTCCATATCTTGGGCCCTGTAAAATCTGTTTTTGCAGAACTGCATTTTGGTATGTCCTAGGTTTTCACTGACACATGCTATAAGGAACGGCTTTACCGAAACCACTGCATTTCTGTAGGGATGTTACTAAGGCAAACACTATCACACACAAACTTTTCTAGCGGATATTCCTGTGTTTCAGTGTAAACTGGAATATGTTCACCCGGTTTCCAGAATCTGTTCCCTCACCACAGAGTATGGGGATCTCTCTCCCAGAGGTAAACGTGACTTGTTTGATGACTATACACAGAAAGACTGCAATGGACAGATAATCCTGCAAAGAAAGACAGAACATGCCAAAAACAGAAAGCAGTCTGGTGTATTTCCACACCATGTTATTATAATGCTCTACTCTTCCTCACATTTCGCTCAAGATGGTCTCCCTCGGTTATTTCGTTCATTTGCATAACTTGGATAACTATTTACTGCTGACTTCCAACTCTGTATCTGAAGCCCTACTGCCTTCTCAGCTCCAGACCCATGTTTCCACCAGCCTGGTGAGAGATGATGAACTCTCTATATAGTCAAAATAAACTCATAATCTTACCCTTCCAAATTTGCTTCTGTCTCTGCTGTCTCGATTAAAAGTGTTGCCATCCGACCTATCATTCAAGCTAAATATACTGTGAAGAAAAGGAGAAGGGAAGCCATAGACTGGGGGAAAATATCTGCAAAACATTCGTTTCCTGAATAAAGAACCCTTATAACTGTATACAGAGACAAATGACTGATAAAAAATAGACAAAAGATTTGAAAAGAAACCTCACAAAAGAAGTTTTATGAAGGGCAAATAAATACATTATAAGATGCTCAACGTGATCAAATTAAAGGCAAATTAAAAACATAATGATATATACCACTATACAGCCCTAGAATGGCAAGCAATGGTGAAGGTTTCAAGGGTATACACGTGTGTCAGAACTTATCAAACTGTACACTTTAAATACGTGTGCCTTATTGTATGCCATTATACCTTGAAAAAGCTTTTTAAAAGAAGAAGAATGGCAATACCAAATATTGGCAAGGATACGGAGCACGTGGAATCCCAAACATTGCTGGCGGGAATGCAAAATGGTACAGCTGCTTTGGAAAACAGTCTGGCAATTTCTTAAAAAGTTAAACATACACTTACCATAAGACCCAGCAAGTCCACTCGTAGGCTTCTATCTACTCAAGAGAAATGAAAACATATCTGTATGCCCAAAGACTTAACTCAAATGTTCTTTAACAGACGCATTCATACTAGCCAAAAACCACAAGCAAGCCAAATGGCTGTCAACTGGTGAATGCATAAACAAATTATGGTAAAATCACACAATGTAAAAACATGCATACATTGCTCCTCAGCAATAAGAAGAAACTAACTACAGTTATGAACAAGAGCAGGGATGAATCTCAACAGCGTTACGCCAAGTGGAAGCCTAGACACAGGAGACTATCTAATGAATGATTTACTTATATGAGATTCTAGAAAAAACAAAGCTATCATAATAGGGAAAAAAAATCAGTGGTTCCCAAAATCATGCCTGCAAGGCAACAGGAACAAATGTGGGGGTGGGGAGGGCAGCAATGGCGATGTTCAAGATCATAATTACAAGTGGGTGATTATACAACTGTATACATTTATCAAAACCCATCAAATTGCATACTTAAAATTGGTACACTTTTTTTTAACACTAATAATACCTCAATCAACATGTGTTGTAAAAAGACTAGAAGGAAAAGCAAAATAAAAATATTTAAACTAATGACAGCCACAGGTATCATTTATTAAATACTTAATGCATGTCAGGTAACTTATCATGTACTTTACATTCATTACTTCAATGAATCTATTGTTTAAGTAGACAAAAATCTCTGCACTCATACAGTTTATATGCTACTAGAGGGGGGCAATAATCCTCCAAGGGAAGTACTGTCAACACCTGCTTTTTGCAAAAGGGCAAACAGGTTCAGAAATTAAATCCACACTTTGTTCTTGAGCCCAAAGGCAGTATTTGGAAGAGCTGGGAGTCTACTCTGGTCCAGGATTTCTCGACTGCAGCATCACTGACAATTTGAGCTGAATAATTCTTCGATGTGGGAGGCCACTCTACACACCGTGGGATGTTCAGCAGCATTTCCGGCCTCACCCACTAGATGCCCTTAGTTGTGAAAACCAAGAATGTCTCCAGACATTGCCAAATGCTCCCGGGAGGCCAAACTGCCCCTTTTTGAGAATCACTGCTTAATCTCTAAAAACTGACACCACGCCCCAAACTATTAAAGACACCTTTCTTTCCACACCTGACACTGCCCTGGTTCAGGTCCTGAATTCAATTCACTTAAGACCTCATCATTAGTCAGTCCATCCAGGGTCTACTCTGTCATTTCAATAGTCACACTACGGCCAAAGTAACCTCCTAAAAACCTCCAGGGCCTAGATGAAATGTCTGTGGAAAGTGCCCTCACTACCAGTATGCACAATTACTATAAACCCTTTGTATACATAGTCATTACACTGTCCCATTGTTTGGGTCTGCCTTCTCCATTACTACGTGAGTTTTACCCCAGCAAGGGCCAAACCTTACTCGTGTCATATCCCTGGGACCCAGGACTAGAGAGCATTTAGATGTTTTTAGAATTCAAATGTAATTTAGACAAATTACATATACCATCGAAATGCTTATATCTCTTTGCTTTAAACACATCGCTAAAAAAAAGCTCCCAAATCATACAGTAAAGCTTTAATCAACATGAATCCTATCCAGACAAACGGGTCTTGTTCCTGACAGGATCTGAGGATACTCTCATAACCAAAACATTATTAAGCAGACATGTTGAAGTCTTCAGAATTTTCCAAAACCATGTAGAGATCAAATTTCCTAATCTTAAAACTCCTTTCAGTCTAGTACAGTTTATCAGGGTCCTTAAATAGTGTCACAGAATTTTGGACCACTGAAGCCTCAACCTACACTAACGTCCTCTTGCTACCAATTCATTTACTGGTTCACTATAGTTTTATTGAGCACCGACTCAGTGCTAGGGATACAAAGATGTACTAAGATAAAGAAAAGTTTTAGTGAGGAAAAAAATACAGGAAGAATTAATAAGAGTAGTGTATGAAATGCTTATCTCAAATTATCTTAGTTCCTCTTAAACATTATTATAGCTTGGTGTGTACTAGGAATGTTCTCCAAAGATAACAGGGGTGGGGGGAGCGCAGGGCGGGGGAATGTTGGGTTCGATAGGTGATGGGGATGAAGGAGTCCCCTTGTGATGAGCACCGGGTATTGTATGTAAGTGTTGAACCACTATTCTACACCTGAAACTAATATTACACTATATGTTAACTAGCTGGAATTTTTTTTTTAAAGATTTATTTACTTATTTGACAGAGAGAGAGAGACAGCCAGAGAGAGAGGGAACACAAGCAGGGGGAGTGGGAGAGGAAGAAGCAGGCTCCCAGCGGAGGAGCCTGATGTGGGACTCGATCCCACAACGCTGGGATCACGCCCTGAGCCTAAGGCAGACGCCCAACGACTGAGCCACTCAGGCGCCCCAACTAGCTGGAATTTAAACAAAAACTTAAGGAAAAAAAATTCAGCCACTAACTAATGTCTATCAAAAAGAATGACTTCACAGCAACTATCCTAAAATACAAATGACACTTTTGGCAACCGTTTTCCCAACTGTAATAGGATATATAGCATAATAGTCAACAACTCTACACAGCAGGCCAACTCAAGGGATGCTTAAGACCAAATTCAACAATTAATTCATCTTGAAGTGTTCATCAGGAAGTCATTCCATTTGATATTGAAAATTTTTATGACCAAAGTATGCAACTGATAATAACAGCTATAAAAAATTTTTGGCTATGATCATTACATCCCTTCTTTACAATCCATCTTTAGGGCCTTAACTAGTCATTTTGTATGCTATTTTTAGAGCAATTCCAGAACTGCTTTCTCAGGAAAATCATGGTCTTTCCCACAGGACCTCTTCAGTGATATATGTATGCTGGCTGTCCATTCAGGTCCAAATCCTGACTTGATCAGGGTTTGACCTAATCAGATATGCAAAATACATGTTCTCGTGATTCTCGACTAAGAATAAAAAGCCTAAACTCATTGCTGCCTGATGCTTACTAAAACTTGGTTACAAGAAGTAATATTCGGAAACCCATGCTGGGGACTCCCAGCAGCAGCAAATCTGAACCCTTAAGTGTCAAACACCCAAAGGAAGGAAAGGCGCCTCAAGGAGAGACCTACTGTTAAAGGAGCATCCCAAGAATTGAGAGTGAAGGACAATTTCATCTTTCTCACGATATGTTCTCTCACACAGCTCTCAAACTTGTTGGTCGTAGGAGCCCCTTAACAACTCTTGAAAACTATCTTTGTGAGTATACCCATCGATATTTATATTAGATTGTGCAAGAAAAATTTTAATCACAGTAATACAGAAACAAACATTCCATTAGCCCTCAGAAGTGAAATCACTCCTAATTGTAGCCTCAGAAAACTCCACTGTGAATGAGAGTGGATAATAGGAAAAATGCAGGTAAAGTCTCAGTATTATTAAGAAAATAGTTTTAGGGGCGCCTGGCTGGCTCAGTGAGAAGAGCATGTGACTCTTAATCTTGGGATTGTAAATTCAAGGCCCATGCTGGGTGGAGAGATTACTAAAAAAAATAAATAAACTTAAAAAAAACAAAGACAATAAAAAACTTTTTTTAATTAAAAGAAGGAAATAACATTCATAGAGAAGTATTTAAGGACACATTCATTCAATAATTCAACCAGCTGTTTTCTAAGTGCCAGGCACTCGTCTAGATGCTGGGAATAAAGAGAATCCCTGCAGCTTCTTCATCCCTGTTTATCTCTGAACCAAGTCAAGTCATCGGGGAGCTGTATACTTACACACTGATTTAGCTCTTTGGAGAATGTTCATTGGCATTACATGAACCTGGATTGATGAGCATTATAAGAAGCAATCTTTAAACACTCACTACTATGTTTATTATTGGGATTCCCCACCACACACACACATAATCACAGGGTCCCCACCACGAAGACCAGTGAGAAAAATTTTTCTCAGATCTAACAATCAAGGGGCACCTGGGTGGCTCAGTCGGTTAAGCGTCTGCCTTCAGCTCAGGTCATGACCTCAGGGTCCTGGGATCGAGGCCTGCATGGGGGGGGGGGGTCTCTGCTCAGCGGGGAGCCTGCTTCTCCCTCTCCCTCTGCCTCCTGCTCCCCTTGCCTGTGCTCTCTCTCTCTGTCAAGTAAATAAAATCTTAAAAAAACCCAAAGAACGATCTTACAATCAAAAAAAGTTGTACTTCTCTTAAACAACATGCGTTTGGGGGCACCTGGGAGGCTCAGTCAGTTAAGTGTCTGCCTTTGGCTCAGGTCAGGATCCCAGGGTCCTGGGATCCAGCCCTACATGGGGCTCCCTGCTCAGTGGGGAGTCTGCTTCTCCCTCTGCCCCTCCCCCGCTCGTGCTCTCTCCCTCTCTCTCTCAAATAAATAAAATCTTAAAAAAAGAAAAACCACATGTGTTTGATTTTCTAAACACCATGAATCTGGAAGTTGAGCTTTATTTTCTTCTTTGCTTTGTTTGAGAAAACTCAAAGCCAAATACGGAACCCATCTTTAGTAACTGTACAGTATTTTCTAGTCTACATACTAACTTTGCCACTGGTTTATTATTCTTCACTCATTTCTTCTTTGCCTTAATACCTTATTTTTAATCCTTTAGCCTGTATACATTTAGAAAAGAGGTGGGAAATGAAGGGTATTTGAAGGCTGCTTTTTCAACATAAAATTGAGTGTATAACTCTCTGTGTACCAGGCACTATATATACTAAGCACTTTACAACCCTCTAAGGGTTGGACTTCTCTTTTTAATTATTCTTTTAAAAAATTTTTTTAAAGAATTTATTTATTTATTTGAGAGAGAAAGAGAGAGAGCACAAGCAGGGGGAGCAACACAGGGAAAGGGAGAAGCAGACTCCCACTAAGCAGGGAGCCTGACTTGTTTTTAAATTTTTTTTTAAGTAAGCTCTATACCCAACTTGGGGCTTGAACTCACAACTCTGAGATCAAGAGTTGCCTGCTCTACCAAATGAGACAGCCAGGTGCCCCAGGGTTGAACTCTTATTATTTCCATATACAGCTGAGGGAACTAAGGCTCAGGGAGGTTTATTAACTTACATATGATCTCACAACTTATCTGTGACAGAGCTAGGATTCAAATGCAGCCCAAAGCATTATATACCAGCTATCATAAGAGCAGATAGGTGAAGGAGAGGGTGGGAAAGTCCACACACAGGATGTGACATTTGAGCTAAGAGTCTTAAAGGAGGAAGCTTGCCAAGGAACAAGGAGAAAGTATTCCAGAGAGAAAGAGAAATCATGTGCAAAAACCCAAAGCAAAGAGAGAACATAAGTTCTGGGAACAGCAAAAAGAACATAGTTACATTTAGCAATTCAACCATTGTGCAGGATTCACCAGAAAGTTAAGTCATTTAATATTAGACATTTAATAGGTCCATTATTGAGAATTTTCATGGTCATGTATTAAACTGTCACTGGAAAGACAAGCAGAAGAGAAATAAAGGCAGTCACTTTTTTTGGTGGGGGCAAAAGACAGAGAGAGAGGGAGAACAGGGGCAGAGGGAGGAGAGAGAGAATTCCAAGCAAGCTCCACGCTCAGTGCAGGGCCCAACGCAGGGGCTCGATCCCACAACCGTGAGATCATGAAAGGAGCTAAAAAAAAGAGCTGGGTGCTCAACCAACTGAACTACCCAGACACCCCAAAGGTAGTCTCTTTTTATCGTTAAGCTAAAAAGTCTGAATTATGTTCAATAAGCAATGGGGAACCACAGAAGGATTGAAGCAGGAGAATTACAAGACTAACGTGCACAGCATGATGAATGAATTACGGATTTGAGGTAGAGAACGCAGTCAGGAGGCCACAGCAAGAGACTGCCAGCAGGATAATGACAATTAAAATCTGTCCAAAAAAAACATGTCATGTAACCCATATATATAATTTTTAATTTTTGAATAGCCATGTTAGAAAAGTAAAAAGAAAAAAAAGTGAAAAGTAATTTTAGTAGTACTTTTATATAATTCAATATGTCTAAAATATTATTTCATCATACAATCAATATAAAAATTAGTAATAAGAAATTTTACATTCTTTTCTTCATACTAACTGGAAATCTGATGTGTATTTTTACTTTGAGCACATCTTCTTTGGACATTAAATTTTCACTGGAAATATCTGATCTGTATATAGATTTCATAAAACTTACAGATGAAAAAGTAGATTCACATACCCAAATTTTTCCAAACATACTTGAATATTTTCCAGTGAGTCAAGTACCAGTTTTTTAATTTAGTTAATTACAATTAATAAAATTTAAAATTCAGTTCCTCAGCTATGCCAGCCGTATTTCAAGTGCTTTATGGCCATATATGGCTACCATATTGAACAATACAAACCAAGAATGACAAAGGACCTTTGGCTGGTAGCACTTCTGTCATCAGCACTTCCTATCTACTTACTGTTGAGGTATTCCGCGTACTAACATCAGTAACTTACCAAGTACTAACTATGACAGTGGTCCTACTGGTGGTCCTCACTACTGTAGCTTACTTTCTCTCTAGACCACTGCCTACATCTGTGCAGAAGAAATATTCTCATGACCACACAGAATTGCTATACAGTATCTGACATGTGAAACGCACATAAAAATGTTTATGGGATGGATATATGCTCTTCATCACTCAAGTAGTAAGTCACTTGTTTGCAAACTCCTTAGCCCTGTTTCTATTTCCCTATGGTTTGATTTGTTAGACTCTATGTACTAAGTATGACGATAAAAGAAAAGGCAGTAAGAAAAATCTATTTTCACTCTATCTTTATTAGAGGCATTATAGTATAAAGGGTAAGAGCTTAAGCTCTGGAGTCAGACTGCCTGGATTCAGATGTGGGTTCCATTATTTATTAGACGAGTGATCTTGGCCTCTCTGTGCCTCAGTTCCCTCTTCTGCAAAATAGTGATAAGAGTACACACTTCCTGGGGTGCCTGGGTGGCTCAGTTGTTGGGTGTCTGCCTTTGGCTCAGGGCATGATCCCGGCGTTCTGGGATTGAGCCCCGCATCAGGCTCCTCTACTAGGAGCCTGCTTCTTCCTCTCCCACTCCCCCTGCTTGTGTTCCCTCTCTCGCTGTCTCTCTCTCTTTCTCTCTGTCAAATAAATAAATAAAATCTTAAAAAAAAAAAGAGTACACACTTCCTTGGGGTGCTTGGAGATTACAAAAGATAATACATACAAAGCACCTGCAGATGGTACTTGGCACATAGCAGATGTTCAATAAGCATCAGCTTTTAATACATTTTATTTATTTCTTAAAGTAAGCTCTATGCCCAAAGTGGGGCTCGAACTCACTACTCTGAGACCAAGAGTCGCACACTCTACCAACTAAGCCAACCAGATGCCCCAACATTAGTTTTGTTTTGAAGATTTTATTTTTAAGTAATATCTACACCCAATGTGGGACTCGAACTCACAACCCTAAGATCGAGCCACATGCTCCACGAAATGAGCCAGCCCCTCGCCCCACCCCAACACTAGCTTTTTAGAAGTTGAAATTATAGCTAAAGTAAAAAACTAGAATTTCTCAGTTACCCACGTCTCTTTCCCATATAACCTTACACACACACACACACACACACACACACACACGGTACAGGTAGTACTTTGAACTCCTCAAAAGAAAAATTTTGCATGTAGTTATATTCATTACGAAAGGAGCTAAATAAAAAACTTCATCTACTGACAGTGTATAACTATGCAGTATGGCATAGGTGTAGCCAAGCAAATGGAAAAACACGAAGCAAAATAGGAAGGCATTTTGCCTTACCTGCTTTTCCGTTTTCGAGGTGGTTTCTCCACCGTGCCAGTCAGTCTACAAACCAAACAAATAAGACGGTAACTAAAAGTAACAGGTAAGAACACATCTCCTGGCCCTACTGTGCCAGTCAAAAACTCAGTGTACCACCCTTCTAGGACTATAGGCTGGCTAAACTCATACCTGACCTTACAAACGCCTTATGCTCTGTTTCCCCTATTTACCAAGACCAGGCAATCCTGGGACTCACGGTTCCCCTAATGTCTGCTTTGCCCAAACCCCGCTCTCCCTGCTGGTCCCTCACTCCATCCTCAGCTCCTATTCGTCACAGCCCCGCTCCCCAAAACCACCCACCTCCACCTACTCATTGTCTGCCTCGTCACCCCCGCCAAGCCCCTCCGGCCTCCCCTTTCCCGTGCCCACCCCCNGAGCCCCGCCTCCAGGCCCCGCGCCCCCCGCATTCCACGGCCCGTCCACGGGGCGCGCGCGCCCTGCCCCTCCGGCCCGGCGCCCCCAGCCTCACCCCTCGGCGTCCCTTCCTCCCTCACACGCCCCTCATCCGACCTCGAGGATGCGATCGCCGCCCAGCCCACTCCCTCGCCCCTGGACGCCCCCAAATCCCCCCTCAGCCTGAACCCTCCGCCCCTCCCGTCTCGGAGCCCCGAATGCTTCACGGCCCCGAGCCGCTGCCCCTGGGCCCGCTCCCGCGCCCCCAGCCCATCCCCAGCCCCGACCTCGACCCAGCTCCTGCCCCACCTGGGGGCCAGGCGACTCCGGGGCTGCTGGGGCTGCCGGGCTCCTCTGACCATCCGGCTCCTGCTCCGCCGTGGGAGCTGCTCCGGCAGCCGCAGGGCTCGCTCG
The DNA here is from genome assembly GCF_002007445.2 of Ailuropoda melanoleuca. Lineage (NCBI taxonomy): Eukaryota > Metazoa > Chordata > Mammalia > Carnivora > Ursidae > Ailuropoda > Ailuropoda melanoleuca. The sequence goes on from NC_048224.1 coordinate 50,805,535, forward strand.
GGAAGCTGAGGCGGCGGAGGCTGGAGTAGGCGGAGAGGCGGGAGGAGGGCCTCGCGCCTCTGCCTGGCATGCCGCGGGGCCCGCCTCCTCCGCGCCTGTCCCCGACTCCCATTGGCTAGAGGCGCAGTGTGGCCGAAAGCCTGGCAGTCGATTGGACGTTCGGGCCGTCACATCCCGCCACCTAGGTTTGGTTGAGACTGCAGGTGGCGGCGGAGGTGCTTTAGAGACAGCTAGCTGGACAGGGGAGACCTAAGCGCCACCGTGCGCTGGAAAGTAGAAACTGCATCTCAGGCACCAGACACCTGCCGGCAGGTTCTCCTGGCTCTGCGTCCTGCATTCCACACACCTGCTGGCGCCCCCCAACACTGCACCACGCCAGGACCAACAACCAAGCACCGCAATTTCCCAAACTCTGGCAGGTGCGACAGTGAAGTAACTCTCCAGAACGAGCTTCATTTTGAACCACCTCGATGCAGTCCCTGACTCTACATCACGCTGAAATGGTCTCAGCTCACAGATATCCTTTAGAGAGGATCCAGCAAGAAAACTGCAAGAATCTACCAAAATAAAGCATGTTTCAGATGCTCAGTCCTCTGCAGAAAAGATCACAAGCTTGTGTGCAGGCTTCCAAGAAAGCAAGAGGTTTAAAAAATTACCATGAAAAAAAAATCTTCACTGCAAACAGAACTGATGCCATAAGTAAAAGCAATGTGTTCCATTTTGGAAGGACTAACTAGAATTGATCCTTGAGTGTGCACTAACCATTCTGTGATACTGCAGATGATTGTAAATTCAATGCCAGTAAATCAACTTAAAAATAAATTTCACTGCATTTTTATTGTTCACAGACCTAAACATGCAAGACTACCAGCATATAAGCACAGTATTAGTTACCATTCCACCTATACTTTAATAAGGCCATCCTTGAAAAGACATAGCTCGCTAACATAAAAGTACTCTACAGCCTCTCTACGTTCAACAGGAACAGGTTTTTGTTGTTTTCGGTAGATCCTTGGCATCTATTTGGAACTGGGAGAAGGCAATCAAACTTTCTTTTGCTATTACCTTTTTTATTAGAAAATGTTTTCATGCATCGATAATATGACAGCCTAGAGTAGATCACACCAGCACGCTGGGGACAAATCTCTCACTGACCCTCACAAATGGCAAAAATTAGGATACTAGCTTTTCGCAAAATGGAATTTATTTGGTGGAAAGGACTGTCCTTTATTCTGAGATGGCTCTTTTTGCATCTTTCATGTTAAAAATGGCATTCCTTCTATGACATGATAAATTGTAGTGGGGGGTTTAAAATGGCTTTGACAAGGAAAAAAAAATGTTGCCAAACGTCTGTTGGTTCCCCTAAATAATATTTTACGTAATCCCCAAATCACCAAACTATGGACAGCCTCGATCTCAACCAAACCAGAAGGGGGGTGGGCAGAATAATTTGTCAGACAAGAGTGTGGCAGGTGGAACAGGAGTCCTGGTGGGGAGGGCCATCAACTCACTAGAAAACTAATCTTGAACTATCACACATTACATTTCTTAAAAACAAGGATTAAAATCTTGTGTGGTTTTCAAGATCTTTCATAATTGGCCAAATCCTGATACATTGTTCTGCCAGTAGAGCTGCTTTCATTTCTTAAGCCTTCCCAAGGGGCACCCTCAAGTCCTATCTTCATGTCACATGCAAGTTCTAGTAATCTCTGCTTCTGTGTTTTTACTAAATAAGAAATGTACATCCCATCATTCTTGTCCACATTTAATTCACACTTCCCCTTTTAAGCCTTTCCCAATTACTCCATTCTACTTCACCTTCTTCTCCAAATTCATTGTACTTTCATAAGCTACACTGTATCAGCAATTATATATTGCCTTAGGTTATTCTTACTTCCCAACTACATTTAATTTGGGCAAATGGTATATTAGAATGAGCCCTCAATAAATGTTAGCTTTGGGCCAGGGACTGGGTACTTTATGCATGCTATTTTTTTTAAAGATTGATTTTATTTATTCGACAGAGATAGAGACAACCAGCGAGAGAGGGAACAGAAGCAGGGGGAGTGGGAGAAGAAGCAGGCTCATATCAGAGGAGCCTGATGTGGGGCTCGATCCCATAACGTTGGGATCACACCCTGAGCCGAAGGCAGACGCTTAACCGCTGTGCCACCCAGGCGCCCCTATGTGTGCTATTTTTAATCCTGAGATCAACTCGTATGGTATTCTCTTATTTTAGACACAGAATTTTAAGATCCAGAGAACCCAACTCGCGTAGGGTCACACAGCTACAATAACCAATACTGCTTAAGATGGCTTAAGAGGGCTTAAGATGTATTCTTGTATGCACTAAAGGGGTTCAAGTTCCAGCTCTCCTATGCAACCTTGGCAAAGTTATCTATACTAAATCTGTTCATTTTAAGGGGAATGTGGGGGGAGGGGGGCGGCAAGGGAGAAGAGGTAACACAGTCATAGAATCATGGTAAAGGTAAACACAAAATAGGGCACGTACAGCATTTAGCTAAGTTAGCTATTACTGCCTGGCAGAGCTGGGTTTTTTACCTAGATCTGATCCCAGAGCCTATATTCTTTACACTATTCCATAATGCCGACATGCAGTCTTTTATATCTCATTCCCATTTATACACAAAACCAGAATACTGAGAACAATAGTGGGTGTCCAGGGATTGAGTGGAATATACTTATGTAATAAGTGTTTTTGTTGATATACACAAAAAAAATCCTCATAAATTTCACGCAGTTTGAATAAAGGAAATATTTGAGCGATCCAAGCCAGCATAATCTCTCATGAGGGTAACAAAGGCATCACCAACTGATTGATAAGGAAATAGAAAATTAAGAAGAGGGGAATAAGGAACAAACATTCCCCAGGCATTCACTCTGTCTGGCACCACACTAGGGGGCTTTCCAAATGCTTTTTGGTGTTTTACTACTGTATACTTCATCAGCATGAATGCACACTGTAAACATACAATTGAGGGGCGCCTGGGTGGCACAGCGGTTGAGCGTCTGCCTTCGGCTCAGGGCGTGATCCCGGCGTTGTGGGATCAAGCCCCACGTCAGGCTCCTCTGCTAGGAGCCTGCTTCTTCCTCTCCCACTTCCCCTGCTTGTGTTCCCTCTCTCACTGGCTGTCTCTATCTCTGTCAAGTAAATAAATAAAATATTAAAAAAAAAAAACATACAATTGAAAGAGTTGTGATGATCTCATGATGCATGGTTCTGGGCACTGGGTCCAGGATATAACAATGAATCCTGCCTTTAAAGAACTGGAAAACTTAACTCAAAGGCAAATGCAGAACAAGAAAAAGTTTCACTTCTGTTTACTAGTCAAGCAACCAAGTGAAGGAATAAGCATTTTTTAATTTAAATTGTGTTATATAAAATGCTAACTTCTTGTTGGGACAGGCTACAGACTATGCATTAGATAAAAGTTTCTGACAAACTTCCTATAATCTTTTTATTAATTTACACTGAGAGAATATAGCACCTTTCATCCAAGGAACTGAAGGTGCTTTACAAACATTAGCATTTAAAAAACAATTACATTTAAAAATCTGGATTCGTGCCATTAAATTTCTTCAACTCCAGATACACAATTTTCAGGAGGCTGATGGAAAGCAGTTCTATTTCTGACAACGAAAGAGGCTCAGAAAGAGTTCGGATTTGCTTTCGCAATACAGGCATTTTCAAAACCTGGTGCTGGGCTTACAAAGCAAAAACACACATATCTTAATGCAATGAACAATATTTCAAACCTTATTTCAAAAGCAAAACCCAGGGTTTAAGACGTCACAATCTTCCAACAGTTCTGGTCATCCAGATGGAGTAGGAGCTGATGCAGGTTGCATATTAGATGTGCTCTTGATCCAGACTTTTTAGGATCACACACTCAAATGAACACATTTAAAGTGGTGAGATATTTCAGGAAAAGCATTAACCTATAAAAAGCTAGCCAAGAGCAGATCAGGAAAAAGGGAAAGGGAGTAATTGGCAATTAAAAGTAGACAGTTCTCACTAGAGCCTAGGACACTTTATTAGAAACCAAGTATATCATCAGCAAATAAAAATAGTTATTACCCCCATTAATACAACATAAAGGATTTTACATTCAGCCTAGATACAGGGAGTAACAGATCCTCCTTCCTACAAATCTATGACTTGCAAATATCTTCCACTACATGATTACTCTATATCGTACATAGCCCTTATTTATTAGAGGGATCCAAATATTCCTTTTAGGCTTACAAAGTCCAATACATTCACTCTCTCTTCCCTTTACATGTCTAATAGTAAAAACTATTTTTTCCATGCAAAAAAAAGCCATTATTCAGCTGAAGAGAAAAAAATCAGACAAAATAGAGTGGCAATTAAGGAATGGACAGAATATTATTGGCACATGCCCAACTAGTGACAAACAAACGCAGTACACCAGGACTTAAAAATAAAGGTCACATTACAGGGATAACTAAAACAACTACATCATTCTAAGCTAAGGAGTGTCAAATGGAAAGGGAGGGCTGAGGTTACCGATTTTATTGGTACAACTTAAAAGCAGGGGAGAGCAAGCACTTAAATACAATTTATGGTAACAGAAAAAACACTGCAGAGAGCTGTTCAAAGACCACACCAAGTTGTCTGCATCATTAATTTCCAGTGTTTCACAATTAGTAAAATACATAGCTACATATCCCTGTAAGATAAAAATACCTTTCCCCCTGAATTACACTGGGGTCAGGGCAGTAACACAAAGCTACTGACCCAACAGTTCAAGTGTGTGCAGCAAATGTCTTAGCCACTTCTTTCATATAGCTATACAATTAAAAACTAAACAAGGAGCTAGGTGGTTGCGGAAAATAAAAATCAAAATATTATTGTGCTCATTTAATAAAAGAAAAACCCTGATGAAAAATTATGTGCCAAGAAGCTTAGACTGTAAAGATTTTTATTGCATTTTTAGGTAACCTGGAAGTTCTTATCCTGAAGGGGAAAAGTTGGTTTTCAAAACTACCTGAACAGATACTAAAGTGCTTTATTAATTGGCTGGCTTCACAAAGATTTCCTGGAATGACAAAAATTAATTATAGTAGTAAAGGGATACCAACTATTTCACAAAATAGTAAATTCCAACATCATTTATGACCACAGTCATAAGAGACACTGGAACACTTGTCCTTATTAAGTGGACAGTTGCATATAAAGAACTGATCATCACACCCTTTGGATATTCAAATTACTTACACAAAGCCGAAACATGGTATCACAGACCTTTACAAAATAGGACAATTTGTTTCTTTCTACACTTTTTAAAATTTGCTTCAAATAACAGTTCACAAATACAAGAGTCCTGACTTTTCAACCTTTCCAGTTGCAGTTAAAAAATGAACACTTTCTAAAAGTTAAGGTCAAGTGTTACAGCAAGAGGAGAATGATTTCCTATTGAAAAGTACACAGATTTTACTTAATGATACTCATGATAGATTGTAAACTGGATCGATCACATTCTACTCAACTGGTATCAAATGAACACATCAGCATTACAAGTATTAAATGTTTTTCTATTACTATAGAGAATATAAACCAAAACATTAATATGGCAGTTATGTTCTTTAGGCACAGTTTAGTGATTATTTTTTTTAAATAAATAGTATTGAATTTCGGTTGAAGTTTTAAACTCAATAACCAAAGGGTCAAAAACTCTGATGGGGGGGGAGGGCAGAATAACTTTAACAATGTAAGCTGTTTAAAATTTCTAACACTTTAACCTATCTGGGTTTTATTTAAGATTACTTTATTAAAAAATACAAGGAATCTGAAAAAAGATCAATACAATTATCTTACTGTACAAAGTCATAAGCTGTAGCAGTTTTAACTAAAATTTAAAAACACAACAAGGAGGGCAGCCCTTTAGACCAATTTATTTTATATCCATTTAAAATATCATCCAACAAAGGACAATGAAGTTTACAGCTGGGACAGGTATACATAACTCGAGGCATTTGCAGTCCATCGTGCCCACTGAATAACATCTTTGCTGCTGAAATTTCTTAAAACTTACCAAACTAAAATAAAAGGCTGAATGATACAAAAGGAGGAGCATTTCGGTGTAGTCTGTTCTGTCAATTGGCTTTTTAAAAAGAGGAAACACATCCTGTTTCCCCCATACCAGTAAATAAGCAAGAGCCACATGCAGCGGTGTGAGTATTAAGACATTTCTCAAGTCTTCTCAAATGAGTCCAAGGTGGGGATGGGATGGGGAAGAAAATTGATGGAAAAACATTGCTATAGACACCATAACAAACAATAAATTTAGATAATTTAAAATTAAAAAAAAGGCAAGAGGCAGCATTTCAGCAGCAAAGTGCTCGATAAAAAGTATATTGTAGAGGGTAATACACGAAAGTTGGGGTAAGAGGGAAGAAAAATGGGTCAGCAGGATGGGCGAAGGCCTCAAAGGAAATACGGCGTCGTCGTTCTGGGAGGAATAACACGTTCTGAATCTGGAACTGCCCGGAATAACTTTGGTTCTCTTGTATTTACATCTTTGAAGACCATGATCGAAGCAATATTTCCACAACGATAGCAGTAATTAGGAGCAGACCATACTGTTACCAGCTTCTCATCAAACATAAATTTATAGCCTTCGTGCACTAGTTGGTGTGCTCTGCAGATGAGTTTTAAGTTGTTGATATGAACAAACTGCAATTTAGAAAGGTTTTGTTAAGTATCTAGCACATTAAAAAAAAAACATGCTATATACATACATATACGTATATATTAATAAATACGTATATATATATGAAAATAATACTTAAAGTATAGGGGCACCTGGGTAGCTCAGTCAGTTAAGCACCGACCCTTGATTTCGGCTCAGGTCATGCTCTCAGGGTTGTGAGATTGAGCCCCATGTCTGGCTCCACACTGGGCATGGAGATACTCTCTCCCTCACCCCTCCCCCTCCCTCTCTAAAAAAAATTAATAAAATAAAAAAAGATAAATCCTTTTACTACTAAAGTTCTCATGATTATAGAACCCATTCTACTAGTTATCCCCACTACTTCTAGTAAGTTATAGACAAATAGAGCTGCTTTGGCCTAAGCTACAGAAATCACACAGTCACATAACTTATTAGAAGTTTCTGGAAGAAAACCATTCTATAAGCACTATCAGACATGAAACAAAGTTTTTATGGTATAATAAAAAATATATCGCTATCAATATCTATCATTTATTGAGGGTTTAATATGATTCTTGTAAGAATTCTGAAATTTATTATTCTTCTTTTTTAACTTAAGGAAACAGGCTCACAGAGCATAAATAATTTACCTAAATTATGCTGAACCTAACCCTCTAATTCCATTGAGCCGGATTACTTCCCAATATAAGCTCATCCCTACGTGCATATATGTGAATGTGTGTGCTTTTTTTTAATTGAAAACAGCTGAACTTCAAAAATTGGTTTTCATATATACACACACACACACATATATATATATAAAATCATCATGTTATACATCTAAAACTAATACAATATTACATGTCAATTAATCTAAATCGAAGGGCGCCTGGGTGGCTCAGCTGGGTAAGTACCTGCCTTTGGCTCAGGTCATGATCCCAGGATCCTGGGATCAAGTCCCACATGTGGCTCCTTGCTCAGCAGGGGAGCATGCCTCTCCCTCTGCCTGCCACTCCCCCTGCTTGTGCTCTCTCTCTGATAAATGAATAAAATCTTTATTTAAAAAAATCTAAATTGAAACTATATATTAAAAATTTTGTGTGTGTGTGTGTGTATGTTGCCTATCTTGCCCTTGCTATCGTATTACTTAATTGCAATATTTAAAAAAAAGAAGAAGAAGAAGAAACATTTATTTTACACATATTGCCAAGTGGATACTGAAGGAGGTGCTTTCATTACATGATCTCATTTAACCAGTAAGGAAAGACATACATGATAAACTAGATGAGAAACAGAAGGTTGTTATGTTCTTTATGCAGTCCATTAGCAACAAACAAACCATTTTTCAAAAAATATTGGCTTTACCTCATTTGTGACCTTTGCGCCAAAAAGCCAACCTGCTCCTCGGGGACTGATTGCCCAAGTATCCACATCTTCAGGGTCTGACCAAACCAGGTCACAAAATGCTCCTTTATGAGGAATTTCCTGATTCCGTTCAATGGTTCGAATTTGATCCAGTGTTTTGATATCAGGAGATAAACCACCATGAACACACAAAATCTGCTCATCTATTAACTAGCGAAAAAGATAACAGAGTTGAAAGTATAATAATAAACTCAGTCATATCTAAATTCATCGATGAATGTTAATGATGTCAATATAATTGAGATGGCAATTAGATAAAAGTACGCAAAGGGTTATTGGCAGGAAAATACTTGAGGTTTTACAAAGATTTACATAAACTTACAGCTGCTACTGTGAGCATGTCGAAAACTTTGGTACAGTATCTCCAGGCATTAGCATTTCCATATTTGGTTTGGCACTCATCTATGAAAGAAATAGAAGAGTTTCTCATTAATGAAGTTCGGCTGCCCATAAAAATAAAGAACTCATCCAATACTAAAGAAGTTTAACTTAAACTAGGATGGCAAGCTGTGACCTGGTAGGTCTTCCACATAGAGCCATGAAGGAGACTTGTGTTTAACTAGTCTAAGCATGTGGTCCTGCTTTTCATTCCAGAAGTGGCCCTACAAAGCAGCTCTAGTTATTGATCAAAATGCCAAGATCAGAAAGAGCTAAATATTAAATTCATATAACCCAAAACAAATGCTTTGCTCTATTATGTTATTCGTACTGGACAATTCTATCAAACAGAGTAATGTATTTAATGTGACCACCTTACTCTAGTAGGATAATCAAACAAATTAGAGGACCCTTAATTATAGGAGCATCAGTGATTCCTATCTCAACATTTCCCAGGCCTAGATCCTCTCTTCTGAGATTTTCTGCAAATTGTGCAAGGAAATACTTGAGCTCCAGTAAGTACACCTGCAGTCATCACTCTGGATGGAGCACAAAGATACATAGATACATAATTATATATATTATACACATACAATATTAAACATATGTAAAAGGATATTCATTCAGCTATGTGTATAACAGCAACTTAAAAACAATTCCAATGTCCAATGTTAAAGATACTGGTTTAATCAATTATAGTACATCCTTACAGTGTAATACAATGCAGTTATAAAAATAACATCAATGAAGTGAAGAAAGGCTGGTAGCATTAAGTGAAAAAAACATGTATGTGCACACACAAATATGTTTACAAATACACACACACACACACAATATGTTCTTAAACTTTCAAGTGCAGAACATTCACCTTCAGCAGATTCTAGGATTCCCACCCCAAAAGGTTTTCAGTGGGGCCCAGCAACGTACAGTTTTAACAAGCATCCTTGATGATTCATTTGAGGTAAACTGAAGGCTACACTTTGAGGCAACAATTATCTAGGACAATGTACACCAAAAAGTTAAGAACAGTTCTCTCTCCATGGTCAGGTTCCCAATTGATTGGGGGAAGAAGAGGAGTTAAAGGTTGAGAAAGTCGAAAAAGATGATCTGTATTTCTAATTTTAACTATAAAGCACATGTATGACTTCTATAGCTTTTCTCCCAAAGAGGAAAGTAAAACAATATTCAGACTCAGAGAAATAGAAAGTCTTACCATAAAATCCATACACCTGTGTTATCTGTCTACTCTCATGATTTCCTCGCAAAAGTGTAATACGATCAGGCCATTTAGCCTTTAGTGCAAGAAGGTAAGTGAAGGTCTCCAAACTATAGTAACCTCTGTCTACAAAATCACCCTGTAAAGTAAAAGTTTATAGTTAGAAACAATACAATAGCAACAATAGTTTTTTTAATTATACCAAAGCGTACAAACTCAGAGACAAGGCCAAAAATAACAAAAATGAAGAGTCAAATGTTGAATTACTTGGAAATTGGGTTTCAACAAAAAACTCAAATCGAAGTAAATAAGCGGTCTCTACTAACTGTGCTAGTCTTATGATTCAGGAGGCCTACAGGAACCTGCTGTGCAATTCTCTCAAGGATCTTCCCTGCACAACCACCATTTTTCCAATTCTCTACTACCTACATTAGCAGATGTTTCTAAAAGGTCCTATGTGAATCAAAAATTTTAAAATGGGGGCGCCTGGGTGGCACAGCGGTTTAAGCGTCTGGCTTCGGCTCAAGGCGTGATCCCGGCGTTGTGGGATCGAGCCCCACGTCAGGCTCCTCTGCTATGAGCCTGCTTCTTCCTCTCCCACTCCCCCTGCTTGTGTTCCCTTTCTCACTAGCTGTCTCTATCTCTGTCAAATAAATAACAAAATCTTTAAAAAAAAATTTTTTAATGAATTTCAAAAATCACTTTATCGTGGGGCTCCAATTTACGACCCTGAGATCAAGAGTCACATGCTCTTCTGACTGAGTCAGCCAGGCGCCCCAAAAATCACCTTAAACTATATCAGAAAAACTACCAACTTGAAGAAATAGTGATTTTGTAACAGCAGATACCCTAATTATAACAGTGTTCTAGGTTCAGCTGTGTATTTAACAACTGCATGTGAAGCCACACTATTTACACTTCCCATTAATGTTTTACTTGAGACAACGTTAGATCAATAGCAAAACAGCTAAAAGAACAGGAAAGCTTTAGAAGGAAGGAAAATTAGAGGATTTAGAAAAAAATCAACAATAACATTACATTCCAAAAGCAAAGTAAGCAAATATCCACCCTAATAGCAAATGTGTAAGTGCATATACTCATCAATCCACAGACTGATAGCAGATGAAAATGAACCCTCAAAAAAAGTGTGATAAAATAACAGTAAATTAGAGATTTGTGCCTTAAAGTTGCATGGTTCTGAACTATTTTTCGGCCAACCATTACTTAGAGCTACAACACAGTCCTATGCATATGGCAATTTACTAAAGCAATTATTTTCAACTAGACGACATGGCAAAATGTAAAAAAGTATAGCATCACCTTTTCATATAACTAAATAGTGAATGTCAAATGACAATGAAATTATTATGTAATTTACATGTAATAAATCAGATCCTTTCCATTTTAAATAAGTATGTGGTATCATTGGGGTTTACATACCATAAATATGTAGTTTGTGTCAGGAACCTGACCTCCAGTTCTGAATAGTTCACAAAGGTCATAAAACTATAAAAGAAAGGCAATATATGCTGATTACAAACTCCTGTGGAGTAAAATAATAAAACTGAGAGCGAAATGTGTAAAGAAGCATGTAATTAAGAAGACCTCAAATATGACACTTACGAAAGAAAGTGTAAGCAAAACTGCCAAGCACACAGCTCTCAAGTCTAAAAAAAAGCACTAAAATAAATCTCACAATTACCAGTAAAGTCATTCCTAGATTGTTAATGTTATAGGCCTTCCCCCTCAAATTTCTTTCATTTTATCTTGTCATCGAGAATTTTTTAAGTAATCTCTATGCCCAAAGTGAGGCTTGAACTCACGACCCCAAGATCAAGAGTTACATATTCCACCAAGTGAGTTAGCCAGGTGCCCCATCACTTAAGAATTTGAAATAACTGATCAGTTATCTAACTTGTTAATAAGCTAACCAAACCACACCACCCCATATTCAGCATCTATTTTAATGAGACAAAAGATAAGGAAACAAATGGATAAGAATTTTTTTCCAATGAATTTATATGACACTTCACAGCACCTTGTAGAGCAGATCATCCTATCTTCCCACACTCTACTTTGGAGGGAGATGTAGACCATCAGGCTCTTTAGCTGTGTCTTCTCAACAATCAGTAAAAAGAACTGTGTATTTCATCATATTCTATTTCACTGAAAACTGGTAACTGACAAATTGTACATGTGGTAGCCTCAGTCAAATAGATCATCTTAATCCTAATTCCTAAAGAAAACCTCAGTTTTTCTAAGAAAGGATTTTGGATTAAAGGAATTTACTATAATATACTGTACCAACTACAACTAATCATTTCCTATACAGTTATGTTTTATACTTGAAAATAAAATTGTTAAATATCAAACACTTAAAACAGTAATCTTAGTCATTGTGAACAAAATTGAAATTTCAACGTGAACTACTAAAAGAAATAAAGCACTACCCTTTATAACAGTATTTTCTAAGTCTGAAGTTGTTCCTTGCTTAGAATTAAAAAAAAAAAAAAGCTTTAGAGAGTTTAAAATAAAATTTCCCTACCTTCTTAAAATTAGCAAGCAAATAAATGAAACAGCATTCAATCTCAGTGGTAGACTATCAATTGTCCAACGTATTTGCTGTCCATTTCTACTATGTGGAGCCCTTCCCTTTGAAAGTATACTTCTAAGGGTGCCTGGGTGGCTCAGTCAGTTGGGTGTCCAACTCTTGATTTTGGCTCAGGTCCTGATCTCAGGGCTGTGGGAATGAGCCCCATGTGGGGCTGAGTCTGCCTGGGATTCTCTCTCTTTCTCCCTCTGCCCCACCCCCTCCACAGCCTCTAACTAAAATAAATAAATAAATCTTTATTAAAAAAAAAAGTACTTCTCAATTCCCATCCCACAGATGTATACATGATGCATGTATATCATATATCAGTAAACACAACATATATGTTTATATATATATATATATATATATATGCACAGTATGAGCAATAAAAATATGTGTGTGTGTGTGTATAAGTGAATATACACACACACACGTGTGTGTGTTACTCTGGTCTAGTCACTTCTGTGACTATATCCGAAGGGCAAAAAATTAAATAAGTACTTAGATAAATAAATAAATAAATTCTGTGTGAATATACAGAAAATGTGTTACAACATCATTTATAATAATAAAAGAAACAAACTTCATGACTAACACAAGAGACTATTTTAATAAAGTATGATCTACCAACTTAAAATACCTGGACCAATCATGAATAATGATTATAATGGAAACTATGAAGCAAAATGGAAAAACAACTAGGGAAAAGAATGGAACACAAAACTATACCTATAATAAATTACACAATTTTACTATGTATTCACACAGAGTCAGAAAGGGAACATTTAAAAGTTTTACAAAACAGTTGCTTTTGTAAAGGTATGGGGGAAGAGTGGGTGTCCTTAAACTTATCTATTGATAGTTATAGAAATATGTTCTTAAATAAAAATTTTTATAAGTTTCCATTTACCCTATATATATTTAATACATGATCAAATATTCTGCTTCAGGTACCCAACAGTTCCTACTCCACAACGGAAGTTTTTTTCCAAAATTCTTTAACATAATAAACATTTACCGAGAACGTGCAGACAGTTAAGCTTGTCCTACATTACTGGAAGCTCACCTCATCATTTCACAAATAATTTCTACCATCTATTATATGTTTTCCACATCACAAACACTCTGTCAGTCTCATTTTATTTTTAATTTTTTAAAAGAGTTATTTATTTACTTTAGAGAGAGAGAGAGTGCACAGGTGCAGGGGGAGGAGCAGAGAGAAAGGGAGAGAAGCAGACTCCATCCTGAGTGCAGAGCCCAACGTGGGGCTCAATCTCATGACCCTAAGATCATGACCTAAGCTGAAACTAAGAGTTGGGCACTTAACTGACTGAGCCACCCAGGTGCCCCTGTAAATCTCATTTTAAAATAAAAGCAATCCTGAGAAGTGGATTTTATTCCATCATTAGAGACAAGGAAACAGTTGGCTAGCTCAGTAGTTTTTAAACGTTTTAGTTTCAGTACCCATTCATAGTCTTAAAAATTGCAGGTGCCCAAAAAGCTTTTGCTTATATAGCTTATATCAGTTGCTACTGACCATAACAGAAATTAAAACTAATCATTAATATTTAATTTTTTAAATCAGTAACAATTCATTAAATAGTAACATACACATATTTCTAATGAAAAATAAACAATGTTTTCAAAAACAAAACAAATTTAATGTCTGGGTAAATAGAATATGGCTAGATTTTTGTAATCTGCCTCTGCATTCAATCTGTTGGGATATACTGATGAGAATATATGAAGAAAATATGTTAAGAAAATCCAGCTTCACACAAGTGTTAGAATTTGAGTATTTTAATAATCTTTAGAGATAATGGTGCATACTCTTTTAATATATCAATACTTGATAAATGGTCTTTTTCCTATTCTGTTAGGTAGACTAGTCTAACACTCTCAGTGGCTAATACACTGGTCATTTGGAAAACAGAAATGATATTTCATTATAGATCACCAAAAAAACATATTTGTGAATATCACCACCAACAGAAAAGTCTTTAAATATCAGAAGCTGACAGCCCACCATCATGATGGTGGGCTCAAATTTTCTAAAATTCTAATTATTGATTTGAAAACTCAAATTTTGTCACTGGCAACAAATATTGTCAATTGTTTTCCTTGAAGTGACTGGCTCACTCTTTCACTGTTGCAAAGATGGTTGCCAAATACCCAAAGCTTGTCATTCATTCTCACAAGTAAAAATAGCGTTCCATAAAAAAAAAAAAAGAAGCTACTTCAGTTTGTGACACAAACAACTACCAAGTATTTTCTTTAAGCAAACCATTTTTCTTTGGTATGCAGCAGATGTGCTCTAAGCATACTTCCTGTTTCCATCACAGGACTATTCAAAAGATGTATCAACTCAAGGGTTGAGAATTACAATTAATATTACTGCTTCACCAAGGACATTCTTTGTGATCACAGTATCTCCCCTGCCAGGTAAGTATCATCATCAAGGACATTCTTAAGTGATCCTGGCATTTTATTTTATTGTTCATGTATGCCGGTAAAGAATACAATCACAACCAGCATAGTCTTGCTGCTACTCCCTTGATTCATGCCGAGATACCTGAAGTTTTACCCTCAATAGATTTTGTACCACCTTACAAACCTTTGAAGGTCCATAGGCCATACCTAAAAAACTTGTGACCTAGCCAAAATGACTTCTTCAACAGTTAATATGCAGCCACGCCAGGACTTAAACCAAGCTCTGACAATGAAGTCTACAATCTCCTCACTAGATTACACTGTTTCAATGCTTCTCAGCACTTTATGCTTGCCAAAATTTTTAAATGAGTTTATTTACACTCATAACCCAATCTTACAATGCCAGAACTGGCCCAAGGGGAAGACAACTCTACAAATTCCAAAGGATACATCTTACATTTGGAAGCTCCTGAAAGTCCCATGCTTTTGATTAGCAAGTGATATAAAGGGTCAAGTTATAAGAGAAACAATGTTCACTTTGGTGGTAGTCTTAAAATAACATGGGCTTATACCTGAAAACAATGTAACCCATATTAAATCAACTATACTTCAATAAAAATAATTAAAAATAACATGGACACCAGCACCAAAGTTAAGTTTCAAATCTCAACTATGTCCCTTAGTAGCTGTGTGAGTTTGGGCTAATTCTTCGGTCTTTCAGTCTAAGTTTCCTTTTCTACAAAATAATCCAATCTCACAGGACTCTTGAAAAAATATGACATGGAGTATGTGAAAAAGCACTTTGTTAACCTTCAAAACACAAGAAAATGTTACCTAGAATTGTACATTTGACTGAATGTGTATATGTACTACAAAAGTAAAATTTTATTATTTTTATTAATTTTAGTAGTTTTAAGTTGTCTCTAATTTCCTGACCTTTGATCATGGCTGTAAATTTCGTACTAAAAAGTGGCGGTAAATTACGTACTAAAAAGTCTTGATAACCCAGGTAATCCATCAATTTTAATATTATAATCAGGGGAAAACATTATTGGTTTATTTCAGTTTGTAGGAATGTGCTATGGCATGCTTATATTAATATCATTTATCTTAGCAAAATACAAATGTTTATTATATTTTTGGAAAGAAGTTATATGGAAATTTAAAGAAATGCACTCCTTAAGTCTACTCTAGAGAAGTAAGATTTTAAAAGATCAGAGATGGAATGCCTGAGTGGCGCAGTCATTTAAGCGTCCAATTCTTGGTTTCAGCTCAGGACGTGATCTAACAGTTGTAAGATCGAGAGCCCTGCCTCGGGATCCATGTTTAGCACCGAGTCAGCTTCAGTTCTTTCTTCCTCTCCCTGTGCCCCTCCCCCCCACCTCTCATAAATAAATCAATTTTTCAACAGATCAGAGATGACATAATGGGTTCTCTATTTAGAAGCTGATAACATGCAAATGCCAGATTTATTATGACCTCAACCACCAAGAGAACAAATTGAAAACCAAAAAAGAAAAGAACCCTCTAAAGTGGTCAAAACAGAACTTAATTCACGGAGCAGCCACCAATCACAAACAATTTACACACATTTCTGCTCCTTGAGGCAGTCTTATTCAAGGCAGGGACATTGCACAGATGACACAAGTCCTGCTGGCATTGATAAATATATTGTTTACAATAATGTCTTATAGCCACAACTCCATTGTACGCATACAGCAGGCTGAGTTGAGTGTTCCGTTCAGCTTTCACTCCCAGTTAAAAAAAAAAAAATTACATACACACAAAACACCTCTACAAATACACAGAGGGTTTCCAACTGGGCTACATGCTGACAGTAAGAGTCTAAAGATGAGGTATACTCCTCCTGCCACTGCCTTGAAACTCTTAAAAACAAAAACCCAGCAGGTGAAAAAACGAGACTAATCTTTTTCCTATTCTAGCAGTGACTTGCTGTAAAATCATGCACCAACAATTTTATCTTTCTGAACCTTCGTTATTCTCATTCCCACTAAGGAAATGATACATGTTCAATAAAATGTGACATGAGTGAATAAAATGAATAAATAGAAATGAATAGAATAGAAAACAGAATAGAAAATTAGCACCTAAAACCAAAGCACCTCCTGTTAATCACAATCAGTGTGAGCTGTCCACATTTATTTTCTCTCTCCCCACTTCACAGAGCAATAATGCTGCATTCTATCCACTTTGCAAGTATAATTTCAACAAACTCCATGAATAATTTGACCACTGCTTTTACTCACTGTAATAGTAACCAGGAATCATTAGTGTCACACAGACTGAGGCAATCTATCAAATGACTAGATGTTTTTGTTTCTTGTTTTTCTGGTGGCTTTTTTGCAGCATAAGTGGAAACACACATGGACTATGAACAGTACAAAAGCTAAAAATCTGCTCATGTAATTTTACCTGTCCGTGTATGTCTCCACACACTGTTACTGGTGTCGATACTGGCTGGACATTTGACTCTTCTAAGAGGAGGTCACAAACATAGTCACATAGCCGCTGTAAGAAGAGAAAATAAAATGCAACCTTTCACTACAATATTAAAACTAAGGATCAAATGCAAAAAAGACAAGAACTAATACATATATTGTTTCATAGGGAAGGAAAACTACACTTTAATGATTCTGTGGTTTGATTCATCAGCTTCCACCTTCATCTCATAATGCCCGAGGACGATACAATGGCTATTCCAAAATGCAAACTCCCTGCCTACACAGACAATAGGTTCTAGAAAACAGCTTTAAAGAAACGGTAGAATGATACTTTTCACCAAGCAAATGTAAGAGTAAATAATTCTAATAGGAAAAGATTTTTATCTACTAATTTTTAAAGTAAATTGCAAGGGCGCCAGGGTGGCACAGTGAGTAGAGCACCCAACTCTTGGTTTTGGCTCTGCACGATCTCAGGGTTGGGAGACCAGGCCCTGCAGCAGGCTCCAAGCTCAGTGCTGAGTCTGCTTGGGTGTCTCTCTCTCCTTCTCCATCTGCCCCTCCTCCCCCGACCTCTAAAATGAATTAATGAATCTTTAAAAAAATAAACACAGTAAATTGCAAACCATGCACTTACCATATGGACCTAGCGCTGCACTCTTAGCAATGAAAATTTATGTCCACATAAAAATCTGTGCACAAATGTCCATAGAAGCTTAATTCATAACAGCCAAAAACTGGAAATAAATCAGTGTCCTTCAACAAGTGAAGAGTTAAACAAATTGTGCTATATTTATTCCATGGAACATTACTCAGCAATAACAAGAAACTACTGGCACACCTGGATGAATCTCAAGAGATTTATGCCAAGTGAGAAAAAACCTAATCCAAAAGGTTACTTGCATACTGTATGATTCCTTTTTTTTTTTTTTTTTTTTTTAGATTTTATTCATCCATTTGACAGAGAGAGAGACCATAAGCAGGGGCAATGGCAGGCGGAGGGAGAAGGGGAAGCAGGCTCCCCGCTGAGCAAGGAGCCTGATGTGGGGCTAGATCCAGGACCCTGGGATCATGACCTGATCCCAAGGCAGATGCTTAACCGACTGAGCCACCCAGGTACCCCTGTATGATTCCATTTATATAACATTCTTGAAATAATGAATTTATAGAAATGGAGACCAGCTTAGTGGTTGCAAGGGGTCCACAAATTAGGGGCAGCAGGAAGGAAGTGGGTATGGTTATAAAAGGACAAAATGAGGAATCCTTGTGGTAATGGAAGTACCTTGAATATGGTGTTGGATAAATAAAACTACAGATGTAATAAAATTGCAGAGAAATAAACACAAACACACACACACACACACATGAGTACAAGTAAAACTGGAGAAATCTAAACAAGATCATGGGTTGTATTAATGTCAATATCCTGGTTGTGGTATTTTTACTATAGTTCTACATGACCCTACTACTAGGGAAAACTGAGTGAAGGGTACATGGGATCTCTCAGTATTACTTCTTATAACTACAAATCAATCCAGTTATCTCAAAATTAAAAGATTAAAATTAATTACAAAATGTAAACCTAAAATTGAGGAATCACCCTACTTTTTAAAAAGAACTCTAAGTGTTTGCATTTAAAAAATACTTGTCCTCTGAAAACACTCGTAGCAAAAGATTTCATGGAAAGAAAATGGTTCTCACAACAATGCAGTGAAGAAGGAAGCGTACAGTCCTGCTATGCATGGAGAACTGGGGGAGAACCTACATTCCATCGGAGACCAATTTATAGTACAGTCAGAGGCCCTACCAGATTTTATGATAGGTCTGCCAAGAAGGGAGAAATTACATTACACAAGCATTAAAAAATATTAAAAAAATAAAAATTAATTAATTTAAAAGGGGCACCTTGTTGGCTCGTCAGGGTCATGAGTTCAAGCCCCATGTTGGATGTAGAGCTTACTTAAAAACAACACCACCACCACCACAAGCATAATGAAATGATTAAGAAATCTAAGGGCTTCCTGGATGGTGCGATCAGTTGAGCCTCCAACTCTTGGTTTCGCCTCAGGTCGTGATCTCAAGGTTGTGGGATTGAGCCCCACTTTGGGCTCCATGCTCAGCATGGAGTCTGCTTATCCTCCCTCTGCTCCTCCCCAACACATGCGCACATGCTCTCTCATTCTCTCTCTCTCTAAGAAATAAGTCATAAGAAAAAATTAAGAAATCTAAATGCTAGGGATGCCTGGCTGGCTCAGTTGGTAGAGCATGTGACTCTCGAACTTGGGGTTGTAGGTTTGAGCCTCACATTGGGTGTACGGACTACTTTAAAAAATAAAATCTAAAAAAATAAAATAAAAAAATAAAAATCTAACTAAACGCTACAATCTACCTAAACATATAAGAGACAAACTTTAACAGCAATAGCTACCTCACACAGAGCCAAGCATAGGCGATAACTCACAACGACAGATGACCGACCGGTGTGGGGGAGGGGGGTTAGCGGAAGCCCCTCAAAAGAAAAAGGGGGGAAATACAGCTGCTTAGAAAATTTCAAAATAAAACAGTTTGTTCTTATTCCTAGGCTAAATTCCGTATCTTCAAATAGAGCCCCAAAGGCAAGATCTTTCTTTTGGCCTGGAGTCCTTCCGGCTTTGGGCCCCTGAGTAGCTAGCTCCTTCTTGTGTTGAATTTCCCACAACCCTCAGACGCTTCACCAAACAAGCCTTAGTCCTGCCAATAATCTTTCCACTATTCATAACAGGAATAGATACCAGTGAGTGAAACACTGTTTCTGAACTCAGAGCCATAACTTTATAAAGAAAGATGGTTTCTCAAGGTTCCTTCAATTAAAAAATTCTGGCTTACATTTCTAAAAGAAAAAAACCCACCTTTTTCTTTCCTCTGTAGGGAAAAACCCAGTTCTTCCCTAGTGTGTGCTTCTTTCCTGTGTGTCTCCTGTACTAGTCACACAGAACATTCACACTTCTGGTCACCAAATATGAGGAGGTTTTTTCCCCACAACAAGCAACTCCTTGTGACACCAGCTGGTTGTCCTACAATTTAACTCAATTCTGACACTATCCACACAGAGATAACATCAGATCCCACAAGGGCTCAGTCCCACAAGACTGTGCCACCCCAACCCCCCACGCCAGACATCAGTTACAAGCTCAGGTTATCATCTGTGCTTCTGACCAACCAGCTGCAGATCAAAGGTTATGGAGGTTACAAAGATCTCCTCCTTGGGTCTGTTTAATTTGCTAGAGCAGCTCAAAGAACTCAGGAAAACATTTACTTACATTTACCAGTTTACATTTAAGAACATGACAAAGGATATGAATGAACATTCAGATGGAAGTTCTCTGAACCCCATACTTCAGAGATTTTATGGAAGCTTCAACATGTAGACATGATCCATCATTAACTCCATTTTCAGCCCTTCTCCCTTCTGAAGAGAATGGGGGGCAGGACTGAAAATGCCAAGCTTCTAATCATGGTTTGGTTTTTCCACTGAGCAGTCTATATCCAGGAGCCATCTGGGAGCCCACCCAGAGTGACCTCTTTAGAACAAAAGATACTCCTAGATAGATAGATAGATAGATAGATAGATAGATAGATAGATAGATAGATAGATAGATATTTCTATTATCTCACTGCATTGAAAACCACCTATGTCAAATCTTTCACTTGACCCAGATGATAAGACTGAGACCCACAAGCACTCAGGTCACTAAACTACTTAATCTTAGCAACAGATCTGTAATCCAGATTACCTACCTCTTTCCACTGTACTATCTTGAATATTTAGTTGTTCAGCACAACAAATATTTATTGAGAGCCTAATATGATACCAGTAATTCTAGAAACAAACTAAATAAATAGTAATGATCAAACAGACTAAAGACCCTGCTCTCAAGGGGCTTGAACTCTAATGAGGAGAGGTATAGAAAATAAATAAGTTAAAAATATTTTTTCATACTACTTTTTCAGATAGTGGTAAGAGGAATAAAGAAAAATGAAGCACTGTAATGGGAGTAAATAGTGGCAGAGGTGGGAGGTGGTACTGACATCTTAAACAGGGTAAGCACAGAAGCCTTACTGATAAAGTGACTTTTGAGCAAAAATCAGAAAAAGGTAAGGTTCTGGGGGAAAAGCATTACAGCCAGAGAAAATAGTAAGTACAAAATGCTTGGATGAAAGCATGCTTGCTGACTGAGAAACACGAAAAGCTGGAGTGGTTAGTGGATTAAATAAGAAAAACAGGAGAGCACCACAGAACATTGTTAGGTCCTTGGGGGTGAATATAAGGACCTGGCTTTTAACAGGAAGCCATTGGGAGGCCCTAAGCAGAGGAGTGATTATGATCTTATGTCTCCTATGTTTTATGGGCTATGAGGAACTTAGGGATAGGAAAGAGGTAAAGGCAGAAGCAGGGATACCACTTAGGGGCCTTCTACAGTAATGTAGGTAAAAGTTAATACTGGCTTGGACCAGCATCATCAAAGTAGGAAGTGGTCACAATGAACAGATTCCAGATGTTTTCTGCATGGAGAATCCACTAGATTTAAGAACAATTGGAAAGACAGCATTGAAAGAAAGGAATCAAGGATGACTCAATGTTTTTGGCTTAAGGCACGCCTGGGTGGTGGTTAAGGGCCCAATTCTTGGTTTTGGCTCAGGTCATGATTTCATGGGTCGTGACATCAAGCCCTACTTTGGGCTTCATGCTCAGCAGGGAGTCTGCTTGAAGATTTTCTCCCTCTGTCCCTCCCCCGACTCGTGTGCTCTTGATCTCTCTAATAAATAAATATTTCTTTTTAAGATTTATTTATTTGACACAGAAAAAGAGATGGAGAAAGAGAGCACATGCACAAGCAAGCAGAGCGGCAGGCAGAGGGAGAGGGAGAAGCAGGCTCCCCGCTGAACACAGAGGCCCACATGGGGCTTGATCCCAGGACCCTGGGGTCATGACCTGAGCCGAAGGCAGATGCTTAACTGACTGAGCCACCACGGCACCCCAATAAATAAATCTTTAAAAAATTTTTTTGGCTTAGGTAACTCCAAGGGTGTTAATAGTCATTCATTGAGATAGTTAAGACTCCAAGGAAATATTTTCTTATTGTAGTTTTTTCCTTTTAAATAGAATTTATTTTTTAGAACAGTTTTAGGTTTACAGTAAAATTGAGAAGACGCAGAGAATTCCCATGTATCTGCTGCTCACAAACACATACATACAGCCTCTTCCACTACCAACATCCCCCATCAAAGCGGTACATTTGTTACTTATGAACCTACACTGATGCATCATTACTCTGAAGAGTCCATAGTTTACATTAGGGTTCATTCTTGGGTGTTGTACATTCTATGGGTTTGGACAAATGTATAACGACATATATACAGAATTAGAGTATCATACAGAATAGTTTCACTGCCCTAAAAATCCTCTGTGCTTCATCTATTCATCCTTCCCTCCCCCAAACCCTGGAAACCACTGATCTTACTGCCATCATAGTTTTCTTTTCCAGAGTGTCATACAGTTTAAATCATACATAAGTAGACTTCAGATTCAGTTCTTTCACTTAATAATATGCATTTAAGGTCCCTTCATGTTTTTTAATGGCTTGATAGCTCATTTCTTTCTTTTTTTTTTTTTTAAAAGATTTTTTATTTATTTGACAGAGAGAGAGACAGCCAGAGAGAGAAGGAACACAAGCAAGGGGAGTGGGAGAGGAAGAAGCAGGCTCACAGCAGAGGAGCCTGACGTGGGGCTCGATCCCACAACGCCGGGACCACGCCCTGAGCTGAAGGCAGACGCGTAACCGCTGTGCCACCCAGGCGCCCCTTGATAGCTCATTTCTTTTTAGTGCTAAATAATATTCCATTGTCTTGATGTACCAGTTTATTTATTCATTCACCTACTGAAGGACATGTTCGTTGGTTTCAAATTTTAGCAGTTATGAATAACGCTACCATAGACATCCATGTGTAGGCTTTTGGTGAACACAAGTTTTCAATTAATTTGGGTAAATAGCAAGGAGCATGACTGCTAGACTGTACAGTACGAGTTTGGCAAGAAATTGCCAATCTTCCAAAGTGGCTGTACTATTCTGCATTCCCATCAAGCATGGATGAGAATTCCTGTTGCTCCCCAACTCTGCCAACATTTGGTGATATCAGTGTTCTAGATTCTGGCTGTTCTAATAGGCTTGTAGTGGTATAACACTGCTTTAATTTGCATTTATTTCCCTAATGATGTATGATGAGGAGCACCATTTCATATGCCTGTCATTTGTAGATCTTCTTTAGTGCGGTGTCTGCTCAGGTCTTTGCCCATTTTTTAATGGAACTGTTTTCTTATTGTTGAATTTTAAGAGTTCTTTGCATATTATGGATAAAAGTCCTTTATCAGGGGTGCCTGGGTGGCACAGCGGTTAAGCGTCTGCCTTCGGCTCAGGGCGTGATCCCAGCGTTATGGGATCGAGCCCCACATCAGGCTCCTCCGCTAGGAGCCTGCTTCTTCCTCTCCCACTCCCCCTGCTTGTGTTCCCTCTCTCGCTAGCTGTCTCTTTCTCTGTCAAATATATAAATAAAATCTTAAAAAAAAAAAAAAGTCCTTTATCAAATGTGTCTTCTTCTCCTGACAGTGTCTTTTACAAAGCAAAAATTTTTAATTTTAATGACGTCCAGCTTATCAATTATTTCTTGCATGGGCAGATTGTTTTTATTTATTTGAGTTTAGTTTGGGGGATGGGGAACTAGAAATTTGATTTTTTAACAACCTCACTGAGATATAATTCATATACCAAAAAAATACCCCATTAAAGCACAAAATTCAGGGGGCACCTGGGTGGCTTAGTTGGTTAAGCATCTGCCTTCGACTCAGATCACAATACCAAGGTCCTGGGATCGAGCCCCACATCAGGCTCAGCGGGGAGCCTGCTTTCCCTGCCTCTGTGCCTACTTGTTCTCTGTCAAATAAATAAATAAATCTTTAAAAAAAAAAAAGCACAAAATTCAGTTGTTTTTTTAGTAAACTCAGTGTTCAGAAACCATCACCATAATTAATTTTAGAACATTTTCAGTGCTTGCCGGTGATGACTGTGTCACTGTCTGGTAGAGGCACAGGAATTGGTGGCAGAGACCTTTGAACTGGGATGAACCTTGCTCTCAATGAAGGCCAGGGAGCCGAGCCACAGCCATGACCAGTACAATGGTAGCAGTTGGACTGACCATTGCTGCTGCAGGATGTTATGTTTCGCAAACCATATAACATGGAGCCTCCAGTGAAACAAGTTTTTCAATGTCTACCAAAATCTGCCTTCAGTGATGCCTTACAGAAGTGGGCTGGAACCCAAAATGACAAAATGAGAAGCAGCATTAATTCGAGGCATACTACGGCCAATAAATGAAAAATAAGAGCTGCTCATCGATGAATTATGTTTTTAAATTACCCAGACAAGGGGCGCCTGAGTGGCTCAGTCCTTAAGCGTCTGCTTTTGGCTAGGGCGTGATCCCGGGGTCCTGGGATCGAGCCCACATTGGGATCCCTGCTCTGCTGGGAGCCTGCTTCTTCCTCTCCCACTCCCCCTGCTTGTGTTCCCTCTCTCACTGTCTCTCTCTGTCAAATAAATACAATCTTTTAAAAAAAATCTTTAAAAAAATAAAATAAAATAAAATAAAAATAAATTATCCAGACAAGGGAGGATCTCCTTATATAGCAGCCAAAATAAATAAAGCTAAAGATTTACTAGAAGGTCAAGCTAAAAAGTGAAGTAAATGTGTGATGAATTTTACATTATTGTTAGTTGAAGCATATGAGTGCTAGCTTTTAATAATAAAATGCCTCAAAGCTACAAAAAAAAAAAAAAAGAATACTTTCATCATCCCTCAAAAAGCTATGTACCCATTGGTAGTCCCCTCCCACAACCCCACAGCCCTAGGCAATCACTTATCTACTTTCTGTCTCTATGGCTTTGCCCACTCTGGACATCTGGATATGTGGCCTTTTGTGACTGGCTTCTTTCACTTAATATAATGCTTTTCACTACATGCTTTTCCATATTGTAATGTGTTCTTACTTTGTTCTTTTTTCTAAATAAATAATATTCCACTGTATGTATTCATCACATTTTACTTATCCATTCACCAGTTGCTACACATTTGGGTTATTTCCACTATTTGGCTGTCAGAATCTGATTTTGACACATGAAATCTCAGATGCCTATCAGATTTCCAAGTGCCCAGATGTGCTGTAAACAAGTGATCAAATGAGACTTGAATTCAAGGAAAAGAATCTGAGCCAGAGAGACCAATTTAGAAATTGTCAGGATATACACACATACACACATACATACATACATACATACATGAGACTAGAAGAGATAACTAAAGTGGTAGCTAAAAAGAGAGGAAAGGATAAGATCAAGAAATGATCCTTAAGATACACCAATATTTAGAAGTTAGGGGAAATAGGAGGAACAAGCAAAAGAGACAGACTGGTGAAACAGAAAGGCAATGATGAGTGTGTGGTATCCTGAAAGTCCAGTGAAGAAAATGTTTCAATGGAGGAGCGATCAGGGGCACCTAGGTGACTCAGTCAGTTAAGCATCTGCCTTTGACTCAGGTCATAATCCTGGAGTCCTGGGATAGAGCCCCATGTCAGGCTCCCTGCTCGGCGAGGTGGGGGGGGGGGGTCTGCCTCTCCCTCTGCCCCTCACCCCATTCGTGCTCTCTCTCTCTCTCAAATAAATCTTTAAAAAAAAAAAAAAAGAGGAGTGATCAAGGGGCAGGGGCAACAAAGAAAATGAGGAGTAATCAATTATGTTCAATGCTGCTGGAAGGTCAAATTTTGGAGAAAAAGAGTAGGGCTGAGAGGGAATATTCCTTTATTCCTAATCAACAAGTACCATTCCCAGAATATTTTATACTCTAAGAAAAGGGGCATACCAATTAATACCATGGTAGAGTTCCAAGGTTAAGAGTATAGACTTTGAAGTCCAAAAAAATCAGAGGTCAAATATCAGCTCTACCTCTTACCTATTACTTAGCTTACTGTTTGTTACCTTAGCTGTGTACCCCTGAGCAAGTTACTTGATCTTTTTCTGTGTCTCAGTTTCCTCATTCACAAAATAGAGATACCTACCTGGAGATTCTGAGGATTAAATAAGATAGTGCATGCAAAGTGCTCTGCAGAGTTTTATACATACACTACACAGTTATATACTCAGTCTACTACATATATGTGTACACTGAATTATAAAACATGACCTAGAAGGATATACACCAAGCCCACAATAGCAGGTGCTGGAGATGTCAAACCAAAGGAATTCCACTTTCATCTTTATTTCTTTTAATTTTTAAAAAAGCATGAAAAACATTTATTCTTCGTGGAAGGAAACAGGCGCATCAGGTTATTTTTCCTATTTTCCAGTAGTTACTACATTTCTTTAAAAAAAAAAACCACACACACTAAAATGTCAAAATTAGAAACAGCCTTAACTGGAAAAAAAAAAAGCAAGGTGCAAAATAATGTTCATGCTACCTCTTATATTAAAGAAAAAACCATATACATGCACATGCTTGCTTGTACTTACTTGTACATGCCTAAACTGTTGTTTCTGGAAAGATCCAATATAAGGAAGGGAACTGGGTGCTGGGGGCAGAGGTCGAAGGAAGACTTAACATTTATAGTCTTTTATATCTTTTAAGTTTGGAAACGTATGAATGTATTACCTATACAAAAAAACTTATTAGAAACATATTACCAGAAAGAATAGTCTTTCCAGCAGGTGGTACTGGGGCAACTGGATTTCCACATGCAAAAGAATGAAACTGGACTCCTACCACACAGCATTTACGAAAATTAATTCATAAAGGATGAATGACCTAAATATAAGAGCTAAAACTATGAAACTCTAAGAAGAAAACATATGAGTAAATCTTCTTGACCTTGGATTTGACAATGAAGCCTTAGATGTATCAAAAGAATGATCGATAGGGGCGCCTGGGTAGCTCAGTCAGTTGAGCATCCGACTCTTGATTTCAGCTCGGGTCATGATCTCAGGATTGTGAGATCAAGCCTCACATCAGGCTCCATGCTCAGCACGGAGTAAGCCTGAGATTCTCTCCCTCTCCTTCTGCTCCACCCCCACTCCGCTCACACATGTGCTCTCTCTCTCCTTCTCTAAAATAAATAAAATCTTAAAAAAAAAGCATGAGTGATAAAAAATAGATAAACTGGACTTCATCAAAATTAAAAAACTTGTGTGCATCTAAGGACATTATCAAGAAAGTGAAAAGACTACCAACCCACAGAATGGGAGAAAATATTTAGAAATCATAAATTTTACAGAGGTTTAATATCCAGAATATAGGAAGAACTAAAACTCAACAAAAAGATTTTAAAAAAAATCAACTAAAAAAATGGGCAAAGGGGGCACCTGGGTGGCTCAGTTGGTTAAGAGTCCAACTCTTGGTTTTGGCTCAGGTCATGATCTCAGAGTGGTGAGATCAAGCCATGTGTCCAGGTCCCTGCTCAGCAAGGAGTCTGTTTAGGTTTCTCTCTCTCCCTTTCCCTCTGCCCCTACCCTCAAGTGCTCTCTCTCTCAAATAAGTCTAAAAAAAAAACAGGCAAGAGACTTGAACAGGCATATTTCCCAAGAAAACATACAAATGGCCAATAAGCACATTTAAAAAATGCTTAGTATCATTAGTTATTAGGGAAATAAAGGCAAATCAAAACCACAATGGGTAACACTTCACACATACTGGGATGACCACAAGTTTTTAAAAACGAAAAATAACAAGTGCTAGCAAGAATGTGGAGAAACTGGAACCCTCACACATTGCTGATAGGAATGTAAAATGGGACAGCCACTATGGAAAACAGTCTGGCAGTTCTTCGAAATGCTAAAGAGAATTACCACATGCCCAGGACTAACACACCTAGATATAAAGACAAAAGAATTGAAAGCAGGGACTCAATAAACACCTTTACACCAGTGTTACTACAGCATTATTAACAATAGCCAAAAAAGTGGAAACAACCCAGATGAATGAACAAAATGTGGTACACATCCATACAATGGAATATCATTGAACCACAGAACAAAATGAAGTAATGGTACACGTTACAAAGTAGATGAGCCTTGAGAACGTTATACCAGTCACAAAAGGCCACATACCATATGATTCAATTTAAATGAAATGTTCAGTATGGGCAAATCCATGGCGACAGAAAGTTGATTAGTGGTTGCCTATGCCTCGGGTTTAGGATAACAGGGAAATGGGGAGTTACTGCTAACAGGTATGGAATTTTTTGGGGTAACAAAAATGTTCAAACACTAATTATGGTGATAGACAACTCTGAAAAAACTAAAACCCACTTTTAAATTTATTTTTTTTAATTTTTTAAAAGATTTTTATTCATTTATTTTAGAGAGGGAGAGCGGGGGGGGGCAGAAGGAGTGGTAGAGAGAATCTCAACCAGACTCCCTGCTGAGTACGCAGAGCCTGACCCAGAGCTTGATCTCATGACCCCAAGATCACGACCTGAGCCAAAATCAAGACTCGGACACTTAACCAACTGAGCCATTCACACACCCCTTTAAAAGTTAATTTTAAGGGGTGCCTTGCTGGCTCAGTAGGTAGAACATGTGACTCTTCATCTGAGGGTCCTGAGTTCAAGCCCCACATTGGGCAAAGAGCTAACTTAAAAAGAATTTTTTAATTAAAAAATTTAAAAATAAAGAAATAGGGGCACCTGGCTGGTTCAGTCAGTAGAGCATGTGACTCTTGATCTCAGGGCTCTACGTTCAGGCCCCACAATGGGTATAGAGATTACTTAAAAAGAAAATCTTAGGGTCACCTGGATGGCTCAGTTGGTTAAGCATCTGCCTATGTCTCAAGTCATGATCCTTGGGTCCTAGGATAGAGCCTCCCATCAGGCTCTCTGCTCAGCAGGGAGTCTGCGTCTCCCTCTCCCTCTGTGCTCTCGCTCTCTCTCTCTCAAGTAAATAAAATCTTTAAAAATAATAGTAAATAAATAAAATAAAATCTTAAAGGGGCACCTGGCTGGCTCAGTCAGGAGAGCATGCCACTCTTATCTCAGGCTTGTGAGTTCAAGCCCCACATTGGGCATGGAGCCTACTTAAAATTTAAAAATAAATAAATAATCTTAGGGGCGCCTGGGTGGCACAGCGGTTAAGCGTCTGCCTTCGGCTCAGGGCGTGATCCTGGCGTTGTGGGATCGAGCCCCACATCAGGCTCTTCCGCTGTGAGCCTGCTTCTTCCTCTCCCATCCCCCTGCTTCTGTTCCCTCTCTCGCTGTCTCTATCTCTGTTGAATAAATAAATAAAATCTTTTAAAAATAAATAAATAAATAAATAATCTTAAAAATAAGTAAAGTTAATTTTATGATATTTAAATTATTTCTCAAGAAAGCCATTACTTTATTTAAACATATACATTACCTGTTAAAAAATAATAATTACCACCTTGATGAGAACCACTCAAAACCACTCCTTATGGAGATGGCTATCCTTCCAATTTCAAACATTTTTGAAATCTTGTTTCTGATGTTACACAATTTTTAAAATAAAACAATACAGTGATTTTTTAAAGATTTTATTTATTTATTCATTTATTTGAGAGAGCACATGCATGCACAAGAGCACATGGCGGGGGGGGGGACAGAAGGAGAGGGAGAGGGAATCTTAAACAGACTCCCTGCTGAGTGTGGAGCCCGACATGGGGCTCAATGTCACAACCTGGAGACCACGACCTGAGCCGAAACCAAAAATCAGACACTTAAACCAACTGAGCCAACCAAGGAGCCCCGAAAACAATACAGTGATCTTTTAACGCACCTATCTTGGGACATTACCTACCTTTTTTAGGTATAATGCCTTGCCTAATTAATATTTGTAGTATTTTTTTAGGGACACTCACCAAACCTTCTCAAAGAGAATTCCACCAATGTATGTGTAGAAGGGCTATGCTGTAATCTGTACAAGAGTGGGCAAAGTTTTCTGTGTCCTGCCCATGAGACCTGCATGCTATTAGGCACCTGTCCCATACACATTCCCTTTTGGATTTCACATCTTTTAAGAACAGGTCAAACTTCTTTTTTTTTTTTCTTTTTTTTTTTTAAGTTTTTTATTTTTTAAGATTTTATTCATTTATCTGACAGAGAGAGAGCACAAACAGAGGGAGCAGCAGAGAGCCCAACACGGGGCTTGATCTCAGGACCCCAGGATCATGAAGAACAGGTCAAACTTCTATCAGCGAAGGTCAGAACCCATACCAGGAGTACAATTTGAACATTTTCCCCCATACATCCTTGGACACAAGCCACCAAAGAAGCTATCTCCCATTCTTCTCTCCACAGTGCATTTCTGAAAGAGAAAAGTTCTCTACTTCCTAAATGTTGATTTCTTTACTTGCCCACTCTCACAAAACTGTTGGTTACTAAATTTGGGGGCCGCACTGTGTACACCCCTTTAAAGAACAATTACTAAAATGTTACCCAAAGACACCTACAATAGGGGTGCTTGGGTAGCTCCGTAGGTTAAGCGTCTGCCTTTGGCTTGGGTCATGATCCCAGGGTCCTGGGATAGAGCCCTGTATTGGGCTCCCTGCAGAGAAGGGAGCCTAGCAGGGAGCCCACTTCTCCTTCTCCCTCTACCTGCCCCTCCCCTGCTTGTGCATGCTCTCTTTCTCTCTCTCTGTCAAATGAATAAATAAAATCTTAAAAAAACAAACAAACAAAAAAAGAAAAGAAAGAAACCTAGTATAAACTCTACCCTGAAATAAGCCAAACTGTCCTTTAGGGAGGCCTGTCCTCACCCTGAGTTATATTGCCCTCCTTTCCCAATTGCTTTTTCCCAAATTACACTTTAATGTCATGCCATTCACCTGTGGTAAGGGGCATTATAGAAACAGAGCTTGTCATCGTGTAGACTATAAACAAGATGCATAGGATGCTGTTATTAAACAGTTACCTTCAAGGAGGAGCCAGGGGAGGAACGTCTCTGGCTCTCTCTATCAAGGATAGATGTGATTTCCTGAGAAGCTTGAGTTTGTCATCTTTTAGACTTGGTGAATTTTTTAGTTGATCAGTTTCTATCTTTCAGTAGACTCCTTGAAAACATAGGGCTTAATCTCAAAGAAGTAATCCGATCATCACAGCTTTTATTTTATATACAATTTTTACTTTTACTGCTGGCTCCATCTTGGTTTCCTATCCTTACATTCTCTTTGCTTCATTTTTCTTACTCTATATGTAATTTATCTTGCTATATTGAATACACCTTTGTAAACCATTCTATATCCTTTTTGGACCAAATTAACATTTTGAAACTAATCACAGCATAGATTCCTGAGGGACTCCATGATTCCCATATGTGAATGTGCTAGAATTTGCACCCACATATGTCTGGCTCTCCCAACCCATAATGCCCCTTGAACTGCAAGTCACCCCTGGTGAAAGGCCCACACCCCCCAATGCTGACCTGGAAGTAACAGTAGACCATAAACTCAAGAATCTTACTGTGAAACCTTGCCAATCTCAAAACCTGCTAAGTGTCTAGAGAACAAATGTAAACTACTTAGGCAGCAACTGCAACCCAAGACCAGGCACACTACCTTGAGTAAAATAACAGCTGTCTCCTGTCACTGCCACTTCTGCAGTCCCAACTGAGGATTTAGGGAGTTGAGTCTCTATGCCAAAGCCATTGCCTCTCATCTCCCCAGTTCAACAGTAGCCTTACAAGTCCAAACCAAGGGGCTCCTGGGTGGCACAGAGGTTGGGCGTCTGCCTTTGGCTCAGGGCGTGATCCCGGCGTTATGGGATCGAGCCCCACATCAGGCTCCTCCCCTATGAGCCTGCTTCTTCCTCTCCCACTCCCCCGCTTATGTTCCCTCTCTCACTGGCTGTCTCTATCTCTGTCAAATAAATAAATAAAATCTTTAAAAAAAAAAAAATCCAAACCAAGCACACACAAAAATAAGTCCAAGAAATCTCAATACAAATTCTACATAAGTCAGCCAACTACATACACAGTGCTCAGGGAGCCCAGCCTTGCCATGAAGACATGCGGTCCTTTCTTCCAAAGCCCTTCACAGCTTTGTTCTACTGTTTAGTTTGTATGAAGTGTGGTTTCTCTTACTGCTCCAAAACAGTCTCTGAGGCAAGATTCTCAATTTTACCCAACTTTAGGGCAAACTATACCCATCTCTCCCCACGGTGCCCAATTAGTTCCTAATCTTTGAAAAAATAGGAGTTCATAGCCCCCTTCTTAGAAGACTCTATTTCCCTTCTCTACCTTTTCTTCAAGATACTCAGGATTCCATTCTATTCTCTGCTCCTATGTCTCTGTCCCCTCTTGTCGTCCCTCAAATACACCGGGTTTTGAATTTTTGTGATTCTTTGTTTAGCTGACCCTACTATCTAAAACATACCATTTCCTTTACTTACTTTAACATACTAGTATTTATAAAATCTCTTGGCTTAAGAAATAAAAATCTATATAAAATTATTTTTTTATATATAGCCTTTGTACAGAATTTCTACTATAATACAAAACACTGGGGATGAGGAGCTGGAATCCAAGATGATAATATTCACACCGTTACAGTCCAAAAGGAAACAACCATATCTTCAGTCTAAATCAGAGTTTCTCAGCCATGGCACTACCAATAATTCTTTCTTGCAAGGGGCTGCTGTCCTATGCATTATAGGATGTTTCGCATCATATCTGGCCTCTATACCCAATACATACCCATGGCAACTCCCTAGCTGTGACAATCAAAAATGTCTCCAGACACTGCCAAATATCTTCTCAGGGGCACAGTCACCCCCAGTTGAGAATCAGTGGTATAGGCCTCTCTTCTGAGTTTACTACTATTAGAGCTATTAGTGTCTAGAGCACATCTGAAAGTCAATAAATACTTGTTACCTAACCAGCTTGTGAATCCAAAAGATATCTGGACATCTCAACCTCAAATCTTGACCTGGCAGCATCTCAAACCAAGTACAGCGCAAACCAAACTCCTTTGCATTCTTTAATCTAGTTACAGTATTTACTAAGTAATCTATGCTAGAAACTGAGATTACACTGAACTTTTCTCTCTTCCTCATAACCTAGACCTAACCTGTCAACAGGGCCTAGTATACCTTCTTCACCTCCTTTTATTTAAAGTTTTTTTGTTTTTGTTTTTGTTTTTTTAGTAATCTGTACACCCAGCATGAGGCTTGAACTAACGACCTGGAGATCCAGTCGCATGCTTTTCTAATTGAGCCAGCCAGGAGTCCCCATCTCCTTTTAAACACCACGATCACTTGTCACTGCCTTACTTTAAATTCTCATGTCACCTGGCCTACTGCTTCTATGACATTTTTGCCCATTCCAAACCATGGTCCACAAATGCTGCCAGAATCATATTTCTAAAACCTACTGTAACAGTCCTCTTAAAAATTTCTCAAGAGCACTCCTCTGTCTACAGCAGTGTTTCCAAAACTCTATTCAGATATCATCTTTATGATTTTTGTCATATTCCTACCACATACAACAATGTATCCCTGTAATAGTTTCTTTGAATCTACTTTTCTTTTTAGTTAGCTACACTTTTTTTATTTTTTTTAAGATTTTATTTATTTATTTGAGAGAGAGAGAGACAGCACACGCGCACAAGTGGAGGAAGGGGCAGAGGGAGAGGGAGAAGTAGACTCCCCGTCAAGCAGGGAGCCCAACATGGGGCCTGATCCCAGGACCCTAAGATCACGACCCACGCTGAAGGAGAAGTTTAACTCACCGAGCCACCCAGGCACCTCAGCTACATTTTAAACAACATCCCAAAGTCACAGTATGATTTGTTTTTCCCTAAAATATAAAAGCATTTCAAAGTGTCTATCCACGGGCGCTTGGGTGGCTCAGCTGTTAAGCGTCTGCCTTCAGCTCAGGTCATGATCCCAGGATTCTGGGATCGAGCCCCCGCATCAGGCTCCCCGCTCAGTGGGAAGCCTGCTTCTCCCTCTCACACTCCCCCTGCTTGTGTTCCCTCTCGCTGTCTCTCTCTCTGTGTCAAATAAATAAATAAAATCTTAAAACAACAACAAAGTGTCTATTCATGTACCACCTAAAAGATAAAAATCCAAGTTTATCAGCCTAGTCTTCCATGATTTGGCCACTGCCTGCCTTCCCAGCATCACCTCCAGCCATACCAAACTACTTCAAGTTCCCTGAACCAACCATGTTCTTTCAGATTAAGCTATACTATTGCATATGGTATTTATTCTGCTAGCACATTCTTTCCTTCCTGTTTTGTCTACCTGAACACACTCTGCTCATCCTCTCATTGTTCCTCCTTGGTGAAACTTTTAATACATTCCCCAATATGCTGAACAAACCCTCTGTTATAGCACCTAACACACCATGCAACAATCATTTGTTTACCTCTCTATCTCCTTTACTATATTGAGAGCCCCTCATAGAGAAGTATCAGATTCTATCTCTAGCACCCACAGGGAACAATACTTGACAAAAGGAGACATGTGAAGAAATGTTTGTGGTAAAACAGTATACAATTAGATTCAACAAACCTTAACTGTTCGTCTATCACATACAAGACAGTGTTCTAAGACTATGGAGAACACAAAAATAAACAAATATGACCCCGGCCCTCAAAAAGCTTGTAGTCTAATGACAGAGACAGACATATTTGCTATCATACAACACAGAATGGTAAAATGGAACAAAATGAGAATTCTTTTTTTTTAAGCAGGCTCCATGCCCAGCATGGAGCCCAAGCAGGGGCTTGAACTCACCACCCTGAGCTCAAGACTTGAGCTGAGATCAAGAGTCAGACGCTTAGCCAACTGAGCCACCCAGGTGCCCCAAAAGTGGGAATTTTTAAGAGCAAATAAATGCAGGTATATACCACTGAGTCACTGTGGCAAAACCCACATAAACCTCAAGTCCTGCTCTGATACTTGTTCTGCCTTACACAAGGATTGTGTAAATGACAGAATGAACATGAAGGTACTCTGAAAACTGTAACCAGCTATGTACATTCTAATCATTGCTAATAATTCTGACAGCAGAATCCAGTATCCCTGTATGGAGAAAGTGGCATCTGTGACAGAGCTCAAAAGCGGCATGGAGGGTATTGTATAAAGGAAACACAAATGGTAGTTATAGATGTGAACCCTGGACACAGAGACTACCTAGGTTTGAATCCCAGCTCCTCCACTTACTTACTAGCTGTATAACTATGGAAAAATACTTATAATCTGCCTGTGTTTCAGTTACTTATCTATAAAATGGGGCAAATATTAGTACCCAACTCATAGAGTATTAAATGATTTATTATTTGTGCTATGTAAGTATTAAAAAACACTAGGTGATAGAAACAGACTGAGAAGAAACAAAGATGGAGGAAAGTACAGGGCATGTTGTCAGAAGGGAGCAGTCCAACAGGCTTAGAATGGAAGGTGAAAAGAAAAGTGATGAAGTGGAAGATATACCTAGAAAAGCGTGCTATTTGTCATCCTAAAAAAAAAATAAATAAAAAGCTATTAACTGTATCAGAAAGAGTCTGCACAGGGGCGCCTGGGTGGCACAGCGGTTAGGCATCTGCCTTCGGCTCAGGGCGTGATCCCGGCGTTATGGGATCGAGCCCCACATCAGGCTCTTCCACTATGAGCCTGCTTCTTCCTCTCCCACTCCCCCTGCTTGTGTTCCCTCTCTCGCTGGCTGTCTCTATCTCTGTCGAATAAATAAATAAAATCTTTTAAAAAAAAAAAGAAAAAGAAAGAGTCTGCACAGGAAGCTTTCCAACTTGATTCATTGATTAGGTGCACATCCTCAGGCAGACCATAAACTCTGTGAAGCTCAGTATACCCTCAGTAAAGTAAGAAGGGTATGCAACTAGAACTCTGATTCTCTCTTAGCTCTGAAATTCTAGTAAAGGGACTAGGGAGTCATAGAGATGTGCACCTTCCCATAGCACGTCTACAGCCACATGTAACTACTGAGCACCTGAAATGTGGATAGTCCGAATTGGGATGTGTCATAAAAGTAAAATACACACATTTCACAGACAGTACCAAAAAAAGGGCATAATATTACATTAATAATTTTATACT
Organism: Ailuropoda melanoleuca; assembly: GCF_002007445.2. Taxonomy (NCBI): domain Eukaryota; kingdom Metazoa; phylum Chordata; class Mammalia; order Carnivora; family Ursidae; genus Ailuropoda; species Ailuropoda melanoleuca. The sequence continues at coordinate 50,841,875 of NC_048224.1, forward strand.
GATTACATGTTGCAGTTGGGTTAAATAAAATATTACTAAAATTAATTTCAACTGTCCCTATTTGTTTAAAATGTGACAATTCGAGGCTCATGTTTCTGAGCATTTTATTTCCACCAGACAGCACTGTTGTAGGCTAGTTTCATGAGACATAGGGGAATGTGATCCTGTGGCCCAAAAAACAAAATGCTGGGTATTATCAGAAAGCGTCTTGAAAACACTGACAACACTCTTCTAGCCTATATAATGTCACAGTATGTCCCTAACTGCCACACGGTGCTCAGTTTTCCTTACAGTACCTGAAAAAGATACAACAAAAAAACAAACAACTTGGGTAAACAGAACGATCAATGAAACAAGCACTAAGGTGAGTGAGTAGACGAACAGATTGTAAGTCTGGAAGGATAAAGACTACCATATATGATGAGAATCTATAAAATCAGGTAGAGTCTGGAATGAGGAGGTGCAAAAGGCTATTCACTAAATCTCAGAAAAAAAAGCAAAGGAGAAGTTTTGAAGCTTTATGGAGGCATTTCAAGCAAAGGTACAATTTTGCTGAACAAGTAGCCTTATATGAAGAACTCAGAGATGGCTCAGACTAAACATAAAAGTGAGTTCCAAAAAGATTACATTAACTATTAATTCATAAAAGTGGTTATTATAGAATTGCACAATTCCTTGTGCAATTTCTTTATCTACACGTCACCTTTAAGAACTGTCCAAGAGATCAAACAATCCCCAAGTTATGGAACCCTTCCCCCACCAAAATTCTTAAGTATTCAATCCACCTGCCTTTTATCATTCATTCTTCCACTTGGCCAGATATGGAATCTCTATCTCCTATTATCCTCTCTGAAATCTTTATTGTGGATGAGAACCACTTGAGCTCTTTTTTAAGAAAGGTTATGTTTTGGACCACTCTCTTTCATACATTCCATCTTTATTCCTACAAAACAGTTATGCAGATTCAATCCAGTACTAATGATTTGACCACTTCCAATTTAGATACAGAGAAATCACAATTAGATGTGGAACATCCTATGCACTTATTACTTTATTTAGTACCTAGAACTTCTAGTCAAACTAAAAAACACAGGTGAACTGCTGTCTTCTTTTCTACCAGAACAAATCTTTTCCATAATGACCATTAAATGGCTCCAGTGATTTTTCTTCCTCTGATCTTTTATTTTGGCTCTAAAGCCTCAGAAAAGGTGCTCCTGGAATACGTTCTTGGCTTGTCTAATTTTAGTTTCTATTTCATGCCAAGAAGTAGAAACAAAATTAAATTTCTTTAAAAATACACCAGACATGAACAGCACAACTAAATTCATCTGATAAAATCATTTCCAAGACAAAGAAAAGCCTCCACTTATAGAGAAAAATTCAGAATTTTTTTCCCCACTAGTTGTCCAGAAGATTGAAGGGAAAAAAGTTTATTAAGAAACAGATATACACTAAGTACAGCCCAATAGTGTTGCAAGGTAAATGAAATGGTTTAATACCTATATTTCCTTAGGGTGGGAAGGAAATCCAAACTAAGAGATCTAAAGAAAATCCAACTGATTATCTTCCAAATCATACAGCCAATCTCAAGTTAATATCAAGACAGACTGTAATAATAAGCAAATTTTATTCATGAAAACCACAAAGCTCAAAACAGCTTTACATGTGCTAAAAAACAGAAAATTCCACATCAAATCACTGATACGAGAAAATCAACTTGATCTATGGAATTAACAACGCTACCAAAAGACATCTGGCTAGTTTTCCATAAATTAGGTCCCAATGTTGGTTGTATCCTCAGTTCCTTAAAAAAAGCATACAAACAGAAGGAAGCCACAAAACTAATGTCTGAAGGACCGAGATAAGCATGAATAAAAGCTACATTGCTAGTACTGGCTTTGTCCTCATTTTAATCAAAGTATCCTATTAAAAAGGGGAAAATGCACAAGAATGATTCCCCTATCGTATAGCACATATAATTAACATGTAAGTACAATTAAGTTACATCCATGAGAGCTGGTGTAACCTTAAACATTTGCATATTTGTTGACTGATGTTAAATATCAACTTCCTGTATGAACAGAGCAAAAGAAAAAACAGTAATCTCTTCCTTAAGAGAAAGAATTTACAAAGATAAATTGCTTTACATCCACAGACTAAAGAGGAAAAAAAAAAACAACTCAAAACTACCAACAGTTTACCCACTTACCACACAGCAAATCAAAGCTAATTGAACAAGTAAAACAGGCACTAGCACTAACCGCTGAACGCTGTCAGACACCTAAGCGCTGTGCATGAAAACGCTTCTCAGAAAAGCAATATACCAAAAACGTACATTCCTTTTCTCTTACATTCATTCCTTTACCCACGCATACATTTATTGTTACTTGGACTAGGCAGTTGCAAGAAACAACTCATCTCCTTTGGGAAACCAAGAAAAGGAAATCTTCAGTTAAGAAGGGATTATGAGGAAACAACTTAAGATGCAGAAAAGTATTTGTATTGAGGGCTTCCTACTTTATCCACTGAAATTAGCTCAACAACGTACTGGAAAACGGGTTCACATCTGAATGAAGAGAACTAAAGCAACACTCCTAACAAGCAATTTGGGACGAGGGGCACGGAAAGAGGGACAACCTGACGTTCTCTGACATCTCTACCAGACCGCTCTGGCCCACCGTCTTCCCCTTCCGCAGGGTTCCGGGAGACGGCGGCATCTCCTGTCAGACGCCGGCCACCCCGCGTTCCTGTCACCACCTCTGGAGGATGACCCCATGCCGAGGGCACTGTCCGGGGGGCTCGGTCGGCCTCCGGGTGACCGGGGTCGGAGTAAGCGGAGAGGAGTCCTCCACGCAAAGCTGTCAGGGCTCAGAGTCCTGGGGTAGCCCGAAGGCCAGGAGGGGCAACCCTGGGGCTGAGACCGCGACATCCCTTGGGATCCCCACGGAGGGAACTGGGACAGCATTCGGGAGACTCGGGCTCCCCCCGCTCTCCTCGTGACGCCTGGTCGGACCGGGTCGCTTCGCCCCGCGTTAGGCCCACCACCAGGACGGGACAGGACGGGATGCCGGCGGGGGTCCCGCGGAGAGAGGAAGGGCGGGCCGGCGGGCGCCCCACTGCCGGAAGGGGCGAACCCCGCAAGCAGCGCTCCCGCTCCGGCTGGGCTCACCTTCAGGTCGTTCTCCGGTAGGTACTTGCACAGCCGCGCTATCTCCACATACTTGTCCAAGTCTAGGGGCGCCATTTTAGAAATAACAAGCCCCTACGGCGTCGGCGGCAGCGGCGGCGGCTCTAGTAGCGGCGGCGGCTCTAGTAGCGGCGGCGGCAGCGGCGGAGGCCGAAGCCGGAACTCTTCCTACGTCACGTCCGGCCCGTGAGAGGCGTCTGCGCAGCGGCGTAAAACTTGACCCTATTCTCCCCGCTGCCTCCGCACGCCCCACGCTCTCTCCTGCTGAACCCAGGCTGCAGGTCCCTAGAGGCAACCCTGGTCCAGACAGTGAAACCTGCTGGGACCCGGAGTTCTCTGCCGCGGGGAGTACTGGGATTTGTAGTTTTCAGTAGTGGCCAGTTACCCCGCTTTTTCTCCTCTTCCCTTCCTTTAGACTTTCACTTCTGTGGGCCCAGCGAGGCTTTTCCGATGCAAAAAAAAAAAAGTAAATGACCCTAGTCATTCCTCGGTTTCTCACTTCCACCCTGTTAAGCATTCTCTCACCAGAGTATCTTCAGAAAAATTGGGTAAGCCTGGCGGTAGTTAACCTCTTGCAGCCCTGGAGGGAAGGGAAGCAATGATTAAGGGTTTCTTATGCTAAATGCTATATAAGTGCTGTTTTTCCGTTTAATCCTCTTTAACAATTGATAGGAAAGCAAGGTGCAGAGAGGTTAGTAACTTGCCCCATAACTCGCAGGAACTAGGCAGGGGAGCAGACATCGGAATACAGGTCTATCTGGTTTAAATATGCTTCAGTGTGAGTCTCATGAGGGTAGGGAGTCTTTTGTTCTACCCCCAGTGCAAAAAACACGACCTGGCACTTAGTATAACTTCAACAGTAGTTCATTTAACAGCTAGTTATTGAACACCAACTATATGCCAGGTACAGTTTTAGGCACTCAGGATATTCAGCAAGCAAAATAGACAAAGATCCCTATCCTCAATCTGTAACTACATTCTAGAAGAGGAGGCAGAACATAAAATAATAACTGTATAGCATATTAGGAAGTGATAAGTGCTAGAGAGAAGGAAAAAAGCAGTGGTGTAAGGGAGATGGAGAGATGCATTTTAAGAACCAAAAAAGAGGTAGGGAGTTAGCCATTCAGATGCTTGAGGGCAATCATAGGGAAGAGGCTGACACAGAGGCCCTAAGATGGAAGCATATCTAGATGGAATCTTGGAAATGGCAAGATTAGTGTGGTGGGAGCAAGAGGAGAAGGGATGAGAGAAAAGAACTTTTTTACTTTTAATCTAATAGGGAGTTACTGCAGGGTTTTGAGCAGAGGAGTAACATGTGTTAACTCATTTAAAAAGCATCACACTGGCTGCTGTATGAGACAGTATGAGGCAATGGTTGCAGATGAGAGACCAGTTAGGAGACTTATATAATCCAATAGTAGCAAGTACTCAATAATACTTGTTGTCCAAGTGACCCTGGGCTGGTCCTCTTGATCTTGGGGTTGTGAGTTCGAGCCCCACATTGGGTGTGTAGATTACCTTAAAATAAAATCGTCCAAGTCTCAATAAATAATAAATAAATAAAATCTTTAAAATCTCAATCTCACGACCCTGAGATCACGACTGCAGCAGAAATCAAGAGTCAGACTCCCAACCAACTGAGCCACTCAGCCACCCCAAAATTAATTTTTTAAAATTTTGTTTAAAGATTTTATTTTTAAGTGATCTTTACACCCAACATGGGGCTTGAACCCACAACCCCAAGATCAAGAGTCAAATGCTTTATAGACTGAGCCAGCCAGGCACCCCTAAAATTAATTTTTAAAAGTTTGTTGCAGAATTAATGGTGCCCACAAGCATACATTTCTTCATTTATTCAACGAATAGTTATATAGCACTTACAATGTGAATGAGACAGATATTATCCTTGCCCTCATGGAGCTTACAGCCTGACAGAGACAAACAAAACATATATATAAATGAGCAAATCCTAATTGAAAAGTGTGATTAGTGCCTAAAAGGGAAAGAAAGGGTTCTGTAAGAAAAATGGAGTGGAAGAGGCCTTCTTCAGGTTGGCAATATAGTAGAGGTAAAGCATGCAAACTCTACCACCAGGTGGCCAGAGTTTAAGTCCAGGCTCTATTGCTCATAGTGTGACTTTGGTAAAGTTATTAATCCTTCCTATGCTCCAGTTTTTCCGGCTTCTATATGGAGATAATAACTGTCATCATATTGTATGCAGATGATAAAAATAGCACTTAGCTTATAGGCCTGTACTGAGGTTTAATAGAGTTAGAATATAGGAAGGGCTTAAACAATATCATGTACAGACTGAGTGCAATGTGAATGTTAGCTTTTATTTTTTTTTAAGATTTTTTTTTAATTTATTTATTCGACAGAGATAGAGACAGCCAGCGAGAGAGGGAACACAAGCAGGGGGAGTGGGAGAGGAAGAAGCAGGCTCATAGCGGAAGAGCCTGATGTGGCTCGATCCCAGAACGCTGGGATCACGCCCTGAGCCGAAGGCAGACGCTTAACCGCTGTGCCACCCAGGCGCCCCGAATGTTAGCTTTTAGTATTATGTGGATAGGAAAGGCCTTTCTGAAGAGGTAACATTTAAGATTTTAGGGAATAAAAATATAAGGATAGTATGTTCAGAATTTCTTGGAGAAAAATTCCAAGTGAGGAGAAGATGCTATTGGTTTTGACTTTTTAAAAATTATTATTACAGTCCTCTTTAGAAAGCTGGCAATTCACTTTTCAGCTTTGAACCTCAGTAACTGGAATTAATCCTACTCAAGATACCTTCTCAGAACTGGGAAGGAAGGCAAGTAAGGAGATGGACATGACCATTCTATACAAATTATAATATGCTTGAAAGGGAGATGTCATCAGCATCATTGCTTCCTTTGCTGATAAGTCAGTGAACAGGTAGGTAATGAAAGTGGATGATATCCCCTTCCAGCGAAAACAGGTGGCAGTCCTCGCATTACCGAACCATCTGTTAAACTCCTCCTGTAGCCCCACCTCATTCAGTAAACCTCACTCTTGATATACACAGCAGAGAAATATAGGGGAAGCACCCTTCAGAGTGTTGGGTGACCTCGTAGAAGAGGTGATAGACACATTGGTCATTTATTTTGGAAACTTGCTGACTGGAATGTATTCTTAGTCTTCCTTGGGCAAAGGAGAAAATCTGGGCTCCTGGTTCTGCCATTTATGTAGGCTAATCATTTTAGGTTCTCTGGGCCTCCATTTTCATTTTGAAAATAGATCTCAAAAGTTCCTTCCAGCAATTTCTGAAATGTGATTTCTAGTGTAAAGCATAGGTCTCAAAAAGAAAATTGTCACTATTTTGCCCACAAACCTGTTCCAGTTTTTCTTATGTGCAAGCCCAATTTGGCATCTTGAAATGGAGCTAGCCAAAAGACACAGGGTCCATCAGAGCATTCTGCAGCTCTGAGCAGAATTCTCCATCTAGATGTGCATGGACATATGGCAGAGCCAAACTAGTCTTAGTTTTCTTTCCTAAAGGAGAGCAGAATTACTGAATACTCCCCCCCCCTTTTTTTTTAAGATTTTATTTATTTGAGAGAGAAGAACAGGGATAGCAAGAGAGAAGGTGAGCAGGGAGAAGGAGAAGCAGGCTCCCTGCTGAGCTGGGAGCCCACCACAGTGCTTGATCTCAGGACCCTGGGATCATGACCTGAGCTGAAGGCAGACGCTTAACCAACTGAGCCACCCAGGTGCCCCCAGAATTACTGAATACTCCTAAAATCCTCTGTGGCACACAGCAATGGAGATTTTTCCATGAATGTAGGAACTCAAAAGACTCCAGGTGTTTGAAAAAGGATATTTGACCAGTGAGGAGAGCTGCAGGACTCAAATTCCACTTTGTCAATAAATTCCTGCTATAATTTCAAGAATTGGTATTCAAGGTATTACTATCCCCATTCTAAAGATGAGGAAACTGGGGGTCAGAGAAGTTAATGGACTTGCCAAATGTCAGGGTTACATGGTTAGTGCTGGAGCCTGGATTTGAACCCAAGCAAATCTGTCTGGTTCCCACTGGAGTACCACGGCTCTATACTTGAGGGGCTCCTGTGGTCTCCTTCCTTAGCTTTTTCTTCTATTTCCTAGGACACAACAACTGGCTTCAGTCTTCCTAAATGATTGTGGGGTTCACTGGAACATAGACAAAGGTGAGCCACCTCTCCACTTTTGGGAAAGCTGCAGGGAACCTATGGTTATGAAGACCAGACGTAAGGTAAATGAGCAGTCAGGACTGGTGTCTGTCTAAACTCATTTATAGCTAGGAATAGCATTACACTCTACAGAAGACCAACCCTGTGCCAGTCACTGGGCACTGAGCACTTTTTATTCATTAGCTCGTGTATTCCCCACCATAACCTTGTGACCAAAATCTTATTAGCTCCATTTTACAGATGGGTGACACTGAGGCCCAGAAAAAAGTAACTTCCCCAAGAATACTCTCATTGAGGAACCTTTTATTCCTTGCACTTTTTGCAAATGTACCTAGTTATTTTTCTGTTTAATCTTCCTTCTCTCTCTCTAAGTTAGACTGTAAAGTCCAGGAGGCCAGGGGCCACATTTGGTTCAGCATACTGCCTGCCATAGTTACAAACGCTAATTATGGAATAAGTCAGCTGTGTAAGGCGCCAAAGGTTGAAGTGGCCTAAGGATCGCACAGGGAGATTTCACACCTAGGAGAGTATCTTCAACTCTCCCTTTCTCAAAAAACATTTCCGGGGCGCCTGGTGGCACAGCGGTTAAGCGTCTGCCTTCGGCTCAGGGCGTGATCCTGGTGTTATGGGATCGAGCCCCACATCAGGCTCCTCCACTATGAGCCTGCTTCTTCCTCTCCCACTCCCCCTGCTTGTGTTCCCTCTCTCTATCTGTCGAATAAATAAAATAAAAAATCTTAAAAAAAAACAAAAAAACATTTCCAACAGCCGCTGGAACTGAGAATACCCTAGCCCTTCTGCTGAAGGAATGTGGGTCGTCCAAGTGGGCGCCCAACCCCCGGCATTTCGCTTGTAAATCGTTTCCAAGTAGTCTGGCTTATTTACTCCGCCGGGGAGGAACAGCCCCAGGAACCGCCGGCCTGTTTGGTTTCCGAGACACGCACCGCCAGGCAACCCTCCGGGAGGGGAGGAGCTCTCCTGGTCGCGTTCCTTGGGCGCGCCCTGGAGGCCGAGTCCTGGGACCCGAGAGCTGGAGAGCGGTTGGCCGCCGCGCAGTTCCGGGTCTGGGGGCGGGGCGAATGCCCGGACCCCGCCCATATTGGGGGCGGAGCCAAAGCCCGGGACCGTCCTAAGCTGCCGCAGGTAATGCGGTCGGGGTCTGGGGTTCTTGCGCGGTGGGTCTCACGCTATCCTGGGCGGGGGCGGTCTCATCCTTTAGGGTAGTGGGCCCGGGCCGGGTGGAGACCCCTGGGGAGGGCGTGCTTGGACTCGGGCCCGGCCACATTGACGCAAAGGAACCAGCCTGTGCTCTCCCGACCCTGACTCCTGTCTTCTATCGCTGCCACGCGGGGATGCGACAGGGGGATGGGACTGCCAGGGGTAGCTGTAGGAAGTCCCCGCCCGTGCGAAATTTACCCCACTGGGCTTTGGGTACTGCGGCCGGGGACTTAGGCCAGAGGTTGGATTTCTCAATTTATCTACCAAGAATCTCATCCATTTTCTTCATTCACTCATCCCTCAGTTCTACTCTAAGCCGAGCCTATTGGTATGTTCTCTGAAAGAATCTGAGAGGCCCAGCTCTGTTGGAATTTAGTCTAGAATCTAATCTAGAGACCTTTAAATAGATAACCACATTCAGGGTGATCCCTGCAATGATGGTGGCTTGCTAGATAACCTTCAAAGGGAGAAGGAAGTAACTTGAGGATGTAAATAGAAAGCAACAAATCAGGGAAGGTTATACTGAGAAGGGGGGGACGTTTGAACTGGGCTTTGGAGGTTGACTGGGAGTTTCCTAGTTGCCTAGAGGGGAAGGGGACATTTCAGGTAGGGGAAGTAGCGAAAGATCCAAGATATGAAAGGGCCTGCCATGACAGAAACAACAGATATAGCAAGAATAGCTCACGATTGCAAGAAACTGTGGAGCTGAGTTCCTGAGAAGAAGGTTGAGTCCAGGCTTTCAATGCCATGCTGAAGCCAGGGTTTATCCCAGAGTTCAGTATTTCTCAGCCTTTTAAAATATTTTATGTTTGGGATGCCTGGGTGGCACTGTCTGTTAATAAGCTTGGTTTCCAGCTGGGGTGGTGATTTCTGGAGTGGTGGGATCCAGCCCCCCCCATCAGGCTCCACACTGAGCTGGCATGGGAGTCTTTCTCCCCCTCCATCCGCCTCCCCCCCAAGCAAATAAATCTTTAAAAAATAAATTAAATATTTTATCTTTTGGAGTGCCTGGCTGGCTCGGTTGGAAGAAGGTGACTCTTGATCTCTGGATTGTGAGTTTAAGCCCCATGTTTAGTGTAGAGATTACTAAAAGAAATAAACCTTAGGGGCACCTGGGTGGCTCAGTCGTTAAGCGTCTGCCTTCGGCTCAGGGCATGATCCCAGGGTGCTGGGATCAAGCCCCGCATCGGGCTCCTCCTCCGGAAGCCAGCTTCTTCCTCTCCCACTCCCCCTGCTGTGTTGCCTCCCTCGCTGGCTGTCTCTCTCTCTCTCTCTGTCAAATAAATAAATAAATAATCTTAAAAAAAAAAAAAAAAGAAATGATCCTTAAAAAAATAAATAAAACATAAAACATTTTATCTTTTGATGAGCGTGAACATTTTATGACCCCTGAAAAAAAATTTAAGATTTTATTTATTTATTTGATAGAGAGAGAGAGAACGCAAGTAGGGGGAGCAGCAGGCAGAGGGGAAGGGAGAAGCAGGCTCCCTGCCAAGGAGAGCGCCCAAATCGAGGCTTGCTCGATCCCAGGACCCTGGGATCATGACCTGAGCTGAAGGCAGATGTTTAACTGACTGAGCCCCCCAGGTGCCCCCCCGAAAATGTTTTTAATTAAAAATCACAGACACACAATTTCAGCCAAAAACTTCTTTAATTGTGTTAATAAAGTTGTGTTATATTCACCTCCCAAATATGTTTCTATCAAAGTGTTGGTAATGTTTGTTCAAATTAATCAGGCCCTAGAAAGTGGCACATCAAAAGGAAAGTTTTTAAGGAAGAAAGTGACCAGATTTGTTCTGTGTTTTAGACGAAAGATAATCATAAATGTCTAAAAAGTGCCTTTCTTTCTTATGCATAGGACACCATGAAGCTCCTGCCAGTCTTGGAGCCTGGAGACAAGCCCAGGAAAGCAACATGGTCTGTAAGGAAGGATTCAGACAGAGGAAAACATGAGTTTTTGTTTCATTTTAAGTAGTTTACTAACATATTTGATCATCTATAAAAAAGGGTAGAGATGAAACTGTCTGTAGTTGGTGGTAATTAGACTTAAACTGTCTGGAAAGGTCTTCTGAGGAAAGATCGTGGGGCAATAATTATCACAGAGCAGATGTTGATTTTATTAAAATCCATTTACTAGGAAGAGTAAGGCACGGACCATCTGGCATCCGCAGCTCCAACACTGTGTCTTCCCTCAAGCTGTGACTCACTTTTAAGATTTTCAGGGAAGTGGATGTGGTTTAAACTGGCCTTACTGTTTCTTGGCTACTGGCTCAACCAACCCTTTATTCAACTAACACTGGCCTGACAGGGGCAGCTGCTGTGTGGGTGCTGAAAGTGCAAAGGTGAATAGTCTGGGCAGGTGTCGTAGGGGCTGCACTGAGCAGGTGATGGTGAGGAAATGTGGTCAGTACTGAAGCAGGGCTCACAGAAGACTGTAGGGAGGAGGCAATGCTTATGTAGGACCTTGGAGGAAGGTCTTCCAGTTTGGCTTCCCTGCATCCACTCTTGCTCTCCAGCCAGCATAAATCTGATCCTGGCATTCCCTGGTTTAAAACCCTTTTGTGCCTCTCTGATCTCTCTCTCTTTTTTATAAAGATTTTATTTATTCATTTGAGAAAGAGAGTGTGTGAGCACACCAGCAGGGGGGAGGGGCAGAGGGAGAAGGAGAAGCAGACTCCCTGCTGAGCAGGGAGCCCAAGGCAGGGCTCGACCCCAGGACCCTGAGATCATGACCGGAGCCGAAGGCAGATGCTTAACCGACTGAGCCACCCAGGCGCCCCTTGTGCTGCTTTGATCTTAAGATAAAAACCAGAGTCCTTAAAATGGCCCGCTGGACCTTGCATGATCTGTCCCTGCCTGTCTTTCCAACCTCAAGTACCCTAACTCATCCTTTGTTGTCTTTCTCTTCTTTAACATGCCTTGCACTGCAAACTCTGGTACTGTGTGTGCTGGTCTCTACCTGGGTCACTCTTTCCCTCATGTTTCATCCCTCCCTTTGCCCAGCTAACTTCTACCATACTTCAGAGCTCAGTTCAAATGGTGGTTCTTCAGGAAGCCTTCTCTGACCATCTCCTTCTCCCACCTCTCCTTATATAGGGTAAGGTCCCCTTAGGATATGTTGTCATACAATATATCCCTTGTACTCCTTTACAGAAAAATTAAAATAAAATGGATATTTGTGAAATTATCCGTTTAATGTTTCTCTTCCCAACTAGTCTGTAAGGGCTCTGGAGGCAGGAACTTTTTGTCTTATTCACCATGTATCTGGGTGGCTGTGTGCTCTTGGGTAAGTTGTTTAACCTTTCTAAGTCTTGGGCCGTCGGTGGTAAAAAGAAGGGGTTTTATGCAGATTAAGGAAAACCCAGGATTATAACGAAGTTAGCAGCAGGCATGGTACATTGTTCGTAATCATTCAGGTGATAATAGGATATGTGAATCTGGTTATCAGAAGAGAGATCTGGAATAGAAATAGAGACTTGGAAATCACTGATGGATACATAGGTGGGTGGTAGCTGAGACCATCAGTGCAGGTGAACTTGCTAGGGTAAGTGAACGTGGATTGAGAAGGGAAGAGAATCCAGGGGTACTAATGCTGAGGAGATAGCTGGTGGGAGAGGAGTGAGAGCAAGAAAATGGAAAAGAGCAGCCAGAAAGATGGGTAAGGAACCAAAAGGAAGGGATGTGGGGAAGCGGGTAAGGAGAAAGGTACGAGGTGGAGGGAAGAGTCAGGACTACCAAATGCCAGAGAGGTCTAACGAGACAGGGCCCAAAAAACAGCTACAGAATTTTATTTTCCAACCAGGAAGTTTGAAGTATGTTTTTATAGTCAGCGTTCAGAATGCCTTTAGAGAATGGTATGGATGGATCCTGTATTTGATTTCTTCAGAGTCCTAGCTCTGGCTTCCATCAGGTCAAGCTTTATGAATAATCTGGGAAAGCTCTTAAAATCAGTACATTCTGGAGAATATTACTTGACAGCGCATCACAGGCTAGTGGCAAGAGCGTTAGGGCTGTAGGTTCCTATGTGAGTGCACCTGAAGTTCCAGCCACCATTTATTGAGGCCTTCCGTGCACTGTTACAAGACCTCGTCTTACCCTTCCCAGGTAAGAACTACTGCCATCCTCAGTTTACAAATGAGGAAACTAAGGAAGGTTTAGAAAGGTTAAATGACTTCCGAAGGTCACACATCTCAAAAGCATCTGACTGGGGGCTTGAACCTGGTCTGCCTGAAGTCAGACATGCTTATGACTTCCATCTCGTGCCAGGACACACCACGGAACTTTTCTGGGTGTCAGTTTCCCTCTCTACCCAATGGGGACAATTACTAGGTTAACATGAGACGAAAGTAGTGACAAAACTGAAAAGTCAAAGGTTATGTGCAAATGGAAGGTACTATGATGAATCAGGGAAATAGTGCTTTGCTGGATACAACTTAAAGTTTGTGTGTGTGTGTGTGTGTGTGTGTGTGTGTGTATAAGAGCCCTCATTCTGGGGGTATTTCACGAGAAGTGGAAAAAACACACCACTGCGTGGGTCTCCTGAATACATCCTCCCTTTGGCAGGTACACCTTGACCCCCCCTGGAGACAGCCCCTGTGCTCGGGTTGGCCACAGCTGTTCATATTTACCCCCAGTCGGTGATGCCAAGAGAGGGAAGGTCTTCATTGTTGGGGGAGCAGATCCAAATAGGAGCTTCTCGGATGTGCACACCATGGATCTGGGTAAGACCAGCAGTTGCGAGGCGGGTGCCCTGTGGCCAGAGAGCAGAGCTTGTGCTACTGGCCATGACCAGAGTATTTGTAAGAACACCAGTTCAGACCAGATAGCAGGGTTCTCCTCCCAAGAAAATGAACATCACTGAGAAGTCCCTAAGCTCTCAGCAGACCTCTGGAACACATGCACCCAACCAATACCTTCTTTTTGAGGGGGGTGGTTCACAGAGTCTGTTTAGAGCCCTGGACATCCAACCATTCCTTCATCAGATATTCCTCAGGGAGACATCGATGACCCCACCTCCTTTTCCATCCACGTATCTAATTAATCACCAAGTCCTAAGTGTTCTCTATCCTCTTCCATGTCTGTCCATTTTCCCTACTACTACTGCAGTCCAAGCATTATTACTTCTCCCCTAGATAGTCCAATAGCCTCTTCCTGTTGTCTTCCTGTTGTCTCCCTTCCTGTTGTCTTCCTCTGGTCTCTCTGCTTCCAGGTTTACCCATGTACAGTGTATTTTCTATACCTAGCTGGAGAGTATTGTCTAAAATACAAATCTGGGGCACCTGGGCGGCACAGTCATTGGGCGTCTGCCTTTGGCTCGGGGCGTGATCCCGGCGTTCTGGGATCGAGTCCCACATCGGGCTCCTCCACAGGGAGCCTGCTTCTTCCTCTCCCACTCCCCCTGCTTGTGTTCGCTGTCTCGCTGGCTGTCTATCTCTGACAAATAAATAAATAAATAAATAATCTTTAAAAAAAATAATAAAATACAAATCTGACCATGTCACTCCCACCGTTCAAGCCTTTCCCAACTCATTTCTTGGCTCTCCCAAACCCGCATTTCCTACACTGAGTATCCTTCTGTCCCTTGGACATGTCTGAATCTCTGGTCTCCCAGCCTTTGCACATACTGTTCTCTCTGCTTGGAAGGCTCTTCCCTTTCCTTTTTTTTTTTTTTTTTTTTAAACTTTTTTTTTTTAANTTTTTTAAGATTTTTATTTATTTATTCCACAGAGATAGAGACAACCAGTGAGAGAGGGAACACAAGCAGGGGAGTGAGAGAGGAAGAAGCAGGCTCATAGCAGAAGAGCCTGACGTGGCTCGATCCCATAACACCGGGATCACGCCCTGAGCCGAAGGCAGACGCTTAACCGCTGTGCCACCCAGGCGCCCCGGCTCTTCCCTTTCCTTATCACCTGGCTACTGTTCATATTTCAGATCTCAGATTAACTGTCATTCCCATCAGGAAGCTTTCCCTGATACTTCTGGACTGGTTTAGGCACCACCACTGGAAAGGAGAACCAGTCTGTTTTCCTTCTCTACTCGTACCTTTCCTCTCCACACTAGTCTCAATATTTCATTTCTGGCCCCCAAATGTCTGGGGATATTTCCCCACAGCAAGCAATTCTGAGTGTCCTACAGCTCAATTCAGTTATGACAAGATTCACCTGGATTTAGCATCCGATCCCATACGACTCTCCCACCCCTTCCCCACTCCAGACACTACCCGCAAGTTCAGCTTGCTGCCTGTGCTTCTGACATACCAACTATAAATCAGAGATTCCCATGATCCCCTCCTCGGGTTCCATTAATTTGCTAGAGTGGCTCACAGAACTGGGGAAAATAGTTTACTTACTAGCTTGCTGGTTTATTTTAAAAAGATATAACTGAGGAACAGCCAGAGGGAAGAGATGCATAGGGCAAGGTATGGGGGAAGGGCACGGAACTTCCGTACCTTCTAGGGGTGCACCGTCCTCCCAGCACCTCCATGTGTTTACCAACCTAGATGCTCTCTAAACCCCTTCTTGGTTTTTCTGGAGGCTTCTTTACACAGGCATAATTGATTAAATTAACGGCCATTGGTGATTGATTCAACCTCTACACCTCTACCTTTCCCAGAGGTGGGGGTGGGAGGCTGGGGCTGAAAGTCCCAAACTTCTAAATCATATGGCTGGTTCCCCTGGCAGCCGGCCCTCATCCTTAGGGCTTTCCAGAAGTCACCTCATAAACATAAACCCAGGTGTGGTTGACAGGGGCTTGTTACATAAGACACCTTTTCAAACTTATAATTTGGGAAATTGCAAGGGTTTTAAAAGCTCTGTGCCTGGAACGGACAAAGATCACACATATATTTCTTAATATAAATCACAATGTCACAACCCGCCCTCTATATTTCCATAGTATTCTGTACTTTCCCATTCTTATCCCCCTTCACAGCTCTTATCACATGTGATTGTTTCTTGTCTGTCTTCCCCACAAGAGTATAAACTCCTTGGAAACAAGGAATATAGTTACATTATTCATCATTGTATCCCCAGCCACTACCATAGTGCCTGGTACAGAGTAGGTGCTTTTTAATTAATTAACTTTTTTTTAGACAGCGCAAGTGAGTGCACCAACAAGGGGGGTAGAGGGGCAGAGAGAGAGAGAGATTCTTTAAGCAGGCTCCGTGCTCTGAACACAGAGCCCCATGGGGGGCCTGATCTGTCTCTGAGATCATGACCTGAGCTGAAATCAAGAGTTGGTCGCTTAAACGACTAAGGCACCCAGGCGCCCACAGAGTAGGTGCTTTTTAAGTATTTGGGTAGATAGATGGATGGATGAATGAATGAATGAATGAATGAAGAAGGAATGAATGGTGACTACTCTGTACTATACACAATGGGCAGAAGAAAACCAGTGGCCCACATACATGTTTTGTTAGGTCCATGCTACTTTGCCGTTATCGTTTTAATCTAAGTTGTTCGCCAACCAAATGTGTAAGGGTCTACATATAAAGATGGAAATGGTTTGGCTTCTCCTGATAATTTTGGGAGATCTGACGTCAGCAGGCCTGCATGTCTACATGGCAACAGTAGAGATGCCGCCTCTCAGTGGGGTTCTCATCCCCCAATTTGCCACGTTCCCTCCTACGTAGGCATTTGAATTTCTACACCCGGCGCTAGGAAATCAGAGGCAAATGAAATCTCTTCCAGCCCTCAAGAAACTCACTGTCTGGTTCACGTACATCTTTGGTGGGACCTAGTACTAGCTTTGTGACCCTGGCTAACCTGTCTAACTCCCCCCCACCCCCACCCCGGGCTTCAGTGTCCTGTAAAATGGGGATAATAACTTACTCCCCTTGGCGGTTGTGATCCTGTTTTAGCCAGAAATCATTTAGTTGCAGGTAACAGAGACTCTCATAAACTGGCAAAAAAATACAAATAAATAAAAAGGGAAGAATCCAAACATAGGAAATACAGCCTAGCCTCAGGAGAGAGCAGAAGCAGGAATTGGAAAGCCATCAAAATCCATCTACTTTCTCCCTCACTCTCTCTGGGGAGATCCACTTCTTTATGTAGATGTTTCTTTTTTCTCTTCTCCGTACTTTGACTTCAGCTGCTTCTCCACACATAATAGAAGAAATCCAGAAATCTGTTTGAATTCCGGCTTCTCCAGGGAGAGGATCTGATTGACCCGTTTTGGGTCAAGTGACTACCTTTGACCCGATCAGCTGAAGCCGGAAAGTCAAGGTGTTGTAGTACAAACAGGTTTTTGGGGTCTCTACCCCTGTGGTTGGGAGAACGGGGTGAGTTTCCCTAGAGGAGGGTTTCTGCACTAGGCAGACAGTCCCTGAAGGTCTATTATAGAACTTTAGAATTTGGCCATATTCCCTGCAAGTGACTGATAGTGGTTCACTTAGGCTTTCGACCCTTTTCTCCTCACTACCCTACTCCAAGTCTGTCAACCAACAGAAGCAGTTGGCAGGTCCAGGGCAGGGGCTGAGTGAAATGTCTTCTAGGAACTCACCGATGGGATTTGGCCGCCGCAGAGGGCCTCTTGCCCCGTTACGAGCATGCCAGTTTCGTTCCCTCTTGTGCACCTCATACCATCTGGGTGTTTGGAGGTGCTGACCAGTCAGGAAATCGAAATTGCCTACAAGTTCTGAATCCTGGTAAGTAGCCAAAGGTTATTTTTATTTACCTAAATAAAGAAAGAAATCCGGTTCCATTTCCCGGAGCAAAACTCATTTGGATTGTCCTGAATAATTCATTTAACTTTGCTGACCTCATAGAAAATAGGAATTTTTATTTTTTATGATTTTTTAAAGAGTTTATTTATTTATTTGAGAGAGAAAGTGAGAGAACATGAGCGGGGGAGAGGGCTAGAGAGAGAGAGGGAGAAGAAGGCTCCCTGCTGAGCAGGGAGCCCGATGCGGGGCTCATCCCAGGACCCTGAGACTATGACCTGAGCCGAAGGCAGACCCTTAACTGACTGAGCCACCCAGGCGCCCGAAAATAGGAATTTTAACTTCTAGCAGAATCTGAAAATAACAGAATTACATCCTCCAACCCCCACCCCCCCGCCTCATAACATGTACAACTATCCACTTCTTAAAAGCCAAAGCTGGAAGAAACTTCAGAGAACAGCTATGCCAAGTGGGTGACCCAGGTCCAGGCACACTCCAATGACTGAGTCAGTGACTAAGTCAGCCTAGAACCTGTCACCTAGGTCAGGGGGTCTCACATGGGGGCGATTGTGTCCCCCAGAGGACATTTGACCACATCTGGACACGTTTTTGGTGATCGAGCTTGGGTTGTGGGGGGTTGCTACTGGCGTGTAGTGGGCAGAGGCCAGAGATGCTGCTATCCGTCCTGTAATACACAGGACAGCCCCCCCATAATAGCACATTATCTAGTCTCAAATGCCAGTAGTGCCAAAGTTGAGAAACCCTGACCTGTTACGTTTCTTTTAGCCAAACAGTGCAAAGTTCCTGCCCAGTGTCGCTGGCAGTTTTATCAGAGATGAAGCAGTTTAGGAACATCTCTTCTGAGAGGATGTTCCTGAACCACCCATGGGAGGTGCACTTGTCTTTCTTTTTGTTAAAAATTGAAGTTGAAAATTTTTTGTTGTTTTCTCTTTATAAATATAATTCATTGTAAAATACTTGAAAAGCATAAAGTGGACAAAAGACATCCACGATCCTGTGACATTCAGGCTACTGATAACCTCTCTGTGTACTTCCTTTATTTTATTTCTCTGTATTTTTGTAAGCCTGAGTTCATGCTATTTCACCCCTACACTATTGTACCTTTTTCCTTTTAATTTCATAATTACTACAGAAATGGTTTCCTATTAACTTTGCTTTAACATCACTTTTAATGGCTGCATGTACTCCATTTTTGTGATAGTACCATAATTTAGTTTGTTTTCAGATTTTTGCCATTATAAATCACAAAGAGTGAACATCTTTGTTCAGAAGTCATTGACAATTATTTGCTTAGAATTCATGCCCAGAATTAAAAAGACCAAGTAAAACACTATGAACTTTAAGGCTTTTGATACATGCTACCCAATTGTTCTCCAGTGTTTTCCACCTGCTCCTCTCTCTGTATTTAATAGTGCATTTTCACTCCTGACTGGCACTGAATTTATCTTTTCTTTTATATATTATTTTATTTATTTATTTTTTATTGGGGCTTGAACTCACAACCCTGAGGTCAAGAATCGCATGTTCCACCAACTGAGCCAGCCAAGCACCCCTGAATTTATCTTTTTTTTTTTTAAGATTTATTTATTCATTTGACAGAGAGAGACAGCCAGCGAGAGAGGGAACACAAGCAGGTGGAGTGGGAGAGGAAGAAGCAGGCTCCCAGCGGAGGAGCCTGATGTGGGGCTCGATCCCAGGACTCTGGGATCACACCCTGAGCTGAAGGCAGATGCTTAACGACTGAGCCACCCAGGCGCCCCTGAATTTATCATTTTTAAACACTGCTAATTTGATAGGCTAAAAAACTTGTATCTAATTATTTAAACATGCATTTTGTTAACGATTAGCAACCTGGACATTTTTCATATGACAGTCAACTCTTGCCCAGTGCTCTCTGAGTAAGATGCTTGTTTGCAAGCATTCTGTCATGTTGGGATAGTCATAGTTCTTACCTTGTTAAGTTTGGCAAGGATTTTAGTTTATTCAATATCTGGCACACAGTTAACACTCGATAATTGTTGTTTTGGTTGATGTAGCTTTGGTTTGGCAGATGGAAATCAGTTCTGGATCCCTGGCCTTTTGATTTTCAATGGTGGCATCCATTTGAATAAAATACAGAGAATTTGGAAAGCCTCTGTCAGAGGGGTTGATTTTCTACCAGATCCCTTTTCTCCTAGAAAGTATAATTTGACACCATGCCCAAGAAATAGGAAAAATGTGAATTCTTAGCTATTTTGTTACTAAGGCCAGTCTGTCAAATGGCTTAGGACTCCTTTGTGGTTATTTTGAAAATCTTCTGATCCTAGAGGTTACGCACCTTCTAACTCCACCTAAGAGCCAAAAGCTCTCCAAGATCCATAGCTCTAGAGAGAATTACATTTTGCTTTGGATATAGGCTGAGACTTCTTTCGTCTCCAGGTTCATGTTTGAGTCCCATACGTATGCCAGATGCTTCCTGTAGCACTCTGTATGCTGGATGAAGACCTTTACAAAAGGCACAGAATTTCCTAGGCAAGAAATAATTCCTGGTGTGTTGTGGTGGTGCGAGTGTGGGAGTCTTGACAGATCTGAGTTCAAACCTCTGCTCTGCCTTGCACAAGTGCTGTGATCTGGCAGTGGTGGGGGTGGGGGGTGGGGAGGATTTAAATTTTCTGAGCTTCAGTTCCCTCGTCTGCAAAATGAGGATACTTTCCAAACACCTCCTGGAGTTGAGTGGGGACGACAGGCAGAATGCAAAGGACAATGATTCTGCACAAGGAAGGTGCTCAATTAATGCATCTGTTTCTATAAAACTCGTGCTCCATTCTAAAAAGAGAGAAGCTTCTTTGCACCTCCCCCAGGTGGTTAATTTTTATTCTCAAGTCAGAAGAGTGGAAAATACGTAGATCTTGGTGTTATCAAAATGGAATCTGAATCCCAACTCAGCCATTTATTAGCCATGTGGCTTTATTTTATTTTATATTTTATTTTTTTTTAAGATTTTATTTATTTATTTGACAGAGATAGAGACAGCTAGCGAGAGAGGGAACACAAGCAGGTGGAGTGGGAGAGGAAGAAGCAGGCTCACAGCGGAAGAGCCTGATGTGGGGCTCGATCCCACAACGCCGGGATCACGCCCTGAGCCGAAGGCAGACGCTCAACCGCTGTGCCACCCAGGCGCCCCTTGATTTTATTTTTTAAATACATCTCTACATCCAACGTGGGGCTCACATTCACAACCCCAAGATCAGGAGTTGCATACTCCACCGACTGAGGCAGCCAGGCGCCCCCAGCCACGTCACTTTAAACAAATGACTTCATCTGTCTCTGCTTCTATTCCCTTATCTGTAAAAATCTGAAACTAATATTTACTTAGCACATACTATTTAGAAGGAGCTATTATTATTACTACTGACACTGTGATTGCTTTGTCTATTTTCTTTTAATGGCCATGGCCACATATTCTGGGAAATTTGGCACATTTAGTTCTAGCCTCTAGTGGGAAGAATTTTAGCAGATGCTGGGCTCCCCTGAATGGGTCCAGGATAGTCCACAAAGGAGAAGAGTGTTCAGAGAGGATGTTTGAAGGAAGATCTTGAAAAATAAGTCGACCTCATTCTTAATCGTGTGTGTGACTTTTTCAATCTTGGGGATTTGACTCAATCTGAGAAAATTCTCAGGATCCCCTGCTACCCCTCCTTGACTTCGCTGGCACGAGAACCCTGCCTAGACCTCTGCTGTCCCCGTTGGGGTTGGGGGTGTGGTAGGTAACCCTGCCTAGCCTCAGAGTCAAGATCAGAGGTCCATCAGTCTGGATATTTTAGGTACCTGCCTTCTCTCTCTGGACCAGAAACCAGGACCTGGACCATGCCAGAGGTGACCAGCCCTCCACCATCCCCAAGAACATTCCACACATCCTCTGCAGCCATTGGAAACCAGCTGTATGTCTTTGGGGGCGGAGAGAGAGGCGCCCAGCCCGTGCAGGATGTGAAGCTGCATGTGTTTGACGCAAGTATGGACTGGCGGGCCCCTTAGGGCTGCCACTTACCAGGTCAGAGTCACCCAGGCCTACAGCTTACCTGATGTAGGAGGCAGAGGTTAGAAAATGACACTTTGTCTGAGTGTCTCACTTCTAGATGTTTTCGATGTGTCCCTGAGCTAATATCTTCCTCCCACAGCAGCACGTGCATTTAAAAAGGTATAAATGACCAATTTAAAATATTTAAACAGTGTAATTAATAAAAAGTGGAAGTTTCCCCCTTAGGCTTTCCTTCCCACTCCCCAAACAGAGGGAAACACTCTTAGCAGTTCCTGAGGTCTCCTTCCAGATTTGCCTATGCATTTATAAATCATACATATACGTGTAAGTGGATATTTATGAATTTTCTATGAATTTTGAGATGATATAGAAACTTTAAAACACATACATGGGATCTAATTATAAATACAGTTCTACAGCTTACTTTTGCTGGTGAGGGGTGAGGCTAAATCTCAGTAGTTGAAAGCAATCATTTTGCAGCTGCCTAACCTGGACTCAGGACCAGATCTGACACATACTTTCTGTATTACTTTTTTTTTTTTTAAAGATTTTATTTATTTATGTGACAGAGAGACAGCCAGCGAGAGAGGGAACACAGCAGGGGAGTGGGAGAGGAAGAAGCAGGCTCCCAGCGGAGGAGCCCGATGTGGGACTCGATCCCGGAACTCCGGGATCACGCCCTGAGCCGAAGGCAGATGCTTAACGACTGCGCCACCCAGGCGCCCCTTCTATATTAGTTTAGACCTGTTAATCTCACTAGGTCTTAGTTCGCTGATCTGTAAAATAGAGATAGTCATAGTGCCTACTAAAAAGAGCTGGAAAGATTAAATGAGATAATGTGGTACAGTGCATAGTACAGTGCCTGGCATATAGGGTGTACCTCAGGAATACGTTATGATCCCTTCGTTTAATCACACATCACGGATGTCTTCTAAGCCAGTACCAATTTCCTTGGAGAGCATATCCTGTGGCTATACCTTATTCATTCATTCATTTTCCTACTGATTGACTTTTTGCAGACAGTGTTAAGTGAACGTACACATTAATTTTTGTATGTGTTACAAACGTTTATGTGGAGTAGATGCTGAGGAGTGGAATTACTGGGTGAAAATGATAGAAACATTTATTTCTATTTATTTTTTTATAATAATTTTTTATTATGTTAGCCACCATACTTCGTTTTTGATGTAATGTTCCATGATTCATTATTTGCGCATAACACCCAGTGGATAGAAACATTTAGAATTTTGAGACCTCTTGCCAGATTTTTGTGTAAGGAGCATTTATTTGCATTTCTTCCTCTTACTAGTAGGCATTCATGAATAACAATTTACAAATAACATGGGCCAAAAATAGTTTTCATGTGTGTTTTTCACGAGCGATGCAGCCTTTCTTGGGAAGATGCAATAAGCAAAATTTCAAACTTACAACGTAAAATTGGAAGAATGAAAACACATCACAGTATGACTTTTCCCTTTCCTGAAAGAATGGGCTTTGCAAATCTTTTAAGGCAGTTTTAAAAATGTTAAATAATGTTGGTTTTGAAGACATGAAACTCTAAGTTAATGAGGGAAAAAAAGTATGTGTANGAATGAGGGGAAAAAAGTATGTGTGTATATATATGCGTACTCTATGTATACGTAAAATACTATCACTCCCAAATTATTAACATCTCAGTGTGTTTCCAATCTTTTTTTTTAAATAGCAGAGATGGGGCGCTGGGCTGGCTCAGTCAGCAGAGCATGGGACTCACTGGGGGTAGAGTTTACTTAATAAAAATAAATAAATAAAATTTAAAAAAATAGCGATAATTCTACATGTAATATTTGTAGCCTATGTTTTTCTCTTAAGCACTTCCCCTGTGATCACGAAGTCTTCAACATTTTTATTTGTTTGTTTTAAATAGGCTCCATTCCCACTGTAGGGCTTGAACGAACCCTGAGATTAAGACTCACGTGCTCTACTGACTAAGCCAGCCACGTGCCTCAATCTTCAACATTTTTAACAAATACATGGTATTCTATCTTGATTGTAGCAATAACAACCATTCACCCATTGGTGCACCGAAGCTCTTTTCAGTTGTCTATTACAAACAATGCTGTGATGAATGTGTTTGTGCATAAGCCTTTTTCAGATTATTTCAGATTGTATTCCTTCGAATAGTGGGGCTCCATGTACAACCTTCAGGCATGCCACAAACAGTAATTCTAACACAAGGGGCACCTGGGTGGCACAGCGGTTAAGCGTCTGCCTTCGGCTCAGGGCGTGATCCCGGAGTTATGGGATCGAGCCCCACGTCAGGCTCTTCTGCTGTGAGCCTGCTTCTTCCTCTCCCACTCCCTGCTTGTGTTCCCTCTCTCGCTGGCTGTCTCTATCTCTGTCGAATAAATAAATAAAATCTTTAAAAAAAAAAAGTAATTCTAACACAAACTCTCACGCACGGAGTACTTGCTCCAAGCCTATGCCTTATGTACATCTCATTTAATTCATACTTTAACCCTGAGAACTAGGTAGTATCTTTATCCCCATTTTACAGTTGTAAAAACTAGAGCTTAGGGAATTCACTGCTGCAAGGCCACAAAGTTATTCAGTGAAATGAGCAAGTTTTAACTCTACACCCTGTGTTCTAGCAGGCTCAGCTAACTTCAAAAGTAGTCTCCCCTCCGCCCCCGCCATGCTTCCAGCAAATCAATTAAAAATACTGTCTTGGAAAAGGAAGACTCTGAAGGCCCGTCACAGAAGAAACAGACTCATTCTTTTGAACTCTGTCCAGGTCTAAGCAAGGAATAGTTTCCTAATGCCCAGTAAAAGGGGCAGGCGTGTAAGGTAGTGAATTCTCCAGCCCTGGAAGTGTTCAGGCAGAGGCTGTATGGTCTGTAGAAGAAGGGAGGCCTGGACTGGGTTGGCAAGTTGGAGTGACTGACGCCAAGGTCACTTTCTGCTTTGAACATCTCTGCTTCCTGGGAAGTGAAGCTTCGGTCTGTTTCTCATATTCTTCCTAGCTTTTTCTTCTGATGTCAATGAATTTACTTTTCTAGACACCCTGACCTGGTCACAGCCAGAGACATTTGGAAAACCTCCATCCCCCCGGCATGGTCATGTGATGGTGGCAGCGGGGACACAGCTCTTCATCCATGGAGGCTTGGCAGGGGACAAGTTCTATGATGATCTCCATTGCATTAATATAAGTAAGTAGGGTAGAGGGCATGGGGGCTTGTCTGCTTAAAATTAAATAAAATATGCTTTGATAGAATATAGCTTTGCTCATAAGTATGGGTCACTTGGCCAGCCAGCAGAATCTTGGCTAGATTTCTGTCAAATGTGGCCTGAATAATAATAAATAATAATACCAATGAAAGCAATCCCGTTCTGAGTACTTGCTGTGGACCCAGCCTTTAATTATCTCTTCTGCTTTCAACAACCCTGTTCTTTCATTAAAATTCATTATGCTTTGTATTCCCTGACTGGATTCCCTGGCTGGCATTAACCATTAACCCTATGCCCATGAGGGGCATGGACAACTTCAAGTGTGTCTGGAGGTTGGTGACCAGAATTGCCGTGCTAAATGGTTAAAAACACCAGGAAGAGGGTGAGGCACCCTCAACTGGGGTTTTAATGCATATTTTAAAAAAGACAGTTCTACTCGCTTGTGCTGAGGAACTACTTCCTGGCTATTTCTCTTCCTTTTCTACCCCGGTAATTCTCTAAACCTAAAATCCAATAATATCATGCCTCATTTCAGTGCTTGTTTGTAAAGATGCAAATATCCTTGCAGAAGTAGGTCGGGAGCAGGTGCTTGAGGCAGCACATTACAGTGTAGAGAACAGGTTCTAGCATCAGACCTGAGTATCATTCCAGCTGTGCCTCCTGCTTGCTGTGAGATCTTGGACAAGTGTTTCCCTCTTTGATTCTGTTTCTTCACCAGTAAAAAGAGAGTCGGCAGAAGGAATAGCAGTTTCAGAGGACTGTTGTGAGCAAGCATAATCTTTAAAGTGCCTAGCCAGCACTCATGAAGTTGCTTTCTAAGGAACTGCTAGTATTTGAAACGTGCACACACAGATACGGAACTCAACTCCTTCTGGGCTCCAAAGTAGGAAGTGGTGACAGTCACCAAAGATAATATCCTATTATTCCATGTACTCTGAAGACCACTTCTATCAGAATCACCTGAGATGCTTGCTAAAACTATAGAGTACTGAGCTCCTCCTCCCTTCCAGGACACCCAAACAGAATTTGAAGTTCCCCCAAATAATTTCTGTGCACACTAAACCTTGCTGTGTTACCTCTGAGTGCTTAGTGAACGACCTTTAGTGATTGGTTTGCACACTGCAGGAGTCTGACAGGTAAGGTGGAATCTGTATTCTAGGTCATGTTGCACCCGCTTTCTTTCTCTTGGCAGGTGACATGCAGTGGCAGAAGCTAAGTCCCACTGGGGCAGCTCCCACAGGCTGTGCTGCCCACTCAGCTGTGGCTGTGGGAAAACACCTGTATATCTTTGGAGGGATGACTCCCACAGGAGCACTGAATACAATGTACCAATATCACATAGGTGAGCAGCTGTTCACTGTGGGTCTTTAAGACAAATGTGACCATTCTTTGAAAAGTATCACAGTACTTTGGCTTTTCCCTCCACATCTAAATCCAAAGGAATGAAAACAAACTTCTAGAGAATGACATCATGAAAGCAGTAACACTGCCATTAGTTGTGGTTTTTTTTTTTTTTTTTTAAGATTTATTTATTTTAGAGAGACAGACAGCATGAATGGGAGGGGCAGAGATAGAGGGAGAATCCCAAGCCAACTCCACACTGAGTCCAGAGCTGGACTTGGGCCTCGATCTCATAACCCTGAAAATAGGACCTGAGCCAAAACCAACACCTAACCAACTGTACCACCCATGCACCCCAGATTTTTTTTTTTCTTTTATTTCCTATTTCTGTTAGGGCTGATACAGCAATCGCTGAGCATTTCTGGAAATTTCTTAACACAGAGCCTTTGTATATTTGTCTTTTCTCTAACATAGAAAAGCAGCATTGGACTTTGCTTAAATTTGATACTTTTCTACCCCCTGGACGATTGGATCATTCCATGTGTGTCATTCCATGGCCGGTGATGTGTACTTCCGAGAAAGAAGATTCAAATTCTGTTACTCTGAACTGTGATACTGAGAAAGGGGATTCCACCGACAAAGGAGTGACCCAAGGTGGTGACTCACATGAGGAAAGTCAAACTGACACACTGCTCTGTTTTGTGTTCGGTGGGATGAATACAGAAGGGGAAATCTATAATGACTGTATTGTGACTGTAGTTGACTAATAAATTCCACATTTTTATTAAATGACAAACGTTCAGAAAAGTTCAATAAAACCTTAGCTGTTTTATAACTCCAAAATATTTTTTGCACTATGTATCCCTCTTGCTCTTACCTACTTTGGTAGGTGAAGAAATGGATAGCCCAAGTGCGAAAACCTCTATATACCAGCAGTACAACCTAAGTTAATGTGATTGCTTCAGAATATTGATCACAAAGGAGCACCTGGCTGGCTTAGTCAGTACAGCATGTGACACTTGATCTCAGGGTTGTAAATTCAAGCCCCACATTGGATGTAGAGATTACATAAAAATAAAATCTTAAAAAAAATTTGACCACAAAAATGTTGCAGAATTAGGTGTATAAATCAGGGAGTGGACATTTACAGGTTGAAGTCTATCTTTCTAGTGTTCAGTAGCTGCTGTCCATAAAGAGGTGCAGCCAGTTGGCATTTGGTACTGAGCCACTGGGGACAGGGATGAAGACTGGCCCTTGTCTTTCCCAACCACCTGATAACACCACAGCACACAGCACCGCAGGTCATTTTTAAGGTTTGTATCAAACTTGGCCTGAAGACCTTCGGTATTACACTCCAGGCTTGTCCAAATGCTTCTGGGGCACTGCAGCAGGGGTCTGGGCCTCAGAGTAAGATAATCATGCCGTCATGTTCCAGTTCTGCCAGTTAGCAAATTTACCTTTCAGCTGGTTGCCCACCTATAAAATATTTATCCTTAAGCAGTATTGGATTTCTTACTTGCCCAAAGAGCCTGCCCTTTATTGATCACACAAAATTACTCGTTTAGATACCCCTTTCCTCAGGGAGCCAATCCAAGTAATCTTGAACCTCTTTTGATACAAATGACTGCCTTTGATCCACAACTGTAGTAGGGCTTAAAGTAGTGTCAGGGTCACCATCCTAGACCCCACTCCAGACCACTAATAAGAAATTTCAGAGATGGTGATTCTGACATAGCAGAGGTTTTAAAATACACACTTATATCCTAAAATTATGAACTGAATCCACGTGTATAGTTAACATCAGTGATCCATCACTCATATCAAGTCTTGGAATTCTAGCAGCTACAAAGCATGAGTAATAAAAAGCCACCAGAAAATTTTAAAGATAAGGGGAAGTTGGAAATTTCAACTATGTTCAAGACAATTCCACCCTTGGGCACTGTAAAATGTCCCTTGCCTAGGTAAGAATGTTTACCTTTCCTGCCCCCCTTTTTAAGATTTTATTCATTTGACAGATTGAGAGAGAGAGCATGTGTTCTTGTGTGAGCACAAGCAGTGGGGAGGGGCAGAGGGAGAAGGAGCAGCAGACTCTGAACAGGGAGCCCAGGACCCCGGGATCACAACCTGAGCCAAAGGCAGATGCCCAACTGACTGAGCCACCCAGGAACCCCCCTTTTTAAGATTTATATCGCAAGGGGTGGGGGGGAAGGGGCAGAGGGACAGGGAGGGTTTCAAGCAGACTCTGTGCTGCACTTGGAGCCGACACAGGGCTCAAATCTCATGACCCTGAGATCACAACCTGACCAAAAACCAGCCAGGTGCCCCTCCCTCCCCATCCCTTTTTTTATAAAGATTGGAGGGGGGGGGAAGGGGAAGAAGCAGAGGGAGAGGGACAAGCCAACCCCACAACACGGGATCATGACCTGAGCAGAAATGGAGAGTCCCCCGCCCCTCTCTTTAGATTAACATCAGGCAAATTCCCTGAAAGTATTCGGTAAAAACCCCAACCCCCCTCCACACAAGTGAGAATCTAACCTTGAAGCAGCTGACTTAATTAGAAGCTTATCACAAAAATTAGACCAGTGTAAATAACAAACATTTATTGGTGTCACTTATGGTAGAAAAAGTTCCTACACCAGATGCACATGACCCAATTGTTAAATAGGACATTTCCAAGGTGAACACATGCCCTAATCCAGCTTTTTTACCCACTTTTTAAGATAGCCAATTCTTCCTTTCCCCCCCACCCCAAGACATGTGAGCAACTGCTAATGAAAAGCAGTAAACAGCCACTTGGGCTATAGCATTTTCAACTCCACTCCAAGGTGAAGATTCCAATTACATTCGAGACTTAAGTTCTTTCAATTTTCTCCTAACGAAAGTTCCTGAGTCCAGTATTTACAATATTACAGCACTAGCAGAGCAATGTCTACAACTCATCTTTGTCTGCTGGTTCCTCATCACCAGTTGGGGGAGGGCCTGCACTTCCATAGAGTTTGCTGATAATTGGCTGAACAATTTCTTCTAGTTCTTTCTTTTTAGCTTTGAAATCTTCAATGTCAGCATCTTGATGACTTTCTAGCCATTCAATCTTTTCCTCTACAGCTTTTTCCATGGTCTCCTTATCCTCAGAGGAGAGTTTACCTCCCAGCTTTTCTTTATCTCCAATCTGATTCTTTAGAGAATAGGCATAGCTTTCCAATTCATTTCTAGTATCAATGCGCTCCTTGAGCTTTTTGTCTTCCTCGGCAAACTTCTCAGCATCATTAACCATCCTTTCAATTTCTTCAGGTGTCAGGCGATTTTGGTCATTCGTAATTGTAATCTTATTTTTGTTGCCTGTACCTTTGTCTTCAGCTGTCACTCGAAGAATGCCATTCACATCTATCTCAAAGGTGACTTCAATCTGTGGGACCCCACGGGGAGCAGGAGGAATTCCAGTCAGATCAAAAGTTCCCAGAAGGTGATTGTCTTTTGTCAGGGGTCGTTCACCTAGAAGTTAGACAAAAAAACTTATTAGTTGTTACTGGCAAACATTTATGGATTCTTACACTTCAGTCCACTGGAGCCTACAGTGGCAAGGGCATGCTTATCTAGCTAGAAGTGGGTCAGTATTGATCTATAAGGAGTAGCAAATGAGACTGTGTTAAGTTACTACTAACTTTTAATTGAATTTCATCTACAGCATTATGAACTCTTTTCTAGGAGCCAGGTTAGAAGTTATTTTTAAAAGCAAAGAGTGCCAGACAGCTAGATAAGAGCTAGATTTGGGGGCTGACTCTACTAGATTTGGGGGCTGACTCTACCAAACTCAACACTAGTCATATTAGGGACACCGTCTGAAAATAGTAGGTATTTCTTTCCCTTCTCATTTCAATAGAATATATTAAGAAGTCATGCTTCTCAAAAACATACTATGTCATTCACAAACGTAGTGTATTACCTTCATAGACCTTGATTGTAACAGTTGGTTGGTTATCAGAAGCTGTAGAAAAGATCTGAGACTTCTTTGTGGGCACCACAGTGTTCCTTGGAATCAGTTTGGTCATGACACCTCCCACAGTTTCAATACCAAGTGTAAGGGGACATACATCAAGCAGTACCAGATCACCTGCAAAGGTAAGTTAACCAAGGTTAAATTCTAATTCAAGAGTCACAGGAGCACTACCAAGCAGTCTCCCCCTGAACTGTATCTTTTCCATCTTGCCATTTAATGTGAGGTTCTGTGCAAAACCATTTCGGAAGGAATGAATTAAATGTAGCTGCTAATGATCTTGAAACTAAGCCAGGTCTTATCCTCACTTTACCCTTTACTAGCCGTGTGACCTTGTTGCTCATGTTCTATTGCCTTCTAAAGCAACAGATAATTATACTCTTCCTATCAAGCTACTGAAGTACTGTGGAAGACGCTAGGACAGTGACGTACCTGTATCCTGATCACCAGAGAGTACACCAGCCTGGACAGCAGCACCGTATGCTACAGCCTCATCGGGGTTGATGCCACGGGATGGCTCCTTGCCATTGAAGAACTCTTTAACCAGTTGTTGAATCTTCGGGATTCGAGTAGAGCCACCAACAAGAACAATTTCATCAATATCAGACTTCTTTAAGTCAGAATCCTCCAGCACCTTCTGAACAGGCTTCATGGTAGAACGGAACAGATCCTAGAACAGGAAACACAATTCCTGCGATGATACCTGTTATACCTAGATATTGTCTACATATCTAAATGCAGCAGTCCAAACACAAAGTCTAACTAGATCTCATTAGCAAAGCAAAAAAAAAAAAAAAACAAGGAACATACCATATTTAGTTCTTCAAATTTGGCCCGAGTCAGAGTCTCAGAGAAGTCTTCTCCTTCATAGAAAGACTCAATTTCAATTCTTGCCTGATGTTGAGAAGACAGGGCCCGTTTGGCCTTTTCTACCTCCCGCCGGAGTTTCTGCACAGCTCTGTTGTCTTTCCTAACATCTTTGCCAGTCTTCTTTTTGTAGAGTTTGATGAAGTGTTCCATGACACGTTGGTCAAAGTCTTCTCCACCCAGATGAGTATCTCCATTAGTAGCCACGACTTCGAAGACACCATTGTCAATGGTGAGAAGAGACACGTCAAAGGTTCCACCACCCAAGTCAAACACCAGGATATTCTTCTCCCCTTCCCTCTTATCCAAGCCATAAGCAATAGCAGCTGCTGTACTGTTAAGAGAATGAGAAGAAAAAAAAAAAAAAAAAGCTTACTAAGTTTACATTCCCCCTATTTGGCAAATATGCCATACTTTTGAATTCAACACTTACGGTTCATTAATGATCCTCATAACGTTCAATCCAGCAATAGTTCCTGCATCTTTGGTTGCCTGGCGTTGGGCATCATTGAAATAGGCTGGTACAGTAACAACTGCATGGGTAACCTGAAAAGATAACAGAAGGTAACTAAGTGTATTTTATCACACGGTTTAACTCTTATATAAATTGCACTCAAACCATCACTTTAGTTTCTAAGACAATTTGTTTGTTAGATGGGTATATGATATGTAATTTTATACCCATGGATTTGCAAGCATGAAGTGGTAACACATGAAAAGTCCCTAGTATTTTCTGGCCCACAGTAAAACATGCAAGTAATTAAAATTGATATACATGGATGTCATTCATATTCAAATTATCAAAACAATGAAAGCATCTACACAACACAATAAATTAAGAATAGGAAAAATAAAATTACTTAACATTGTTCTAAAAATATTTACCTTCTTTCCTAAGTAAGCCTCTGCAGTTTCCTTCATTTTAGTGAGAACCATGGCAGAAATTTCTTCAGGGGCAAATGTCTTTGTTTGCCCACCTCCAATATCAACTTGAATGTATGGTTTAGTTTTCTTCTCAACAACCTATTTTAAACAATTATTATTATTTTCAGACACAGAAGAACATTTAAAATTTTAAAAGAGGACTGTCTGAGTCCCACTTCCTCCCCCATAGTTTGGTTTACTGTGGTCGCTTGTAACTGAATATTGACTAGAAATGTTTAAGGAGTATGGGTGCCTTACAAAGACAAGCCTCTTCAGTTTTAATCAGACTCTTAATCCTAAACGATGTAGACAGAATAGTTGTCTGTGAAATGTCTTTGTTTGCCAGGCTTACTTTAAGTTTTGTAACATTACCAAGATTACTCAATAAAAGTTATTACAGATACACCATGTTTGTATCCTTTTTGTTGTCTCAACAATTTTTCAGTAAGGTCTTAAATACTCCAACCACCACCACCCACCTCTACCGGGTGAGGAAAACCCCACCGAACCTTGAAAGGCAGGAACTTGATGTCCTGCTGCACAGACGGGTCGTTCCACGTGCGGCCGATGAGCCGCTTGGCATCGAAGACGGTGTTCTCAGGGTTGGAGGTGAGCTGGTTCTTGGCTGCATCGCCGATCAAACGCTCCCCTTCAGGAGTGAAGGCCACATAAGACGGCGTGATGCGGTTGCCCTGATCGTTGGCGATGATCTCCACGCGGCCGTTCTTGAACACCCCCACGCTGGCGGAAAAATCACCAAGAACGCAAAGAATCAGCATCGCGATTCTCACGGCAGCGCAGGAGGCCACGCCCCATTCCCCCCTTTCCACAAACCCCACTTACCAGGAGTAGGTGGTCCCCAAGTCGATGCCGACCACCGTGCCCACGTCCTCCTTCTTGTCCTCCTCCTCGGCCCGCGCCGCGCCGAGGAGCAGCAGCACCGCAGCCACCAGGGACAGCTTCATCTCGGCGGCGCCGTAGGCCAGTTGGTCAGCAGGCAGGCGGGACGTCACAGGCAATCCAGCCACAGGCCGCAGCACCCGAGCGCACCGAGATTACTGATCTGAAGGCACACGGCCCGGGGTCAGGAGCAGCAGATAAGGCGAAAAGCAGGTCCGGGAAGAGGCCTCGGCGCTTACCCCTCAGACTCACAAAAATCCCCCAAGTCGACGAGTCTGTGATGTCTCGGCCAGCGTCTACCGCGCTGTCGCCGAGGCCGCTTATATACCCTCCCCCCAGCCCCGTCGTGGAGGCCACCGATTGGCGCAGGCCCTGCTCGTTGGAGGCCTCTGATTAGTCCAGGCCACCAAGCTGGCCGTCGCCGATTCGAAGCGGCCTCCTCCGCAACCAACGTCACTGCTACGCCCCCTCGGAGGACTCACTGGCTGTTGGCCGCACCCGACAGCTACCAATGGGAGGCAACATCCGCCCGAGGCGCAGGCCCCATTGGTTCAGCAGCTGCCTGTCCCTCGTGCGACCTCTCACCCGGAGGCCGTTTCCGCCGGTAACGGCAGAAGTCCCGCCTTCTACGCTGGGCCCTGAGGGGCCGGTGCCAGTGCCAGTGTGGAGTGCGTGATTCCCTCGAGGAGGTGTAATTTGGGTCCTTTGCTTCTTTTTCTCTGTTGTCCGCTTGTCCCTCCTCCGTCCTTCGTCTCGAAGCGGGAAGCAGCTCTTCCTCCTCTCAGCTTCCAATCCATCTCAGGCAGGCAGGTCTCAGCGTAGATGCTGTGATCGCCTCAGAACAAATTTCTTTGCCCTTTATAGCCGCTACGGTTCTGGGGTGTCCGAGCCTCAAGGCTTTTTGTTCGGCCCGCAGCCCTCGAGCGGGGGCCTGACCGGAGCACCGCCCGGCAGCGGATCGTGGCTCTAGCCATTCTGTCGGCCCTGCTCGCTCTAGCCAGCTATCTTTGTCTATACCAGGTTTCTCCACATTGCCCTACCCACGGTAAGTCACAGGCCGGGCCAAAGTAACTGCCTCCTCGCCCTGAGTCCCCACCCCAGTGTGACAGCCCTCTCCTGAAGAGCTTTCTAATGCCATCACTCCCACCTTGGGATGTATCATTTTTCTAGCTAGCCGCCCCTTCCCTTCTCCTGCGCTCATCTTTTTTTTTTCTTTGTGGCCCTGAGTTACCATTTGCAAGGCCTTCCTCGTCCTTTATTCTTGATACCCTTCTAACTTCACTCTTCCTGGAAAAGGTCAGATTGTGCTTAAACGCATCTGATAGACGAAGACGTCTTGATATTGGCTTTCCTCATACTTGTATAACAACCTGTAGCAAAAAATAATAGAGGCTACTATTTACTTTAGACTTACTATGTGCCAAGCATTGTTCTGTTTCCTATGTCATTCGGTCCTTACAGTTTAATACTTGGCATTTCCCATTTTCCAGATGAGAAAATTGGGACTGAAATATTAAATAACTAGTTTAAAGTCATAGAGCTAGTGAGTGATGGAGTTAGAATTGATATCGAAGTCAGCTTGGCCCATAGCCAATGCTCTTAGTTTTTTTTTAATTACTTAATTCATTCAGCAAATCTTTTTGGAGGACCTGCTATGGAAAGACCAAAGGTCTGATACAAAACATTTTAAGATACTTACCAAAAAATGCATGGGACATTATCATAGGAACTGAAGACTCCAGTGTTTTTCCACTAAATGTATTCTTGAGATTCGACACCATGTCCAAATAGCACTGAAACATCTTACACACAGTTTACTAAGATGCTCAGCCTAGGAGTCAGTACTCAAGAATTTTCCTTTCTCCTTCAGTGCTTCTCAAAGGTTATGCTGGTGACTCAGAATTGACTATAGAAGTTGCATCACCCATCTTGCAACAGGGCTTGTAACACTGCTGTAACACTGACCCTCTATAGGTTGCATCAGTCCGTTACTTAGATAGAAATCACCATCCAGCCACTTTACAGCTTCATATCATTTCAAACAAACTTTGTATATATCATCCATTTCCCATAAAAGCAAAGCAATCAGTTTCAGCCTTGTCCTTGATTTGATGGAGTAATCTTTTGCAACTCTCTTTTTCCTAAGATTTAGATAAGTGATATCTGGCTAACTTCCAAAGGGAATGAGTATATTGGTGCTTGTAGTATCTTTTTAAAACCAAGTGTATTAGGTATATGTTATTGTATAATCCAAAGTGCGATCTTTTATGGGTTGAATAGAAAAGTGCATCAATGAATCTAGTTTCCTGAATGTTAAATGCCAATAATAGTATTGGTGCCAAATTATCACTATTTAAGAGCTAGCCACTACGCTAAATACTTTATGTGCATTATGTCCTTTAATTCTTATGAAAGCATTTTTTTTTAACCCTTATTTTAGAGCTAAGGAATCTGAAGCCCCAAGAGGTGAAGAAACTTGCCCTGGAGATTACAGAGCTGAGAAGACAGGGAGCCAGGATTTGAGCCTTGGCAATTTGATTAATTTCTGTAGTCTAGATTATCATCCTGAGCTTTGGGTTTTTGATTTATATCTTGTTTAGGGTATAGAGTAGTTATATAGTTTGCAAATATTTTGATAATGAGTGATAGACAAATGTAGATTTTTATCCAGTAATTTAAAGCAGCTCGTTTCACTTGTGCTCCTAGGGGTAAGGAAATAGATTTCTATTTCCCATCTGATCTCAGCTAAGCAGAGTTAGGACTGGTTAGGATCCGATGTCATTTAGTTTCTAAATCTTCCTTTCTGAAAGGGAAATACAGGCATAGAACAGGAAAGAAAAGGAAAAGACTTATGTAATTGACAAATTGAATGTTTAGACCCTGATAATTGAGAATTTCCACATCCTTTGTTGGGGAGAATATTCAACTAAGAGATTAGGCACATGACCTTGGGGAAAAACCTACCAGAGCCTCAGCTTTTTCATCTATTGAACGTCAGGGATTTCTGTCCTGTTGGTTTTAGTGGCTTGTTTCAAGGATCAGATAAGATACTGTATATTAAAGTGTTTGGGAAGTTGTAGGATAATAGGAATGCTATTAATCATGTGAATATACTATGGGAAGAAATTTTAGAAGCTCTTCAAGAAAACCATCTCTTGAGAGTCAAAAGTTCCAAGATTTCTTTCAATGGAAAGTAATGTTTGGTGATTATGTTGAATTTGACAGACTTTTGGAAATATTTTTTTAAATGTTCTAATTATTCTCATATTGGCTACATAGATGCCTTTTTTATTAAAAGACTGGGCCCTTAGACCCTTGACTTTCCCTTTTCTTAGAGCATTTACTTCAAGAAAACTAATTGTAGGGGTGCCTGGCTGGCTCAGTCGGTGGAGCATGTGGCTCTTGATCTTGGGGTTGTAAGTTTGAATTCCACGTTGGGTGTAGAGATTACTTTAAAAAATAAAGTCTTTAAAAATAAAAGAAAAGAGGGACTGGGCCTTAACCTTTATTCAACAACTCAAGAGTAAAACAGAAGTATCCCC
The DNA here is from genome assembly GCF_002007445.2 of Ailuropoda melanoleuca. Taxonomy (NCBI): domain Eukaryota; kingdom Metazoa; phylum Chordata; class Mammalia; order Carnivora; family Ursidae; genus Ailuropoda; species Ailuropoda melanoleuca. Next base: position 50,877,940 of record NC_048224.1, read on the forward strand.
TGACACCTGAGCCAGGAACAATACTAGGTATAACTCATGTAGCCTTTTTTTGTGTGTGCTTTTGAAAGTGCAATGTGCTAGGCAATCAGTTTTCTTTGTCTTGACTCTTTTTTTGTCCTTTTTTTTTTTTTTAAAGATTTTATTTATTTATTTGACAGAGAGCAAGCACAAGCAGGGGGAGCTGCAGAGAGGGGGAGAAGCAGGCTCCCCAATGAGCAGAGAGCCCAACTTGGGCTCGATCCCGGGACACTGGGATCATGACCCAAGCTGAAGGCAGACGCTTAACCGACCGAGCCACCGAGGCGCCCCTGTATTTGATTAATTGAAAAGCATTTTAGTTTTATACAGAAAATGTTTTAATTTTTCTTCTGTTTTAAAGTTTCCATTGAAGTAAAATAAGCTACTAAATATAAAGAGCTACCTCTATAGAATTTGAGTGATAATATGTATCCTAAATTTCTAAATTTTTAAAATAGGATATATAGGGGCACTTGCCTGGCTCAATCAGAGGAGTGTTCAAGCCCAACATTAGGTGTAGAGATTACATAAATAAATAAATACATACATACTTAAAAATATATTAAAATAGGAAATAAATGTACATGGTATAAAATTCAAAGGGTACAATGTATAACATGCAATGAAAATAAGTCTGCTTGCCACCCTTTCCCCAGCCTTATTCCTCTACACTGGTAAAGGTAACCACTGTCACCACTTTCTTGTGTAGCCTAGAGAGGTTTTATTCATATTCATATGCAGTGTGTGTGTATCCCTATTTTAAAACTAGTGATGGAGCATGCTACATACATGGTTCTTCTTCCATCCAGTTAGCTATATTTCTTGGAGATTGTCACAAATCCACTGCCTCTTTTCTTTTTTAAATGGCAATAGTAGCTACCCTCAATTGAGTATTTACTATGTGCTGGATATTTTACATATCTTAAACCTTTTTATTATAAATTGCAATATGAATACAGAAAAGTACATAAAATGCAAGTGTACAGTTTAATGAATAATTATAAATCCCTAGGTATTCAATATCGAAATCAAGAAAAAGAATGTTGTCAGCATCAAGAAGTCCTCACTTTTTCACCCCAGCTTAATTCCCTCTTCCATAAAAAAATTAACTTTTCTTTATTGTACAGTCTTTAGAATTTTACCATTTAGCTTCTGTCTTAAATACTATAGCTTGATATCCAGTAGAACATGTCTTTTCCACCTTCAGAGTGTCTTCTGGTATTCTTGGTACTTGTATTTCCAAAAATTTTAGAATTAGCTTGTCAAGTTGGCAAAGCAAACCTATTATATATTGTTAAGTAAGAAAAGTAAGTTATTTAACAGTATAATAATACTATACCATTATTTTTAAATATACCTCAGTCTTAAGTCTCAATTTCTTAATTGAGAAATTGAGAAGTTTCTCAATTTTTCAAGTCTTAAGCCTCAATTTCTGTATTTTAGGATTTTTTAAAAATTGCATGAATTTACTATTTAATATTTATCAGGAATGAACAATTTTCTGTTTTGAAATGATAAATTGTGTTACTTCAAGATGATGAAACATTATGTAGCTATTAAAATTGTTGATATCTATGTTTTTCGAAGAGTAAATTGTAAGTATGTTACTTTTTTGTCTACATTTTCTTGTTATTTAAAAAAAAATCCCTGTTTATCTATCAGGAACTTACTGAGCTTGAAAAACCTTTAAGAACTTAAAACTAAAAGTAATACAGAAGAGAACTGCCCTCAGTCCACGCACCAGCCAGCTCCATTATGGCAACCCGAAGCCCCAGCATTGTGATTAGTGATGATGAACCAGGTTATGACCTAGATTTATTTTGTATACCTAATCATTATGCTCAGGATTTGGAAAAGGTGTTTATTCCTCATGGATTAATTATGGACAGGACGGAACGGCTTGCACGAGATGTGATGAAGGAGATGGGAAGCCATCACATCGTAGCCCTCTGTGTGCTCAAGGGGGGTTATAAATTCTTTGCTGACCTGCTGGATTACATTAAAGCACTGAACAGAAATAGTGATAGATCCATTCCTATGACTGTAGACTTCATTAGACTGAAAAGCTACTGTAATGACCAGTCAACAAGGGACATAAAAGTAATTGGTGGAGATGATCTCTCAACTTTAACTGGAAAGAATGTCTTGATTGTTGAAGATATAATTGAAACAGGCAAAACAATGCAAACCTTGCTTTCCTTGGTCCAGCAGTATAATCCAAAGATCGTCAAGGTTGCAAGTTTGCTGGTGAAAAGGACTCCTCGAAGTATTGGATATAGACCAGACTTCGTTGGATTTGAAATTCCAGACAAATTTGTTGTAGGATATGCCCTTGACTATAATGAGTATTTCAGGGATTTGAATCATGTTTGTGTCATTAGTGAAACTGGAAAAGCAAAATACAAAGCCCAAGATGAGAGTTCAAGTTGAGTTTGGAAACATCTAGAGTCCCATTGAAATCACTTGTAAAATGATCAAAGGTTCTAGTTGTGTGGCCAGCCGCTTTGCGGGGCTTCTTGCATTATCTTCTAAGAATTTTATCTGTTTGGTATGTTTGTTAGAAATGTCATTTGCTGCGTTCCGAAAGTCTTCATTTGCACTATAAGCCTATAGACCATCAGTTCCCTTTGGGTGGATTGTTGTTTGACTTGTGAATGAAAAATCTCTTAAACCACACCACTGTTGAATGAAAATATTGAAATTGTATCTGTAGGAAACATTTAAAGAGAAGATATATTCATTTTTAATTGGCATTTTAATTTTTATATATTCAGGAAAAAACAAGTGATTGAATATTGTTAATTATGCCACTGTGTTTAGAAAAGTAAGAAGCAGTCAGTTTTTGTATCAATGACACTATTTAAGAGGTATTGTTTTGTTGGATAAACCATGTGTCCTTGAATTGTTTTAGTGTTTCAGTAGTATTAACTGTATTTTCCTGCTTATTCAGATTATTTCTGGTGAATCTTTGTCAACAGTTTAAGTACAAATCAATAAATTCCAAAATACTTAAAAAAATAAAAGTAATATGAGAGAACAAAAAAGGTCAGTGAAAGATGTTTAAGATATAATTACATTGGGGCACCTGGGTGCCTTCATCGGTTAAGGGTCGGCCTTCAGCTCAGGTCATGATCACAGGGTCCTGGGATAGAGCCCCACCTCAGGCTCTCCACTCAGCGGCGAGTCTCCTCCTCCCTCTGTGACCTCTCTTGCTTTTACTCTCTCTCTAATGAGTAAATAACATTTAAAAAAAGATAAAATTACATTAAAGCTATTTCATATGTTATAGGTTAAATCAAATACAGGTAATGTACCAAAGTTTTATGTTGCATTAACATGACAGTTCCCATCTGTCTGGACATCTCTGATACTGATAGAAAGATAAGGTGTCTTTTTGCTCTGCTCTGTTTTAAGTAGGCTCCACACCCAGTGTGGAACCTTGAGTGTGGAGCCTAACGCAAGGCTTGAACTCATGACCCTGAGATCAAGACCTGAGCTGAGATCAAGAGTCAGACACTTAACCAACTGAACCACCAAGCCACCCTGGAAGGATAAAGTTTATAGTAGATTTCACTGTGCTGCAGTTCAAGTTGCATAATTTATGTCTCTGTTTTATAGGCGTCTTTTCCCTCATTTTCAGTATTCTCAAGTTTCAGGCTTTTATCTGTTGCCCGTACCCTAGCCAAGAATTAAAAATTCTTTGGCAAATGTTACAAAACCAGGCAAGAATCCCCAGGCAAGTGAGGGGCCCTAAATCATAAGCTCCACCAGCTTCATAGTAAATCCACCTCTGAGTACTGCTACTATTTCTGAGCCTGCCATTGGGGGCCAGTGTAGGACAACCAACGGCCCAAAACATGGAGTAAGTTTATGTAGTCTTGTCCTTTACTTGTAACTGGGCTGTTCCAAAGGGCAAAAAACATTTTATAGAGAAATACTATCTGCTACTTGTGTAGAACAGCTTCCATGCATGTCTTTCTGGATTTCGTGGTTTTTTTTTTTTTTTTTACAGATTGCCAGAGCTTTAAAAAAATTTTCCCTTAAAAATTTTTTAAAACTATGTTAACTATGTTAAAAAATAACAGTTAATTCACATGTATTTTTTGTGACTCAGAATATACAGTCAACCTAAATGTCCATCAATAAGGGATGCTAAATCAACTGTGGAGGTGATACTATGGAAATACTGTGCAAAGTTTTAAAACTGAGGTAGATTTTTATGTATTGATACGGAGTGAAGCTCAGGATTTATTTTTAAATGAAGAGAACGGTATGTACAATGTGATCCTATTTGTGTAACCCCCTCCCCCTCCCCACCAATCTAGACAGATACCAACAGATACTAGATTGTGGCTCCCTCTGGGTGGAATTGGAGGGGAGTCGAAAGGATTTTTTTTTTACTTATTTGTATTGTATACATCCTTTAAGGCCAAGAATGAATTTCTGTATTACTTGTTTGATTGAAAATGAATTTTAGAAAAGAAATGTAGTGAATGTAATGGTTCAGTTAGCTTTTAGCATTGAAATTTTTCAAAAAGGTTTTTATTTATTTTGAGAGAGAGAGCATGATCGGGGGGAGGGGCAGAGGGAGAAGAAGACCCCACTGAGCAGGAAGCCTGATCCCAGGACCCTAAGACCATGACCTGAGCCGAAAGCAGACTCCCAGCTGACTGAGTCACCCAGGTGCCCCAGAAATTTTTTTTTTTAAATTGAGTTTGCCACTGTGCTCTGATTCTGCAGCAGAGTAGTCTAATGGAGAGTATGGATTTAGGAATCTGAAGAACTGAGCTCTATTCAAGATCCAGTATGAATTCCGTAACTATGGATGTGTAACTTCATATCCTTGTATATCAGGGAAGACTGAGTGGTATAGTGGGAAGAAACGAGCTTTAGCCAGTTTACTGTTTATTTGTCCCATTCATTTAAAAAAAGTGGAACAAAAATATGTATTACATCCTAGGTAGTATGCCAGGTTCCAGAGGCACAGTGGTAAATAAGATGGGGTTCTCTGCCCTCGGGAAGTACAATTTATTGATTTTGATCATCTGTTCACCTCTTGAGTCCACTTCTCCATGTGTAAAAGGTGTTGAGAACACTACCTACTACATATTCCACAAGAATTACTGTTGTAGGGGCACCTGGGTGGCTCAGTCCATTGAGCGTCTGCCTTCGGCTCAGGTCATGATCCCAGGGTACTGGGATGGAGCCCCGCATCGGGCTCCCTGCTCAGCCGGGAGTTTGCTTCTTTCTTTCCCTTGGCTCCTTGCCCCTGCTCATGCTCTCTCTCTCTCTCCAATAAATAAATAAAATCTTTTTTTTTTTAACAAAAATTACTCTTTTAGTGATCCATTGTTTTAACGTGGGAGTTGTGTTCCTGGGGTGTGCTGGGTGGGAAAAAAATTGAAAACTGCCTATTTAGTTCAAGCTCTTGGTTTATAAATGGCAGAGTAAGGCTCAAAACAATTGACCATTCCAGTGCTCTTTCCACAACCCTCAAGAACTTTTTGCAATTTTGGGGGTCCTTTCCTTCCTCTCCCCCATGGCATGTGTGCTCCAGCCCATCTAGAGTACTCAGTGTTAAGTGAAAGTGAACCTTGAATGTGTTCTTTTACACATTCATTTTGCTCAGGCTGAGTTCTTCCTTAGCAATCCTCATATGCCATCTTCCTTCCTGAAATCCAGCCATCCAGTAACCCCCAAGTATCATCTCCTTACAGTCATGGCCCCTCAACTTGATGAAACCTTTCTCAGGGATTCTCATAGAGCTTTATACCTTAGGTTATTATTATGATCCTTAATCTGTGTGAGTTACCCTCTCATCCTAGATTGTAAACTGTATCCTGTTGCTTTTTGCATTCCCTTGGTCCTTTGGGCAATGCTTTAAAACAGCTGATACATAGTCTTTGATTGAACTGAATTCTTGAATCAGTTGAATGGCAATATGATAGCGATAATATCTGACCAGCTAACTATAGAATGCGATCATGGTAATAAAATGAAGCAATAAATAGGAAGCAAATTTTGACAATTTTTAAGAGTACGACATCAAGGAGAATGACTAAATAGAAAGCAATTTGGGAGCTGATTTACATTTGAAATAGTTGGAAAACAGTATTACTTTTTTTTTTTTGGCCTGGAGACTCCCAGTGTTGGAGGATATAATCGTTGTTTTCAATGTTTTGAAAGGCTGTCAAATGGAAAACATTCCATATTGCTCCAGGCATCAGAACTAGCACTGGAAGGAAGTAAAAGGGAAGCCCATTTCACCGAAGGCAGAACTTCTAAAGCTGTGCAACAGGGGAGCGGGCTATCTCACTTAAGATAGTGAGCTCCCTGAAATTTGAACTGTGGAAATAGAAGTTGGAAGAGGAGGGCACCTGGGTGGCTCAGATAGTTAAGCCTCTGTCTTCGCTGGGGTCGTGATCTCCGGTCCTGGGATGGAGCCCCATATCGGACTCCTGGCTAAGCGGGGAGTCTGTTTCTCCCTCTGCCTTTCCCCCCTGCTCCTGCTCTCCTTCTCTCTCTGAGACGAATAGATAAAATCTTAAAAAAAAAAAAAAAAAAAAGTTGGAAGACCGTCTGGCTGGAATTTCTGCCTGGGCGGGAGTTGGACTAGTGATCTTTAAGATGTCTTCCAGTTCTAAGGTTTCTATGACTGTTCAGCTCCGTTGACTTGACATTTGAATATACCTGAGTTATTTTTGTAAAATAAAATTTTATCAGATAAATCAGTCAACTTAAAAAACTGTATAGTCAAATTTACAGTAAGTAAAAGGATAAAACGAGGACTGGGAAATCAGGTTTAAAACTGAAAACCCCAGATACCGCTGAAGGCAACTTGGGAAACTTTTAACAGAAAGGGAGAAGAGGTGTGTGTGTGTGAGACGAATGATGTGCCCTGGGCAAGCGACACTTGTTACCGAAGATGTAAATGCTCTAAATTCTTTTACTTTACACGTACTTGCACAGGCGGGTTTTTCCACACCCAGCAGCACCCTACGCGGAAGCAAGGTCGCGCGTCTGATGTGGAACAATTTTTCGGAAGGCGCCTAGCGTTAACGCAGAAGCCCACGACCGCTCACGGGGGCGACCGACCCGGCTGGCTAAACCGGAAGGGCAGTTCTGGCCGCCCGCGCGAACCACCAGTCCCAGGGGCCCCCACGGCGCCGCGCACGCGCGATGGCGTGGCGGCAGCGCCGCCGCAGGACGCAGGGAAGCCAGCTAGCGAGTAGTGGCGGCGGCGGCGGAGGAGGCAGCGGCGGTGGCAGCTCGCGGCGCGGGCGACGGCTCCGAGGCTGAGTGGCGGTGCGGCGGCGACCTCGGTGCCCTCCTCCGTGTGAACCCCGTGGTGAGTGCGCGTCTCCGGTTAACTAGCGCGGAGTGCGCGGTTCGCTGCCTGGCGGCCGGGCTGGTTTGGCCTAGGGCCGCAGCCTGCGCCTAATGGCCGGGCCGTCCAGTCCAGCTGACCCCTGGGCCCTGGGCCCTTCCGTCCCGTGTCGGTAGAAGTGGGCGTAGGGGGACAAACGGTTAGGCCCAAGGTACAGATGTGGCGGCCCCCGGGGGCCAGGGCGGCCTGGGGCAGACGGGAGGGAGGGACGCGTGGGGGATGGGATGGGAAGGGACCGGAGAACGGCGGGGCGGCTTCGGGTGGGAGCCACAGGCGAGCGACCTGGCAGGTAGAGAACTGAGCATAGGAGGCGAGAAGGAGGTGGAATATCTTCTGAGTGCCGCTGGTGAAGATGTCATGATTCGGGGACTCTTGACAAGCTGGACTTCTGGGTCTGGGGGCAGCCCATCTACGAAACACACACACACAGTATACTTGGCATTTTTCCACTTGCTGTTGGATGTCTTGGAAATGAGGGACTGTTGGTTGCTTCCATCTCCCTTCCTTCAACTTCACCTTTTATTGACTGTCAAATGGGTGCTGGCTAGGCAAACCATAGAAATAAACAGTGTTCTGTGTATAAGATCGTGGAAAAACAGGTGTGGTGGTATGTTCAGATGAGAGCTAGGCCAAAGGAGGAATCATTGTTTTTATTTTAAAATTTGTGACAGAAGTCAGTTTGAGCACAGCTTTGAACTAGAAAGGATTTTAACCTGGGATTTCACCAGTTGATGGATAGAATATAGGGGATTTTTGAACTAGAATGGGGATAAAATCACAGCTGTTTTTATTGTTCGATAACTAATTTATTAGTTCCTTCAATTATGAATGTAGGCAACAAACCACAGCGGAATTAGCAATGCCTGTGACTTTGTCATCAATAAAAATTACAGATATTTTTGTATCATGTCTACAGTTTTTGCAGATATCTCAGAATAATATTTATGCTTATATTTTTTTCAAATTTATGGCATTATTAGACACACTGTTAGATCTTGTTATTTAATGTGATGATAAAGCTCACATATTACCAAATCACTATTTTAAAATAATAGTTCTGTATAATTGGTTTCTTTCAAAATTTCATATATTTAATTATGTATTTAAAAGCAATCTGAGGGGTGCCTGGTTGGCTCAGTTGGTAGAGTGTGGAACTCTTGATCTCAGGGTCGTGAGTTCAAGCCCCATGTTGGGTGTTGAGATTACAATCAATCAATAAAATAAAAAGAAAAATAAAAATCTATCTGAGAGAGAGTCCATAGGCTTCACCAGACTGCCAAAAAGATCTGTGGTGCAAAGAGATTAAGAACTCCTGACGTAGAAGTAAGTGTTTGGGGATCTGTTAAGTCAGCCTCGAATGATATTTGAATCTTTTTTTTTTTTTTTTAATAAAGAAGACAAGGCAGATAGGATTATAGTATGGATGAAAGAGGAAATTTTGTACACAGGGAAGTAAAAGAAGATTTGGCTGGGTCAGGGTAATAATTTTGAAAGATAGACTGCAGATACTTCATTCAGGGTGTTGGGGAATCAGCAAAATAATCTGAGGAGAAAAGGGAAGTGTATACGTGGGCCCTTAGCTCAACTGCTGTGCCACCCAGGCGCCCCTGAATCCATAACTTTTAAGTCTTGTTTCCCAACTCTTTGAAAAATTGTAAGCCTACAGAAGAGTTGCAACAGTAGTATAATAACACCTTTGTACTTTACCTAGATTCTATAGTTGTTAACATTTTGCTATGCTTGCTTTATGCACTAGTAGACACATTTTTTGCTGAACCATTTGAGAGGTATAGATACCATCAGGACACTTTACCTGTAAATATGGGTATGTATTTCCCAAGAACAAACACTTTCTTCTACATATTTGCAGTTCAGTTGTCACCCTCAAGGAATTTAACATGGATATAATATTATTGTTTAACGTAGAGTACCTGATTCAAATTTCCCCAGTTGTCCCAATACTGTCCTTAGATATTTGGTTTTGTGTTTGACCCAAGATTCATTTAAGGAGCTTGCATTGCATTTAGTTGCCTGCTTGAATCTGGACTGCTTTTCCAGCCTTTAGAAGGGGGTGGGGTGGAGGGTGTCTCTCATGACAGTAAGTATCCAGAGCAGTTGTTGTTGTAGGATGCCCCTCAATTTGTATTTGTCTGAATGTTTCTGCATGATCAGATTCAGGTTAAACATTTTTGGTTGGAAATGGTGTGTAGTTGATTTTAGGTCTCGGTGTATCACATCTAGATGCATCAGATGTCAGTTTCATTATTGATGTAAATTTGATCATTTGAATAAAGTAGTATCCACTAGATTTCTATTGTAAAGGCACCCTTTTCCTTTGTAATTAATAAATAATCAGTGATGTGATTATTTTATTTTTAAAGATTTATTTATTTATTTATTTTAGAGAGAGCAAGCACTCATGTGAGCGGGAGGAGGGGCAGAGGGAGAGGGAAAGAATCTCAAGCAGACTCCCCGCTAAGCATGGAGCCCAACATGGGGCTCGATCCCAGAACCCTGAGATCAGCACCTAAGCGAAAATCAAGAGTCCAACGCTCAACCAACCAAGCCACCCAGGCGCCCCTCTTTTATTTTTTTAATGTAAAAAAATCTTTTCTCCCTTTTTTAAAAGGTTTTATGTATTTGAGAGAGAGACAGAGACAGAACATGAGCAGCGGGGGAGGAGGGAGAGGGAGAAGCAGATCCCCGCTGAGCAGGGAGCCCCATGCAGAGCTCGGTCCTGGGCTCATGACCTGAGCTGAAGGCAGACACTCAACCGACTGAGCCACCCAGGCGTCCCCACATAATGTTTGTTTTAACCCTGGTTTAAGGGACGCCTGGATGGCTCAGTTGGTTAAGTGTCCAACTCTTTGTTTTGGCTCAGGTCACGATATCAGGGTTAGGAGATCTAGCTGAGTGATGGGGTTATGCTCAGCGTGGAGTCTGCTTGAGTTTCTCTCTCCCTCTCCCTCTGCTCCGTGCCCCCCTCCCCCATGCTCGCTGTCTCTCAAATAAATAAATCTTTAAAAAAAAAAAAGCACTGGTTTAAGGCAATAGACTTCTAAACCTGCTCACAGAGTAATACATGCAATATTGGAGATAGACTCAGAATTTTATTTACTTCTGTTTTTATTCATTTCTCAGTTCACACTCTTCAACCTATCTTCTGTATCAAAATATCAAACATCAAATATTTTTATATCAAAATATGGAAGTTTCAGAGTCTAATGTGAAACTGTTTAGCAGAACACTAGTAAATATTTGACCACTGTGCACAGGGCATTCAATCCATAAAGTAACTTGTTCTGGGGGTGCCTGGGTGGCTCAGTCAGTTAAGTATGAACTCTTGGTTTTGGCTCAGGTCATGATCTCACAGTGGGATCAAGCCCCGTGTTGGGCTCTGTGCTCACTGCTGAGTCTGCTTCAGATACTTACTCCCTCTCCCTCCTCCTCTGACTCTACCCATTCCCTCTCTCTTTCTGAAATAAATAAATAAAATTAAAAAAAATAAAGTAACTGGTTCAGCTACACGTCAGCAGCTGAAGGGACAAATATTCCATATCTGGCTGTTATGCATTCTGCTCCTGCAGTGTGCCTGGCACCACGCTAGATGCTTTACTTTCACTGACCTATAAAATCCTCACGACTGTCCTATGTAGTAGGTCCTATTTAAAGAAGACACTGAAGCACATAGAAGTTAAGTAACTTGCCAAGGTCCCACCGTCTGTGGAGGGTAGAATTCCAACCCGGCAGGTTCAAACCAAAACTACCACACATTCGTGGGACTCAATCTCACAACTCTGAGAACATGACCTGATCCAGAACCAAGAGTCTGCGGCTTAATGGACTGTGCCACCCAGGTGCCCCTGGAGTGATTTTTTAAAAACTTTAACAGACTCATGAGTTGTTTGTAGAGGTACAAGTATAAAGGATAAAGAAGATTTAGATTAGAGATACTACCACTGAATGAGAGAGTAGAAGGTCAGGGAATGCTGTGTGAGGAGGCATTTGAACTGGACCAAAAATCATAGATGTAATTGGCTATAGGGCTATTGGAGAAGGGCTCCAGGTGAAGGAACAACCTGAACGAAGAAGAGGAATTTGTAAATTAGAGAATATCCAAGTCTTTTTCCTTTTTTTTTTTTTTCTTTTTCCAGCTAGTGTGTTAGGTCTGTGAAATGGAAAAATGGGAGGAAAGATTGTAAAGGTAGCTTGGGATGAAGAAATACTGAAAATTTGATGCTACCCAGCTGATAGTATGTGATCATTTGCCTGCAGGTGTATCAGCCCCTTCCTCGTGCTCACTAAAGTGAGATTGCTCAAGGGAACCTGAAGTCAATATTCTGAAGAGCCAGAGAGGCAGCATGCGGAAAGGACGAGTGTGGGCTGTAAAGTCAAACAAATCTAGTTTTGAATTCTCTGGTGCATGATAGCAGAATGGTTAGGCAGTAAGTTATTTGATTTTTCTAAACCTAATTCCTCTTCTGTAAAGTGGGTGTGTTAGGATTGACTAATAACAATAGCATATGAAAAGCATCAGGAACGTGGCTGTCCTTCAGTAATTGCTAGTTTTCTTTTGGTGCTCAGGCTTTCAATCTTCTTTTACTCTTTTCCACCTTGTTACCACATCCCTGACTTTAAAACAAGCCTTAGTCTTGGTGCCTTCTTGGCCACTATCACAGTGCTGTCACTTCTCACTTCACCAGTTGACTCCACTGTGAGTTTGTGAGCTGCTTTCCAGTGATGGCGGAGAGCACTTCCCACCTTACAAGGTGATGCTGCCTCATAATGGCATTTGGAAAAATTACCCCTAATTATTGTAGGAAATTGAAGAGGGGAAGTGGATGTATTCCTAATAGTAAGACATTTCATTTTATTTAAAAGATTAAAAAAATTTTTTTAGGATTGTTATTGGGCAAAGTTGGTTACATATTACTCTAGGATTCTCCAAGGTAAAGTGTGATTTATTTTTTTATTTTATTATTATTATTATTATTATTTTAAAGCCTGATATAAGTGGAATCCCTCTTACTTGCTATGGAAAAACCAGTACTTGAAAAAAATTTCTCAAATGGTTAATTAACTTTTTTCCCCCTTCCAACTTTTGTTTTTTTTGCTATACACAATTCCGTCTCCTGGAGTTAATCTTTTCATAGGTATGAAGGACTTCAATTACATATTTTTTTACATCTGAACCACCCCTTAAGTCTAAATCAAGGTATTTTCATTTTTAAAGTAACTAAGACCAATGATTTCTGTATCATGTACACATTTTAGAAGAGGCTTTGGGCACTGAGCTGTTTGATTTCTTGTTTTTATTTTTGTTTTGGCTTTTTCTTTTTTTAAAATTTTAAGTAGGCTTCATGCCCAGTGTGGGGTTTGAACTCACAGCCCTGAGATCCAGAGTTGTGTTGTCTACAGACTCAGCCAACCAGGCACCCCTCTTGTTTTTATTTATTTTTTTAAAATTATTTATTTATTTATTGAAAATATTTAATTTATTTATTTGATAGAGGGAGAGACAGCCAGCGAGAGAGGGAACACAAGCAGGTGGAGTGGGAGAGGAAGAAGCAGGCTCTCAGTGGAGCAGGGAGCCTAATGCGGGACTCGATCCTAGGAGCCTGGGATCATGCCCTGGCCGAAGGCAGACGCTTAACGACTTAATCACCCAGGGCCCCCCCCCTTGTTTTTAAATTATAGGTAATTAAAATTTCTTTCTTTATACTTACCTATGTTTTCTTATTTTTTGGAATATGTTTCAATATTTATTATGATTTTGTAGAAACACAGTAGGGCAGTTTTTCACTGTTGTTTTTTTTTTTTTTTTAAGATTTTTATTTATTTATTTGACAGAGATAGAGAACAGCCAGCGAGAGAGGGAACACAAGCGGGGCGGGGGGGAGNGGGAACACAAGCAGGGGGAGTGGGAGAGGAAGAAGCAGGCTCATAGCGGAGGAGCCTGATGTGGGGCTGGATCCTATAACGCCAGGATCACGCCCTGAGCCGAAGGCAGATGCTTAACCGCTATGCCACCCAGGCGCCCCAGTTTTTCACTGTTTCTAAGCTGAAATCCAGGTTTTTTGTTTTTTTGGGGTTTTTTTGAGTTTATTTATTTAAGTAATCTATATACCCATTGTAGGGCTCAAACTCATGATCCTGAGATCAGGAATTGCATGGTCTTCCAACTGAGCCAGCCAGGCACCCCTGAAACCCAGTTTTGAACTCTGCAATGCAATAGTTAGAAGTGGTGAATATTTGTTGATATTTCAAGTTTTTGTGTTTACTATATGTAAATGAATGGTTGAGCGAATGTTTAAAAGTATAGCTTAAACAGTATATATATATATATATATATATATATATATATATATCAAGCCAAAATTATCTTTGTACACCTTTTTTGTATGCCATTTTTTAAAATATAAGGCTTTAAGCCTACTGTTGTAACTCTAAAAGCAAGGAAGATGTCTGCTCATTAATCTGTCCGAAAAGGTGCTTGCTTGGTCTTGCTCCCTTGTAATGCCAGTACACCCACGCTAGAGACTAGTGGGAAACATGTCGTCAAACATGTTCAGTTCTTCCTTTTTTTTTTTTTTTTACTTACTAATTTATGTTTCCAATTTATTTTCTGTGACTCTTTGAAAGGGTTAAAATTGGAAAATTTGAAGGACAAAAGAATTAGTCAAGGGTTATTAGCCTGTTTCTCTTTTTACAGAATCAGAGTCAAATTATCTTCCTAAGTGGTCTTAATTTCATACAAATACATGTATTTTTTAAGGTTTTAGGACTTAGGCTAAACTCATCTATTTTTTTTAAAGATTTTATTTATTAGAGAGAGAGAACAAGCAGGGGGAGAGGCAGAGGGAGAGAGAAAGGGAGAAGCAGACTCCCCGCTGAGCAGAGACCCTGATGCGGGGCTTGATCCCAGCCCCTGGGATCATGACCTGAACTGAAGGGAGGCACTTAACCAACTGAGCCACCCAGGCGCCCCTAAAGGCATCTATTTTTAACCCACTCTGAACTATCTCCTTTCATTTTCTAATGCAAAACTCTGACCCTGTCTATTGATTTTACTTCCATTATTTGTAAATCATAACTACCTGACAAAAATACATTAGGTCTCAAAGTTACAAGGCAGAATTGCAAAATGTTTACAAATACAGATTTCTGTATTGAAAAGCCTGTGGAAGACTAGGTGAATTCTTTTTCTGCAAAAACGACCCAAGGAGTCTTTGAGTCGTCTAGAACCAAGTGTTTTTTTAAGATCTAACTATTCAAGGTTGTGATGGGCCAACTTGGATTCTGATGGAAAGTGACCTATTAAGCTTCCTTCTGAGTAAGTTTCTGTTTCATCATTAATGGTAATAATAACTAGCATTTATTGAGTTCTTTCTCTTTTTGTAGGCATTATGTAAACTAGTTAAAATTATGTATTTCGGGGCACCTGGGTAGCTCAGTTGTTAAGTGTCTGCCTTTGGCTCAGGGCATGATCCCAGGGTCCTGGGATCGAGCCCCACTTGGGGCCCCCTGCTCTTCTGGGAGCCTGCTTCTTCCTCTCCCACTCCCCCTGCTTGTGTTCCCTCTTTCGGTGGCTGTCTCTGTCTCTGTCAAATAAATAAATAAAATCTTTTTAAAAAATTATGAATTTCATAATTCTATGAAAGCATCTTAATGATTGATTTCTTCTTGAAAAGCTATTTAAAATTAGATTTATTTGCCATTTATTTATTTATTTATTTATTTATTGTCCAGGAGGTTCCTTTAAGGTAAAACACAGTCAATGGTATGGTAAATGTGATGAAATGAACATGACAGCCTGCTGTTTATATACCTTCTCTAATTTTTAGGGTGGATTCTTGGATCTTGAAACAGGCTTTACCAGTATTACAGCTCAGCAAAAAATGCAGCTGAAGCTCAAAGTTCTCTTTCTGCTCTTCTGTTTGGTTGTTTTATCCACTCACTGTATTTACAGAGGAAGCTAAGTTTATCCAGGGGACCAAAGCTTCCTCAAAGCATGTGAGGTGGTGAAATCTTTCTCTCAGAAGTTCTCAAAGGGTTGTAAGGATTTTAGGTTTTTTGAAAATCATTTGGTTTATCTTGAGCTCCAGGTTTATGTCTTATAGTGAGTTGTCATTAGAGATTGTTGAATAGGAGGAAATTAGATTTGGTGGTATTTAATTTCAACTAATAAAATTAATGGAGATTTATCTAATTGTGAAAGTTCCTGATACCCACTTCTAGATTGGGTGCATATTTCTGTATAATTTATTGTTTCTGGGAAATCAAAGGACATAATTTTAAAGCCATTGCAGTTCTGCTTATTGGTATGTAGCTTGTTACTGTTGAACTGCGTCCAGAAGTACTGTCGCTTTTGTTGCATTTGAAACTTTCAGTTTTAATATATAATTATTCACAGAACTTGTCTGGTCCCAAGTGTTTAAGTAATTGCACTAGCAGATCTTTCAGAAAGGGGATCTTAGTGCCAAGTTTTTATTATGTTCTCAATTTTTTTTTAATTACTAAAGTAATGTTCTTTGTTTGAAAAATAAAAAAACAAAAAAACCGAAAACCAAAATTGGGCACCTGGGTCTGCCTTTGGCCCAGGTTTGGAAGGAGTCTGCATTGGGCTCCCTGCTCAGTGGGGAGTCTGTTTCTCCCTCTCCCTCTGCTTCCCCCCCCCCCCCCCCCCCCCCCCCCCCCCCCCCGCTCATACGCACACACACACTCTCTTTCTCTCTCTCAAATAAATAAAATCTTAAAAACAAAAAATAAAAAATACCCGAAAAAACTTAAGGGGTTCCTGGGTGGCACAGTCAGTTAAGCGTCCAACTCAGTTTGGGCTCAGGTTGTGATCTTGGGGTTGTGGGATCAAGCCCTGCATTGGGCTCTGTGCTCAGCATGAAGTCTGCTTGGGATTCTCTCTCCCTCTCCTCTGCCCGTTCCCCCACTTGCTTGCTCATGCACACTCTCTCTTTCTGTCTCTAAAATAAATAAATCTTAAAAAAAACAAAAACAACCTAGAAATGGTGCAAAAAAGGGGTGCCTGGCTGGCTCAGTCAGAAGAGCATGTGGCTCTTTATCACGGGATTGTGAATTCGAGTCCCGTGCTGGGTATGGAGATTACTAAAAAAATAAATATAAACTTTAAAAAAATGCAAAAAGTCAAAGCTTTTCTTCCCCACATATGCATGCACATAGTATATGTTTTGGATTTTTTTCTCCCTGAAATTATAGTTAACATTTGTGCTTGCATAGTACTTTACATATATTAACTTGTTGTTGTTGTTGTTGTTTTAGCAGGGGAGGGACAGAGGGAAAGGGTGAGAGAATTCTAAGCATGTTCCATGCCCAGCGCGGAGCCTGACATAGGGCTTGATCTCACAACTATGAGATCATGACCTGAGCCAAAATCAAGAGTCAGACACTTAACTGACTGAGCCACCCAGGTGCCCCTAGATATATTAACTTAAATCTTCACAACTCTACGAATATACCTTATGAATTAGATTCTATTTTATATCCATTTGCAGATGAAAAAGTGAGTCAGGGAGAAGTAATTACTAAAGGTTGCACAGTTAGTGAGTGGCAAACCTGAGATTGAGTCCAGGTTGTCTTGCTCATGTGTTGTGTTTTAGCTGCCTCTGGGGTCTTACTGGCCCGCTGATCTGTACTGTGCTTTTTTCATGTAATGGTAGATGATGGACAACTTTCTCTGTACCTCTGTCTCCTTAATAATTATATAATATTCGATGGCAGATGTGTACCATAACTCACTTAGTGTCTTTCAGACTTCATCTTGTTTAATATTGCCAGTTACATTAGTAATGGTTTCAAGTAATACTTTAAAAAGTCAAGGTTTTTGAACTGGAACAAGTGAGGATACATGAGTATTTACTAAGTAATGCACATTTTTTTGCTGTCCAAGTATTTTGATACTCTGTCAGCTGAGTTGTATAATAAAATCCAAGCTTAACCCACAGGCTGTTGTATATGCATGAATTTCGTTATTTTTGTGGTTAGTCTGTCTTCTTTAGTTCTGGAAAATTAGTAGTGTTTTGGGGGTAAAATTGACATCTATGTGGATTTTATTTACTTTGGTAGGGTCTAGAATTTTGGTGTTAGAACAGGAAGTCTGGTGTGTTAATTTGAGATGTAAATACTCTCTGGGTTTATATTACTTACATCTTCAAAGTCGGGTGCGTTTCAGTTCCTTGTACTTATGCCAGGAAGAGTTGGTACTAAGTCTGTTTTTTTTCCTGCAATGTTTTACTCTTGTTTCAAATACACCAACTGACGATATTGAAGTATTATTGTTTCCTTCCCCTCCTTATTGATAGTTATTTCTTAATTGTGAGGAAATACCTTTTTTAGTACATTAATAATTATTTATTTATTTAATTTTTTTAAAAAAGATTTTTATTTATTTATTTGACAGAGATAGAGACAGCCAGCAAGAGAGGGAACACAAGCAGGGGGAGTGGGAGAGGAAGAAGCAGGCTCATAGCGGAAGAGCCTGATGTGGGGCTCGATCCCATAACGCCGGGATCACGCCCTGAGCCGAAGGCAGACGCTTAACCGCTGTGCCACCCAGGCGCCCCCATTAATAATTATTTAAAATATGCCTATTAGAAAGATAGTAGATATTTTCAACTTAAATTTAGTTACTGTTCTTTAATCATTTTGGAACTGGTTAGAAGTCGCTTGGCTGATTCCTAACTAGCACATCGCTCTTGATCATTCAGTCCTTTATTTATTAACTTTTTATAAATGGAGACATTAAATCAGTACCTGCTAAACACAAGTCTGTCTGCTAAGCAGTGGGGATGGCAAGATGACTATCTCCCTACTTCAGGTCGCTTGGAGTTTTGTTGAGAAAACATTTTGTTGCTAACAGTATAAAATGCTGTGATAGAGATGAGCCCAAATGAGACCGTGTGAGAACGGCCAGGAAAGCCTCCTCGGCTTGAGCTGGGCTCTGATGCCTAAGTGAGAGTTAACTGGCCAATGACAAGAGTGGGCAAAGGATTCTAAATAGAGGGTATATAGAAATCTGATTTGTAAAAACTGTTCAAAATCGTTAATATCACGTACAGTGTGAGAACACAGGGCCCTCAAGGGCAGACATCACCCATCTTGTTCATCGGTGCCTAGCACATTGCAGATATTTAACAAACATTTGTTGAATGAATAAATGAAGGAAGTGTGTTAAGCTTACTGTGCTTGTCCATTTTTTGGAAAGAAGTGAGTTCATTTTTAATACCTGACGATTTTTAGGTCATTTAATTTAACAAAACATTTTAAAATGAATAATGAACTGTTAACTGAACTGAGTGAGGTTAAGTCTTGTAAGGGAAAGCACATGTAGACAAATCCTTGTAATTCAAGATGGTTATTTATATGTATAAAAAATATTTGCCAGGGATGTCTCTGTCTTGTATGGATTGGTTAGATTCCTGAAAAGTGGTGGGTAGTTAAAATAAATCCTCAAATTTAAAATATTTGATTGATAAAATATAGGAGCTAACATTGTGGTAGGTAGGTATTTAAAAATTGTCAGTCATGTCCTTTTTTGTCATATCAGGTTAATATGAATAAGTACCTATATAATGAACAACAACAAAAAAGGAACTTGCAGTTCTGTCAAGGTGTAGGCATCAGTATCTAAAAATGTTTCCCCGTGCTTAATCCTTGAGTAACATCATAATTTTCCCCAAATCTGGATCCTACTTGTACTATTATTTATTTGTCTTTTTTTGTGGACACAGTTTAAAAATATTTTTCAAGAAGCTTTATGTTGGGTCGCCCAGATGGCTCAGTGGGTTAAGCGTCTACCTTTGGCTCGGGCCATGATACCCGGGTCCTGGGATTGAGCCCGGCATTGGGCTCCCTGCTCAGCGGGAAGTCTGCTTCTCCCTCTCCCTCTGCTCCTCCCCCTGCCTGTGCTTTCTCTCCTGCTTTCTCTCCCGCTCCCTGTCAAATAAATAGATAAAAATCTTAAAAAAAAAAAAAAGCAGCTTTATGTTATTACCATAATGAAAGGCTAACACCTCATATCCTAAATAGAAAGCAACTTAAATATAATAAAAACAAAACAATGTTATGAAACCTAGGTAGCTACTATTTGCAGAAGGTGCCGGGTTTGGGGCCTCTGGGTGCTCAGTTAAGCGTCCAGCTCTTGGTTTCAGCTCAGGTCATGGTCTCAGGGTCTTGAGATCAAGCCCTGCGTGGGGTTCTGTGCTGAGCATGGAGGCTGCTTAATATGCTGTCTCTCTCCCTGAGCCCTTCCCCTTGCTTACACTCTCTCTCTGTCTCTCAAAAACAAAAAAATTTTAAAAAAGTGCTGGGTTTGAGGCAACTGTTATCCTTTAATTAAAAGGAGAGATTAGCAAAGTGTTAGAAAGTGTTGAAGACAAATTGGCACCTTGCTTAGATTTTCTCCATGATGTGAATAGAAGGATTGAAAGAGGCTTGAAAATGGGGTAGCTTTCGGGGTACCTGGGTGGCTCAGTCAGTTAAGTATCCCACTCTTGATCTCAGCTCAGTTCTTGATCTCAGGGTCATGAGTTCAGGCGGCATGCTGGGCTCCACGCTGGGCATGGAGTCTACTTAAAAAAAGAAAAAGAAAATGGAATAACTTTTCTGCTTCGTGGTTCATTGTTATTTCGTGTCATAAGGTGGTGGGAGCAGTTCCCCCAGAGCTTCACAGAGGGAAGAGATTTGGGGGCTGGGTCTTGAAGGATAAATCTGGGTTCATTTGAAGGCTGTGGGCCTTTTGGGGCCTATATAATAGCATCTGCTCATGTTGGAGACTTTAGGATATAGTATGGCAGCAACAACTGCTTTTGGGGAAGTGAAGAAATGGTGGGAGATGAGCTAGCAGATGTAAAAAAGGGATTTAAGGAATTAATCTCTAGTAACTTTTTCTAAGCTTTCATATATCATTTCTTTCATAGAATTTGAGGGAATATAGGTTATTTATTTAGTCCTGAAGTCCGACTAAACTTGACTTTGTCAGACAGTTTGAAACTTTCAAAGAAAGGGGGACTTGTCCAGATACCGGCTTGCATATTAACAGTTGGCCAAAGATTGGGGTGATTAAAAGTTGTCCTTGGCTGTGAATTACAGCACTCACAGATGGCATAGTGGTAAAAGCTCGGTGAGCCACATGTACCTGGCTTTTACTCTCAGCTTTGCCAGTTACTAACTTGACCCTGGGCAGATTATTTAATTTCCTCAGTTTCCTCACCTATAAAATGTCGGTAAGAATACCTGCCTTTCAGGAGTGTTACACAGATTAAAGGAGAACATCCATATTAAAGCCCCTGATTGGTGCCTAGTTCATGACAAGCCTGAAATGTGTGGTAGTTCTTCTTTTTTAAGATTTTATTTATTTGTCAGAGAGAGAGAGAGCGCGTGCACGCACAAGCTGAGGGAGAAACAGGCTCCCTGCTGAGCAAGGAGCCCAATGCAGGACTTGATTCCAGGACCCTGGGATCATGGTCTGAGCCGAACGCAGACACTTAACCAACTGAGCCACCCAGGCGTCCCAGTTACTATTCTTTTAATTTCCTAAGCACCAATGTATTTTACTACCACCAGTCAATTAAAATTCTCTTTGAATTCAGCCATTACTATTTATAATGCCTTTTAAGAAAGTTTGCTGTTAAATGGAAATTAATGTAAAGACAGACTTTTCTTAAACGGTTCTGGCTAGGAAGTATATTTGCCTTGCTTCACTTGACCAGGAATTAGTGCAAAATGTTATGTGCCCGTGGAAATTTTGTTATGAAGTGTCTGTATTTCATTTATTTTTTATTTTATTTTTATTTTTTTAAAAGATTTTATTTATTTATTAGACAGCCAGTGAGAGAGGGAACACAAGCAGGGGGAGTGGGAGAGGAAGAAGCAGGCTCATAGTGGAGGAGCCTGATGTGGGGCTCGATCCCATAACGCCGGGATCATGCCCTGAGCCGAAGGCAGACACTTAACCGCTGTGCCACCCAGGCGCCCCAACTTTTTTTTTTTTTAACTGAAAAGAAAGTTGCTAAATTGGATCCTTGGACTTAGAAGTTTATTAGTTGTGTAATTAAAAAAAAATATGCTTTATTTTTTTTTAGAACAGTTTAAGATTTACAGAAAAATTGAGAGGATAATACAAGGAGTTCCTATATACCCAGCAGCACCAAGTTGCCTCTATTCCTAACATCTTACATTAACATGGTATATTTGTTATAATTAGTGAACCACTGTTGACACATCATTATTAACTAAACTTCATATGTTATTTTGATTTCCTTAGTTTTCACCTGATGTCCTTTTTCTGTTCCAGGATCCCATATTATATTTGATTGTCATTATCTCTGTAATTTTTAATTAGATCATCTTAAATTAGGCACATTAACATATTTGCAAAGCATACTTTGTTCTCAAATTTCAAAGCCATACTTTTGTGTGGCATTTATGTTACTAAAAATGCTCTTGGCTGAAGATTGTTGGCCTTTACTTTCACTTTTAGTCTTTAAAAAAAATAAATAAATAAATATACCAGTGTAGATTCCACAGCCTTAGCAAGTACTCTAATCTGTTTAGTTAAGACTTTCATACTTACCGCTTACTTTCATGGAAATGTTCATTTTGGTCAGTTCTCTTATGCGATGGACATGGAGCTGTGTCCCTGTGAAATGATAGACATCACCTTTTGATTGACAAGAAGAATGATATCTTCCATTGTGTAGTTATTTACACTTTGCAGTCATCTCATGTGAAGTATACAACTTAGCATGTGAGAGGGACAGGGACACTCCAGTTTTGAAGGTGAGGAAACAGAAACTTAGGTGAAGTGACTAAGTTGCTAGGAGGTCACACTGCCGATAGGTGTCAAAGCCCAGCCTTAAGTGCCTCATATCTTCTGACCCTGGTTTTGGTATTCTTTCTGCTGTGTTTGATGTAGTCTCTAAAATGAGAAAGTAGCAGGTGGTCTTCTCTTACATAATATAGGCTGTCTCACAAAGTTATTCCTGAATTTATTAAATTAATAAAGGGAGGATTAACTTGTTTACTTGAAGTCTAGCTGTTAAAGTGTAGAACCATTTGATACCTATCATTAACTTGGGATCCCTTTAATTAGCAATTTTCTTTTTTCTTTTAAAGATTTTATTTATTTATTTGACAGAGATAGAGACAGCCAGCGAGAGAGGGAACACAAGCAGGGGGAGTGGGAGAAGAAGAAGCAGGCTCATAGCGGAGGAGCCTGATGTGGGGCTTGATCCCATAACGCCGGGATCACACCCTGAGCCGAAGGCAGATGCTTAACCGCTGTGCCACCCAGGCACCCCTAATTAGCAATTTTCAACAGAGAAAACATGAAACATGATTCTCATTCCATAAAACATTTGAAATCATTTTTTTTCCTAGTGTAGAGTCCTCTTGAGTAACAGGAGTTCATTCAGGCATAGTCGCTAACATTTGTAATATGTGTATCCTCCGTGGAGCATATTTCCTAGTTCGGACATTTCAGGCCGTTCTTCTCCATGCCCTGCATCAGAGTAGGTATAGCTTGCTTATCAGGAATTGGCAAACTTTTTCTGTAAAGGGCCAGAAAGTAACTATTTTAGGCTTTGTGGGCCATATGGACTCTGGAGGACTCTGGCAACTATTCAGCTTTGCCATTGTAGCATGAAAACAGCCATAGATTATATATAAACAAATGGGCATGGCTGTGTTCCCATAAAACTTTATTTATAGAATCAGGCCCCTAGCTGAATTTGGCCCACAGGCTGTAGTTTGCCAGGCCCTGCTCTATACCATTGTGGAAGGATACAGAAACCCATTGTGCTTTACTCCTTCAGCTAAAATCTTCCTATTGTTCTCTCACTGATAAGTCTTCATAACCTGAGTTGAAAAGCTTAACATTTGATTTAACATGCATGGTATATAATGCATTTTTTTTTTTTTGTAGAGAATGTGGTAAGTGGAACTGAAGTTACAGATTTTCAGAGTCTAATTTTTGACTACAGAAAGAAATGATCTCCCTTGGAAAATGCTTGCAATTTCAGGAAAAAATTCTGTTTGTTACTATTAGATATGCTAATGCCTAATGTTAATGTAAACTCTTTTTTACTTACGTTCTTTTTCACAGAGCAACTTGTGACAGTGCAATTAGCAAATATATATGAGTGCTTCTTGTGTTTGTTCATAGTATTGGGGGCTAGGGATACATCCATCTGGACGATGCCCTCAGCCTTTGAGGGGACCTGTCATTTTTGCTGGAAAGACAGGATACAGCTATCAAAGATGAAAATAAAAACAAAAAGTTTCAAATTAGTAGTATGGATAAGCAGCACTTTAAGAGTTCAGAGTTGGAATTTATCGCTGGGGGAGTACTATATGGTTGGGAAGGAAGGTTTTATTGAGCCAGGCCTTGGAAATTAGAACAAGTAAGTAATTAAGATGAGACCTGATGTAAATAACAATGAATATAATAATGGGGCACCTGGGTGGCTCATTCGGTTAAATGGCTGCCTTGGGCTCCGGTCATGATCTCAGGGTCCTGGGATCCAGCCCCGCATAGGGCTCCCTGATCGGGCTCCCTGCTCAGCAGGGAGCCTGCTTCTCCTTCCTCTGCTGCTCCCCCTGCTTGTGCTCTTTCACTGTCTTTCTCTCTCAAATAAATAAAATCTTTTTTAAAAATAATGAGTATAATACTATGAAGGTGAATTGAAAATAAAAATGAAAAGGCGATTTAGCTGGAACAAGTGGTTTTATGTAGGAAAATTGTGTGAGATAGGATTGGAAGTGTGGGTTAAGGGAAGACTGGTCCTTGAGTATTAGGCTAAGCAGTTTGGAAATTATCTTCTAGGAAGTAAGGAATAAATGAAAATTTTGAGTGCCTTAGCTTTTCCTTTAAGTCTTTCATGAACCTTCCAGGTATTATTGTTAATATTTTCAGTATAGTGTGCTTATTTTAGTTAACATGTAATGATAATTTCATACTGTTCACCTCTTCTTTTCTCATCCATCAAAGACCATATTCCTGTTCTTCCTGTGTTATATCTACTCTGGTTATGAAGTCTCTAACAAGAATATGTTATTGAAATACCTCTTATTCATTCATATGTTCATTTACCCAATACGGACTGAATGCTTGTGATTTGACAGGTTTTGTTCTACTCAGTGCAGATACAGCAGGGAACAAATAGGCAAAAATATCTCTTTCTGTGGAGAGGAGATATGAGTGTGTGACAGGGTAGGGGCTGACATTTTACATAAGGTGCCCAAGAAAGACCTCATTGAAGAAGACGACTCTTGTGTAAAGTCCTAAAGGAAGTAAGAGATTTGGGTTGCGAGCAAGTGCAAAGGTATGGAGGTGAAAGTATACCTGGCAAGTTTGAGAACATAGATGGAGCAGAATGAAAGAGGGGACCAATAAGAGAGTGATTATATGTCCTTGTTTACATCTCTTGTCTTGATGACATTATTACTAGTGCCCACTTTCACTCCTAGTAGTGTCTTGGTTTGGATGGCAAATTATATGGTCTTTTGGTTATAGGAGATAAGATCAGAGAGGTAAGAAAGGTGGAGGCAGACTATGGAGAGCTGAGAAAAGAAGCTTTTGGAGGATTTTGGGCACAATCGTGATATGATTTGACTTGGGCTTTTATAGACTCTTTCTGGCTGCTATGTTGAGAGTAGACTAGGAACAAGGACTGAAGCAAGGTTAGGAGGCTCTGCAGTGATCTCAGGTGAGAGATATGGTACTTTGGACCAGGGTGGTAATTAGCAATAGAAATGATGGTGAGCAGATACATTCTGCATGTGTTTTGGACGTAGGGTCATCAGGAGTTGATAATGGGTGTAAGAAAAAGAAGGGAGTCAAGAACGATGACAAAGTTTTTGGTTTAAGCAGTTGGAAAGATGGAATTACCATTGATTGAGATGGGGGAGACTGGGATTTAAAGATGTTTTTCTCGGGGGGGGGGAGGGAGATGAGTGCAATTTTGGACATATTAAGTTTGAGATGCCTGTTGGACAATCCACTGGAGACGTTGAGTAGGTAGTTGTGTATTTGGATCTAGGCATTCAGGGGAAAGATAAAGTCTGGAGATACTAATTTGGGATCTGCCAGCATTTTGGTAGTTCTTAAGCCATGAGATGGAATGAGATTGCCTAGTACTGAGTGTAGTTAGAAAAGGAAAGGTCTAAAGACTGAGCTTGAGGATAGGGTACTACAGTGTTTTGAAGTTAGGGAGATGAGGGGGAATTACAAAGGAGACTGAGACTGAGTGGAGAAGACAGGAGGAACACCGAGAGTATGGTATCCCAGAGTCAAAGAAAGTGTTTCAAGGAGAGTGGTCAACTGTGTCAGATACTTCTGTTAGGTCAAGAAGAGGGAGGAATGGGGGCGCCTGGGTGGCACAGCGGTTAAGCGTCTGCCTTCGGCTCAGGGCGTGATCCCCGCGTTACGGGATCGAGCCCCACATCAGGCTCCTCTGCTATGAGCCTGCTTCTTCCTCTCCCACTCCCCCTGTGTGTTCCCTCTCTCGCTGGCTGTCTCTCTCTCTGTCGAATAAATAAATAAAATCTTTAAAAAAAAAAAAAGAGGAGGAATGATAATGTATCATTGGATTAATAATGTGCTTGCTTATTTATTTATCTATTTATGTATTTGTAAAGATTTATTTTGAGAGAGAGAACAGGGGGGAAGAACAGAGAGAGAGAGAGGTAGAGAGAAACTCAAGCAGAGCAGACTTCACACTGAGCACAGAACCTGATGTGGGGCTCAATCTCACAACGCCGAGATCACAACCTGAGCCAAAACCAAGAGTCAGACACTTAACCCACTGTGGCACCCACGCACCCCACAATGTGCTTATTTATTACTAGTGACTTGAAGACTAGCAGTTTTGATAGAATGGGAGGACAACACTTATTGGTGTGGGCTCAGGAGGGAATCAGAGGAGAGAAACTGGAGACAGTATAAACACCTCTTTCAAAGAATTTTCTTGTAAAGGGAGGGAGAAAAATGGGGGTGGAAGCTGAAGGGGAGATATGAAGTAGAGAGGTTTTTTTATTAAATGAAAACTAATAGCATGTTTATATACTGGTGAGAATGATCCAGTAGAGAAGGAAATGTGGATGGGTGGGGGATAGGGTAGTAGGGATTTTTACGGTAATGTTCTTAAGTACATGTGAAGGGAGGAAATTAGCATACAATTGAGGGTTGGCTTTAACCTAGAGAAAGGCAGTTCATTCAAAGTAAAGGAAAAAGTGGAGCATGAAAGAAAGAGAGAGAATATACATACATATATACTTGTAGTTACTTGCAGTTTACTTGCTTCTGGCTTCATAGTTGACTAAGCTTTGCGAGGACAGAGACTGTGTCTGTTTTGTTCTGTCCTGTACTGTTGGTGCCTGGGTACAGTGAAGACATTCAGAAAATATTTGTTGATTTGAATTAAATTGGGGAAGATAGCTTTCAGCAGCCTTTCCAATTCTAAGATTCTGTTTGATATTAAGATCATAGAGGAGGGGTGCCTGGGTGGCTCAGTTGGTTAAGCATCCAACTTTTGATTTTGGCTCAGGTCATGATCTCAGTGTTGTGAGATTGAGCCCCGTATCAGGTCCTATGCTCAGCGCAGAGTCTGCTTTTTCCTCTTCCTCTACCCCTCTCCCTACTCGTGCTCTTTCTCTCTCAAAATAAATAAATAAGTAAAATCTTTAAAAAAAAAAGATTATAGAAGAAATAAAGAATTTAAACTCAGCTAAGAGGTGAGGGCTGGAGACAACCTGTATTTTAAATGATATTTGAGTGTAAACTCCGATGAAGTAGATGTCACTAGAAGCTGGATGAAGTTCTGTAAAAACCAGTAGATAAAAGGATCTTTAAGGAGTCAGTTAGTAATAGAATTGGAGATTAGGGTAGATGTGACTGACAAAATGTTTAGATTAGTTAGTTGAGAGCAAGGGCTGCTTTGGAACCAGAACTGAGTCAGTGTGAATTTTGATGTAGCTGCTTGCTAGGTATGTCAGCACTTTTCTCAACTGTTAAATGAAGTTAATGAGAGCACAGTCATCATAGGATTATAAGGATTCAATGAGGAGAAAAATAGTGCCTGGCATAAAAAAAGTTCTAAATAAATGGTAACTTGGTATGAGTATTGTTATTGGTATTGTCATTGTTACTTTTCAGGAAACAAATTTATTTGCAAATGTTTATACTTCCTGTTGTCTTCAGTATGGTAAAATTTCCCCACTTCTAGTTATTTATGCTTACATTTTATTTAAGCAATTTCCCAATAGCTATAACTATTGTGTTATAGTGGTGCCTTAGAAGAGCAGAACATTCATAGACTTTACCTTTTACATTCTCAAACCCTTTTCTGCATCTGTTGTTTTTAAGTAGTGACCTGTTAGGTATTATTATTATTTGTGTGGGGGGGTATTATTTTTTCAAAATGTATGAGCCAAGAGACTTGGGGCTACCTGAATTGAGTTCAGTTAAAGTGTTTGAGCTCCTACCTGCCATCAGCTATGTTAGGACACAAAGTTGAATTCTTTCCCTGAGTGTTTACAGTCTAAAGGGAGAGAGAGATATATAATTATACTCTGGCATATGGTACATGTTGTGTAAAATAGTATTCAGAACATGAATTTAATTTAGGTAAACTGTGGGCAAAAATATAGGTCAGAGTTAATTCTCTTGCATTTTAATCTCTTGCATTTTACCCAGTGGTTTACTGACACTTTTTTTTGGGGGGGGGGCAGAGGGTGAGGGAGAGCAAGAATTTGAAGCAGACATGGGGTTGGATGTCACAATCCTGAGATCATAACCTGAGCTGAAGTCAAGAGTCGGATGCTTGGGGCTCCTGGGTGGCTCAGTCAGCAGGTCGTGATCTCAGAGTCCTGGGATCAAGCCCTGCATCAGGCTCCCTGCTCAGCGGGTAGCCTGCTTTTCCCTCTCCCTCTGCCCCCCCCACTTGTGCTCTCTCACACTCTGTGTCAAATAAATAAAATCTTAAAAAAAAAAAAAAAGAGAGTCAGACACTTAACTGACTAAGCCACCCAGGCGCCCCTATATAATAATGTTTTTAAAAGTGTTATTTTGTAGGGTAAGTTATTACCTGTTTTTTAGCAGCACCCAGACCAACTTATTATAGAAAGGAAAGCAGTAAAGCATATAATTCTTGAACTTGGTGAAAGAAAAAAATGCTTAACAAGTTTGTCTAGATTTATTTAAAATGTCTTTAAACATTTAAACGTCTTTGGAACTACTGAAGGGTTTGGAAGGTGAATTCTTGTTTAGACTAGGTGGACCATTACTTTCATGTGTTAATTTCTTTAAGTGAAGCTATATTTGAAGATTTTAATTTCTAAATTGCATAAATTGGATCATATTTTGCTGTGTCATTGGAAACATTTTATGTGTCCTATCTTGAACATTTCAGTTACAATTAGACTGTGAGCTCCTTGAGATTAGGGGACCTGGCTAGGCTCCAGCCAAGCCCAGTAATATATTTGTTGAATTAAGTTGTATTAAGCAGCCAGAAGGGTGCGGTTTGAGAATTTCTAAAATATTTTTTGCTATTTTTTATTATGAAAAATTTCTAACATAACTGAAATTGTTAAAGGATAGTATAATGATTATCATCTACCCTGCACCCAGATTCGACAGTTGTTTACCTTTTGCTGCATTTGAAAAATCTCATTTTTTTGCTGAACCATGTCCAAGTAAGTTGCAGACATCCTAACACTACTTTCACATACTTGAGCGTGTGTCTCTTAAAAATAAGATACTCTCCTAAGTAAGCACAGGATTTTTGAGTCGTTCTTGTAGAGATCAGGGCTATAATAATAGTGTACTGGCTCTGTCATCTCTCATTTGTGTGGTCCTGGGCAGATTACTTCACATCCCTGTGCCTCAGTTTCCTTAGCTGCAGAGCACTTATCTCAGAGGGATATTATGAAGATGAAGTGTGTAAAGTTCTTAGAAGCACACCAGGCACTATTTTCAGTTAATAATGTGTTTTCCCAAACATTACTCAACTGTGGTGAATTAATACCACACCCACCCTTGTTCCCAGAGTTGGAAACTTTCACCTTTTTTCCCCCATTTGTTAACAAATTTTGTATTT